>NW_012267307.1:4603429-4603825 GCF_000151885.1 Dipodomys ordii
GGGCGGGGACGCGCGCCGAGGGCGGGGACGCGCGCCGGGGCTCCTGTCGCGACCCGTAGTTTCGTACGTCAGCCTTGCACTGAACGACGGGAGTGGTGACGGCGGCCCGCGGTGCCTGCCGGGACTAGTAGTCTCGAGACGTCAGAGCTCCGTGCGCGGCGTGAGCGCGACGACGCCCCGCCTCGCCCACCTGGATTCTCGGCGGCTCCGACGCTGCACCCCGCCCTGCAGGGCGGCCGGAGCGCGAGCCCTGTGTTTACCTGCGGCCCGGGGGCGCGTACGCACACCCACGCGCGGAGGCACGTCTCCAGCCCCGCCCTCGTGACGTCACCACGCCTCCCGGAAGTGTGCGCGCACCGAGTGGCGGGTGAAGCCGGTGTCCGAGCGGGAAGCCCA
>NW_012267307.1:4604360-4607277 GCF_000151885.1 Dipodomys ordii
TCGGGCCGCCAGCCGCGTCGGAGCCGGAGCCGGAGCCGCGGCGCCGCTCGGCGAGGACGGTGTGTGTACGTGTGCGCCGCTCCGGGGACTTGAACCCGGGGCCCGAGCGCTGGGTAAACGTCCGTGCTCGCGGCCAACGTCCACCTCTGGAGGCCCACCCCGCTTGGGGCTCGTGCCTGCCGGGCCGTCCTCAGACCTCAGCCTCCTGAGGCGGGCCCGGCCCAGGCCGACAGAAGCTGCCTCACCCACGGCAGGTAGTCCGGGAGGCGGCCTGTGCCGGCCTCCCTTGGTTGATGCTGCCCTGCTCTGCTTGCTCCTCGCCGCTCTGAGTCTCCTCCCGCATCCTTCCAGGCTCCACTTCCAGACAGATGGTTTTGTACGTCTTTGGAGAACAGACCGGGGTTCTTGGTCTGTGGACCAGGCACCTGGTCTTTCCTCTTGAACGCTGGAGGCTGGGAGATACATACACATACATATATACATATACACACACATATGGTGTCCTGGGCCTTGAACTCAGGGCCTGTCCCTGAGCTTTTTTTTGCTCAAGGCTGGAGCTCTACCACTTGAGCCACCGCTTCTGGTTTTTTGGTAGTTAACTAGAGAATAAGAGTCTCATGGACTTTGCTACCTGGGCCGGCTTTGAACGATGCTCAGATCTCATCCTCCTGAGTAGCTAGGATTTCAGGAGTGATCCACCGGCACCAGCTAGAAGCAGGGAATTCGAGGCTCCCTGAGGCTGCAGCCTTTGAAGAGGCAGTCTGCACAACTTTCTTTAGAAGGACAGATCAGGAGCTTGGCTAGCATTGTCCATACTGATGGTCACTGCCCATATGTCAGAAAAGTTAATTTGTGGCTGGGTATAAAGAGGCATACTCAATCAGTAGAAGGCTGGGCAGAATAGTGGGTACCTGCCCACCCAGCTCCCCAGAAAGCATAAGTAGGAAGATCTTGGTCCAGACAGACCCAGGCATACACATGAGACCCTATCCCACTGATAGCTAAAGCAAAACAGGCTAGGGTCATGACCCAAGTGGCATAGTGCCTGCTTTGTAAGCTCAAGGTCCTGAGTTCAAATCCCAGTACCTCCAAAAGAGGAAAAAGTTACTTATAGCTCACTTGGGCCCTAATTCACACTTCATCTCAGAAAGGTCTGAGCACATGGACTGTCAGTACAGGGACATAGAGCCTCATTCTGCACCACGAGGATTCCTTTCTGCAAAGTGCTGCAACTAAAGTGTCTCATAGCTTGTGGCAACACCTCCCTGAGACGCCTCAAACCTCACAAAGAAGGAAATTGCCCTGTGTCAGTGGCTCACGCCACCGCCCTAAGCCATTAGTTGGATGACAAGTTCTCAGCAGTCGGTAACTTGACTGAACCCACCTGGCCCCCAGAAGAGGAGGGGGGTGTCCGGTCTGTTCCAGAATGTTTGCTACACTTCTAAGTGGCACAGAGTGAAAAAAAAATCACTGGACAGAAGCACTTGTTAACAGATTTATTTACTTTTAAAAAGACCATTACTACTAGGTTGCTCCTAGAGCAGCATCCTGCTGTCTTTGCTGGCATCTGTACAAAGGGAGCTAGCCAAGCTCCCGGCTCTGCATGGAGCCATACAGAGGCAGAGAGCTCCATGGCTTTTCATTTACTGTCCATCCATGCTGAACTTCAGTGGTATAAACATGTGTGTTTCTATGAGAACCTTTAATAGAATTCCATCCTGATGTTGATCGTGCTCATGGTGAGCTTTATATTTTATGCAGCGAGGAGCTTTCCTGATCTCTAAGGACCTGAGCCACAGTGCTTCATTTTTAGAAGGATTTCCTTCTAAATGTTTGTCTCTAGATTGTTAGAATGCCCATCCCCAGTATCAGTTCCTCAGCTTTAGTTTGTAGTTTCACGGGAGGTTTACACTGGAAAGTGAGGACATGGGTGAAGAGGCAGAGTACCAATCCATGGATAGTCCTGTTTCATAGTTCCAGATGTTTTACTCATTCTAAGCAAGTCCCCAGTTACAACTAAGACTATTTTATAACTAGTGTATCTTGACAGCTCCTAAAGACACTTACTCAAAGTCTGAAGTGTGTCTCTGTGTGTGCGCGCGCATGTTTACTGGAGTTTGAACTCAGGGCCTTGGGATTGTTAGGCAAATGACAAATGCTCTACCACTGTGCCATACCCCAGTCCTTTGAACTTTTAGTTTAGTTTTGTTTTTTTTAAGAGTCTTACCTGGACCAAAATCCTTCTATTTACACTTCCTGCATGTCTAGGAAGACAGGTTTGAACTTCAGTGCCCAGCTCTCTGTTGGTCTAAATTGGAATTTCTTAAACTTTTTGCCTGGGCTGGCTTTAAACTGTGATCCTCCTGATCTTAGCCTCCTGAGTACTCAGGATTACAGTGTGAGCCACTGTGCCTAGCGCGCGTGCGTGCGCGTGTGTGTGTGTGTGTGTGTGTGTGTGTGTGTGTGTGTGTGGTGAGACAGGTACCACTGTGTCTATTAGCGTTTTCCCTCTGCTACTGGCAGAGTCTGTGGCTTTTGTCAGAGCAGCGTACGGCTCTGTAGACTAGTCAGGAGCTCAGGAGTCGGAGGTGGGTTTGAAGGGCTGCCGAGCAGTATCTGTCATCCCGGACAGGCCAGACCCCTGGTACCATTGTCTGTGCACCATACTGTTTGGCCTCTCACAGGTGTTAGTGATCCATTTTGGCCCTGACAGCTGGCTCGCTCTCCCTGTGGCTAGAGATTGTTGCTAAGAATCTACCCTGCAACAATCCCAGGAAGAATCATGTCTCTTCTATAGTCTGTTGCCCTGTGCCCTTGCAGACATTTTGGAGAAGCACCTGCCCATAGCACCTTTGGGATTTCCTACCTGTCCTCCCTGACACAGGGAAGCACGTTGGCTGGGCGCTGTGGTGATGCC
>NW_012267307.1:4607610-4622646 GCF_000151885.1 Dipodomys ordii
CTGGGCGCTGTGGTGATGCCTGTCCTCCCTGACACAGGGAAGCACGTTGGCTGGGCGCTGTGGTGATGCCTGTCCTCCCTGACACAGGGAAGCACAAATAGGTCAGTGAGACCCTACTATAAAATAACCAAGGTAAAAAGGGACTGGGAACATCTCTCAAGTGTGAGGGTACCTGCCTTGGTAGCATGAGACCCTGAGTTCAATCCCTAGGTCTGCCAAAAGAAAGCAAGGAAATCATTCAGTAGATTTATGAACCAAATGAGAGAAACTGTACAACTCACTCATAATGGAATACATTCTAAGAGTAGCTCCCTTGTTCAAAGTTCTAAAGTTAGGTATTGAGGCATTTAAAGTTCTGAATACATTTCCTCTGTGCATTAAAATAATTAACTACAGAAGTCTTGCTTTGGCAATAAGAAATTGTTTTCATCCTAATATCAAGACTTGGTAAATTAGTAGACTCTTAGTTAATGATTATATTCTTCCCTATTCACATCTGTACTGTTTAAAAGATTACTCTGTTAAAAAGACATTCATATCTGGAACTAAGAGAATTGTCCTATTGTTTAATTGAACTCATTAAGTTCAGTTGATGGAGTTTTCTGTTGTTGTTGTTCGGCTTTGAGACAGGGTCTTGATTAGTACAACTCAAGTTGGCCTTGAGTTTACCGCGTCAACCAGGCTGACCTTGTACTCTACATCTTCCTACCCCAGCCTTTACAGACATGAACCACCACTCCAGGCTTTCCACTGCTGTATTCAGCAGGACATATTCACCGATTGTGATCTTTCAGATCTCAGCCTTTCGTGTAGTTAGGATTATAGGCTTGAGCCATTTGTATCAGGCTGCTAATTTAATCTTAAATAAAAGGACTTTGAGCTGGGTGCTAGTGACTCATACCTGTAATGCTGGCTACTCAGGAGTCTGAGATCTGAGAATCATGGATGGAAGCCAGCCCAGGCAGCAAAGTCTGTGGAGCTGTGAGCTCAAGTAGTAGAGCATTAGCCTTGTGGAAAGAAGCTCAGGGACAGTGCCCTGGCCCTTGGTTCAAGCTCCAGGACCAGCACAAAATAAAAAGATTCTTGAAGGCTGAATCTGAAGATCAGAGTTTGAGGCCAGCCAAAAGACTCTTATCTCCAGTTAACCAGCTAACAGCCAGACTGCCAAGTGTGGCTCTGTAGTTGAGTACCAGCCTTAGGCTAGAAAGTCATGAGAGCAGGGGCCCTCAGTTCAGCCCCAGCACTGGCACAGACAACAGAAGGGGGGGGGGGGAATTGACATTGAACCAGATAGTCTTTGAAGCACGTCTGCCTAAAAATGGTACATAGGTTTGAGTTGTATGTGCATTATCAGACTTACGTCAGTACCCTTATATTCTTTCAAGTTAGTTTTAAAGTGAGTTAGTGAATTCATCCAACATTGGTATGGAGGAATGAATGAATCGATTATGTATGTGTGAATTTAAAAATAGTACACCAACATTGATTATATTTTAATAATTACCATTATTCAAAATTTAAAGTGTCATGAATCTGTTGAAAGTCTTTAAAGATACTTCTGCCTGTCGGAGGCAAGGAACACTAAGCCCACTGCTGTTTAAGCCCTGGATGTCATTTAGTACATAACAGATATGTTTGCTTTTCATCAGTTTCCAGAGGCCTGTCTGTCTCTATCATATTGATACTTTTGTATGGCCCTAGGCAGTAAAAGAGTTTCCCACCGGTAGCACGTAGCAGCTTTGCCATAGTGATAAAGCTTTGTGAAGCCTAGGTGTTTACAGTGATGGTTAAAATTCTGAGGTCCGTGTCTTCATAGGTCTCTTTCTGTAGCAGAGGGCCGTAGGGCCGGCGGAACATAAGACAGCTCACAGGAAGGTGTTCGATTTTAGAGCTTTCCGTCTGTAGATTTCTCTGAGTCTATTGGGAATTGGAATCTGTGTTTCTCCAGATGTTTTACTTTGTTCTTTACAGTTCAGCCTCTGCCAGAGCCTGACCTCTCTAGGAAATTCAGCTTGATCCTAGTCCTGTGCCTCCTGAGCAGGGGCTGGCACTGTGAGAGCCTAGCTCTGGCTGCAAGTTGGGCAGTTCCCTGAAGCGCTCTGTACCTGTAGTTAGGTACATTCAGGGCAAGTACACTGTCCTCAGGTTTTTTGGCCACTGTTAGGATTTGGATAGGACCCGTCCTCCAAAAAACAATTAAGTGTTGCGGACTGAGTCAGTGCTCAGCTAGTGGTACAATATATTGAGAAATGGTTGGGTCATATGAGTGGGCTAAATTCAGTAGATTAATCCACAATTAGTTGATTAATCTGGACTGATTAATCTGGCTGTTAGAAAGGGGAGTGATGGAGGAAGGAAGTCACTGAGGAGGGTGTGCACATTCTTGTCACTGCTTTCTCTGCTTCTGGGGCATCACCAGGCCCGCAGCTCTGCTCCAGTGCTTTCTCTCGTATTTTCTTTTTCAAATGCGTTGGTTTAATTTCAAGATGATACAAAACGCAAGAATAGGACAAAGAGCAGACTCTAGCAGGAATCTAGGCTGTGTTTACTTGAAATTTACAGCTGAAGTAGAAATGGCCGACAAACTAGAGACTGAGCCACTGTAGGATTTTTTTTTTTAAGGTTCTTCATCTTCAGAGTCCTAGACAAAACTTCATTCTACCTGTAGGTGGCAGAGGTGTTAGGACAGGAAGTCCAGATGTTGAATGGGAATGGGATTCAGGTTCACCGTCATCTCAGGAACAAGGAACAGCTTACTTTTTGCCAGACTTCTTAATTCTACCTGTGGCCGGGGCTCCCTTCCCCGCAGCCGTCACTTTCAGTTATTCAAGTTTCTTCTGCTCCTCTTTCTGTTTCTGCTTGAAGACCTTGTCTTCTTCATCCATCTCCTTGGCCTGCTTCTTGGGCTACTCCAGGGACTTTCTGTCACCTGCGCGGCCAGACATAATGCCAGCTGCACCTTCACCCAGACCCTGATCTCCCGTACTTTCTTTCTGCCTTGATGTTCTGCCTTACCACAGAACCCCACAAGGGGGCACGCAACCATGGAACATAGAACTGTAAGTCAGAAGTGTCCCTTGATGGGCTGGGAAGGTGGTTCAGTGGTAGAGTGTTTGCCTTACATGCATGAGGTCCTGGGTTCGATTCCTCGGCACCACATAAGCCAGAAGTGGTACTGTGGCTCAAGTTGAGGAATAGCGCTCAGGCCCAGGGTTCAGCAACCATGACTGACTCCCCCCAAAAAACAACTCCCTGCCAGGCGCTGGTGGCTCAGGCCTTATAATCCTAGCTACTCAGGAGGCTGAGATCTGAGGATCACAGTTCCAAGCCAGCCTGGGCAGGAAAGACCGTGAGACTCTTATCTCCAATAAACCACCAGAAAACTGCAAGTGGCGCTGTAGCTCAAGTGGTAGAGCTCGCCTTGAGCTGAAGAGCTGAGGGACAGCGCCCAGGCCCAGAGTTCAAGCCCCATGACCGACAAAACAACAAAAACTCCCTTTAGGTTGACTTGCTAGGATATTTTGTCACGGTGACAAAAAGTAGTTTCAGACTACTTTTGAGAGAAAAGTTGCAAGAACAATATGAAAAATTCCTATATAAGCTTTACCCAGCTAACCTAGTCTTAGCATTGCTTTCTTTGTCTTACCTTTCCTTACATCACTTTTGTCTGAAGAGTTTGACATGAAATTACAGCACAATGTCACTTCAGAGAAAGTGACATTATACATCAGTTTTCCAAAACCAAAACTATTGGCTTATAGTGCCATTGTGCAGTCACCAAGATCTGGAATTAACATCCACACCTATGTATTTTCTGGTCTGCAGACTTCCCTGGTTTCACTTGAGCAAAAGCAAACCCTCCCCCAGGTTGCTTTCTGTTGTAGTTCATGAGTCAGTTCTTCCATGTTTCCTTTCCTCCTTATTGGCAGTGTTCCTTGGGTGGGCAGGTGAGCAGACAGACGTAGAGTAGCAAGATCCTTTCAGAAGGCTTGTGACTCAGTCCACCTCCACTTCTGTGGCTCTGGATGATCACACCTGCCAGGTTCCTGACAGAGTGTTAATTTGTAAATACCTTACATCCTCACTGAACTTTGACCCCTGCCTCTTCACAGTTGTTGGCAGGGCTGTATCTGTGAGGTTTTTCAAGCTTATGTCATGGAGTGGTACCTGTCTTTGAGTTTCTGGGTGCCGGCCCAGGCCAGGACTCTCCTGCTTCTCCCCAGGCTCCAGAAACCCCACATGTCGGGACTTAGGGTGCTTGGTGAGTGAACGTGGGCAACGTGTGGATTTTGCTTGACCTTCCGCAGAGGCTTGTCAAGAACTTGGTATTGAGTCTTAGACTGGGAAATTGTCCTGCCCTGTTGATGGAGATGCTGTTATTTTGAGAGGGAATCTCGTGTATCCCAGGCTGCCCTTGAACTGAACCCTCCTGCTTCAGCCTCCTGAATGCTGCCATTACAAGCATTTGATAACACCCAGGAGTGTTACGTTTTTAATCGCCATTTCTACTGAGACGGGAGACTGCAACGTTCATGGTTTACTTCTCTATCCAGATTCTATTTATTTTATCTGTCTAAATTTTGTTTGGACTTTAGGTTTGGTGGGCTACTCATTGGATTATGGTGTTTTGTCTTGCTTCTTTCTGAGTAAACTAGCTGATCCTGTGCTACCATCTTGCCTAGGTCCAAGAAGATGTGGGTCTTGTGTGGGTGTGGACATCAGGAGCATTTAGGAGTTTTCTGTGGTGAGTCCTTCAAGGAGCCAGGTGATAGGGGCACGGCTTCATGAGGTCACTTGAAGTTGAGCTTAAACTTAATAAGTAACTTTTACCTATTTCAGTGTTTTATGAATACAGATTTTTGTCTTCTCAACCTCACAAGTGGAAGGTATCTCCGTAACCCTTTTCAAGGAGAATAGGGAATCCAGGAATTGGGTGAGTGATGTGGGCGGCCAGGAGTTCTGCTCTGTGAGCTCCTTAAATAACACTGCACACAGGGCCCTGCAGGGGGCCTGCTTCTGGAGGAACACTCGTGGACGTGATCCTCAGGCTCTTCCCCAAGAACATCACAGCAGAGTCCCAATTTCCTGGCTGACTGATGTCACCATAGGAGACAGCTATCTCCAGAATATAGGAGGAGTGCTCTGGTGCGTTACCTGGCGATCCACGGGGACAGCTGACACACTGGCATGCCATCTTCCTCTCCTGTTTTGGGACAGTTTCCAGCCGGGGCATATGGGATATTCTGGCCTGGTGACTACGTTACAGATAGAGTGTGGCTGGTGGGACGCTAAGCAGCCACCTTGACTTCCCCTTGTGTGACATCCAGAAGTGTCTACAGACACTGTCATGTGTTCCAGGGAAGCAAGATTATAGATACTATAGAACAAGATGGGCAATATCTTTGGCTTTTACACAGTCATTAGGAAAGATATCAGAAGGTTCTCATTGCAGAAAGCTCAAGACAGACAGCTTGCTGCACATACCAGGACTTCATTCTGGCCACACAGCCTTGCTTCTGCCGCTTTCATCTCTTCCCTAGCCTTCTTCCTCCTTGTTGTGAAGACCCAGAGCTGCTTCACATGCAGAAGAACCCTTCTGCATTGGTTTCCCACTTGACTCACGTTCAAGTGGCCTGTGAGCCTTGCACATGAGCTGTTGTACCAATTTCTGAAGCTGCGTTCGTTGCCAGAGGGAGCAGGATGTGTAGAGAGGAAGTGTGACCACAGCTTGGTATCTGGCTTGTGCTCTGGTGAAGGCCTGGCTAGCTCACTACATGTGTCCACGTAGTCTTGTCCTTGAAGCAGACCTCACACGTGATTCTACTCCTGCCCTCTGGGGCAGACAGAGGATGCTCACAGGTGGACTTTACATGAGTAAAGTGAGTCTGTGAGTCTGACCTCGTGCCAGCCCAGCACAAGCTGGCAGGTTTGGAGGAGCCCACATGTGGCACACATGTGGCCAGGGTGGCTTGTGTGGGAGCCTGGGAGATGCTGATGACCACCCTCAGGCAGAGTTCAGCAGGTGTGTTTGCAGATCCTGAAGTTCATATGGAAAGGCAGGAGACCTAGGCTAGCAATGTGGACTTTGAGTGTGTGTGATGGCTCTCTGATTTTGCATGTGCTGCTGGCGTGTGCCCCAGTACAGAGCGGCGTTCACGCAGGCTACGGTAGATTGACAGCCTTGGGAAGGACGCTTGGTGCCAGTGCTGCTCTGCCTGTCCAGACCTCTCTTCTTACCAGTACAGAAGGAGCCTTCAGTGGGGCTCTGAATCTACAGATCACTAAGGAGTTGGATCCGACAGATCTTTCCTAGCAGCTGAGCCATTCAGCATCCCACTTGGCATTGAAGGTGAGCTCACGCGCACCACAGCACCTGGCCGTCTGGGTGCCTGTCTTGGTGACCAGCGTTGGTAAGCACTTCCGTGTGCTTCCGTGTTGATGCATCTGCTCATTTAACACTCATGTCCTAATTGGATTGCTTGGGCTGACCTGTTGCTTGCAGTCATTCTTTTTTTTTTTCATAGTTTTTTAATTTTATTTTATTTGTGAACATACTGTAACTTGCAGTCATTCTTCATACCACATACCAGTTCTTTGTTGGAACTGTGGTTTGCACAGATCTCCCAGTCTGGCTTATCTTCATCCTTGCAAACTTTCCAGAGCAAATTTTTGATTCAGATGCAGTACAATTTATCAGCTTCATCCTTGAAAGATCGGGTTTTTAGTGTGTAGTGTAAGAATTCTACCTAGGCCAAGATCCCAAAGGTATTGTCCTTTTTATCTTTTTAAGTACATACTTTTACATAAAAATCCATTCTATAATCCAGTGATTTTTCAGGAAAGGTTTGCGTCATAGGCCTTTAGTGTCTCCCTTGACTATACCCTCTCACTCGTGGGAAAGGTGTTCTTTCTTCATTGAATTGCTGTCGCATCCGTTTGGCACATTTGCACAATTGATGTGTATTCCTCTCCAGACCTTATTCACAGGGTGGCCAGATGGGGGGCTGTGCTTCTTGGCCCTTTTTCTTCTGTTCTGTTGGTGTGGGGGAGAAGGGCTCTGCCTTGTTCCCACCATGCCACCTTTTGTTCTACTCTCTTCCGAGTATTTTGTGAGTCTTACCCTCTAACAGTGGCTGCAGTGTGATAGGTCAGGTCTTGGGGAAGTCTTTACCAGAGGTAGACTACATGTGTGAAGCAGAGCACTGGAGTGTGCAGAGCAGGGCAGGGACAGCCCTGGCCAATGGAACACACCACGTTTCTGGAGGCTTTGTGTTAACCTGCCATGGGGAACATAGCCCTGATAGGCTCTCCTGTACATAGGGGATCTCTGCCTGTAGAACCAGGACTCGGACACAAGCCAGTATTCCCTGACTCTGCAGCTGTGTGATTATTCCCAGTAACCCTCCTTCCTAGGCCTCCTCCAGATGACTAGTGTTGGGCTATAAGAAGGAAAGTAGGAAACTGGGTGTGGATCTGTAGTTGTAGCACTTGGGAGGCTGAGGCAGACTATGTTGTAAGGCCTTGTCTCAAAACAAGGAATGTTAGGAATTAGGAATAGTACAATAGTTCCACAAGAAAAAAATTAAACTCTTTGCTACAAGTCCAAGAGCATCACATGTATAATTTAAGTATTTTGAGGCTGTTTTATGTTACATCTTTAATTTTTTCAACTCTTCTATGAAGCAGAAGTTTGGTTTTCTGTGAGCAAAGAGCTGTGAGGAAATATCTAGAGCTGAGCCAGAATTAACTAGAACTGGCACAGTTCCAGGCTGGGTGCCCTCTCACACTGTAACACACCAGAAGATGTTTAAACTGTTCACCCCTTTGTAATTGCCTTCATCTCTTACTTTTAGGGCACTTCTGGTGAGACTGGAAGGATGTAGCCACCCTGTTGTCATGAAGGGCCTGTGTGCTGAGTGCGGCCAAGACCTAACCCAGTAAGTACCTCTAGGCAGGCACTGCCTTCGGCTCTGGCAGGGTGTACTGCAGTCCAGAGGCAGCTGCCCTATGCTGAGAGAGCAGACCTGAGCCCCTGGTCACTTCTCAGGCCAGTGTTCGTGTGTGTGTGTGTGTGTGTGCACGTTTGTGTTTGCCAGGTCTGGGGCTAGGGGACCTGGGCTCTGCCCCTGAGCTGTACCGTGTCCAGCTTTTTTTTTTTTCTTGGCAGTTAATTGGAGATAAGAGTCTCATGGACGTTCCTGCCTGGGCTGGCTTTGACTCATGATCCTTAGATCTCAGCCTCCTAAATAGCTAGGATTACAGGCATGAGCCATTGGCCCCCCAGCTCTAGAGGTTCACTTTTTATTCCTTCATTTCTGGAAGCCTGCTGTAACGCTGAATTCTCTGCTCAGGTGTGGCAGGAGAGTGCAGAGGGCTGAGATTTGTGCTCATCCCCCTCTGTGAAGGTGTCAGGGATTTGACACTCAGGTTAAGTGTATGACCTGAGCTCAGTGAGCTGACCTGTCCTGACTGTTTTCAGGCTGTGCAGAACATTCCCCCCCTTCTCCCTCCCCCCCCCACCCCGTTGTGGGTCTTGAACTCTGGACCTGGGCGCTGTCCCTGCGCTCTTCAGCTCAAGGCAAGTGCTCTATCATTTGAGCCACAGCACCACTTCCAGTTTTCTGGTGGTTTACTGGAGATAGGAGTCTCACAGGCTTTCCTGCCCAGGCTGGCTTTGAATCGTGATCCTCAGATCTCAGTCTCCTGAGTTAGGATTACAGGAGTGAACCACCAGCGCCCAGCTCTGTGGAGAACATTCTATGGCTCCCGACAGGAGAGAATTCTGTGCTAAGCTAGCCATAAGTGTTATGTCCAGCCCAGCTGGAAGCCTGTCCTCAGAATTAGGCATGCCTCCTGTATACGTTAACCAGATGTTCTTCTGCTTTCAAAGGCTGCAGAGTAAGAATGGAAAGCAACAGATGCCTCTGTCCACAGCGACAGTGTCCATGGTCCACAGTGTGCCGGAGCTCATGGTGAGCTCTGAGGTAAGTAGGCAGCTGGACACTGGCCTCTGTAAGGGGGCTACCATTGTTCCTGCCTAGAAACAACTCTGGTCTGAGGGCAATTCATGTGGAGTGCTGCCTCCCTGAAAACTTGAAGTCCAGACTGGCTCCTCTTTTCCTTTTTCCTTCATAAATCTGCCTCCTGCTCCTGGATTGAATGGTGACAGTGCCCCTCCTGGAAGTGATGTGAACTGAGCCGGGTCCCCAGAGTCCATATGCAGAGCAGGCAGGCTGACAGGGGCTCATGCTGAAGATGGGGACTGACAGGGGATGAGAGTGCTGGTGCTCTCGAAATGACTGGGAGCTGCCAGTGTCCTGGGTGCTCATGGGAAGGCAGTGGCTCAGCCTGCTGGAGGCCGGGAGGGAGGGGCCTAAGCATCATCTGCAGTGTCACCACCAGAGTGAGGGAGCAGCAGGCCCTCTGCAGGGCCAGGAGGGAGGACCATCTGAGAAACAGCACTCAGAGCTCACGGTTTGAAACTCACCCTGACAACTGGGATTTGCATAGGTCAGATCAGCTGGGGAGGGACAGCCCAGAAAGAGCCAAAACCATCCTTTACCAACCAGCAACAGAGTTGCATGATAAGTAGTATTTTGTCTGAGTTATAAGACTGTTTCAGGATTGTGTTTATTTGTTGTTGTTGTTTTGTTTTTGTCAGTTGTGGGGCCTGAACTCTAGGCCCGGACTCTGTCCCTCAGCTCTTCAGCTCAAGGCTAGCACTCTACCCCTTGAGCCACAGCACCACTTCTGGCTTTTTCTACTTATGTGGTACTGAGGAATCAAACCCCAGGACCTCATGCATGCAAGGCAAGCACTGTACCACTGAGCCACCTTCTCAGCCCCAGGTTGTAGGTTTTTTTGTAAATCAGTAGAATGTTTTCCGTTGTTAGGATTGTATTAGGTTTGTTTTTATATGATGTATCTATCAACTTCCGTCTGTTTTTTTTAATAGGATAGAATGCCATGATTCTGGTTTTTCCAAATTACCTTTTAAGAGGGTGTGTGTGTGTACATATGTGTGTGTGTGTGTGTGTCTCTCTCTCTGTGTGTCTCTGTGTGTGTCTCTGTGTGTGTATATAAAACCTGGAAGTTTGGAGATTAGAAAGAAAAGAAAATTCCCCCATTTTCCCTGTCATAACAACACCACTGGCTTTTCTACACACTCCTGAGTGAATGTAACAGAGTTCTATCTAACACAATCAGAACAGAAGTTTGAAGATGAATAAGTAAATGACAGTTGATGTGAGAAGAAAAACATGAGCACACTCTCGAGTGCTTTACTTCACAGGCCACTGTGGCCTCTGGCGGGGGTTGGGCAGGCGCTCCTTCTCAGGACGGAGCCGGGGATGCTGTGGGGTACCTCCAAGGTTCGCTGTACTCTGCAAGGTGAGTGGCAGTGTAGAGGCTGCCTGCCTAGAGGACTCTGAGCTGACTGTCCTGGCGCCTTGCCTTGCCCTTAGGAGGTGGTTTGCAGTTGTCCAAAAGCTTTTGGACTAACTTGTTTTCTTGATTAGCTTTTCAGCATTTTGGGAGGCCTCCATATTATTCAGCTGAAATTTTATATACTCAACCACTTTTCCTCCTTTTCATTAGTGCATAGTTAAACAAATCACAGAATTATCACAAGTCAGACTGCCTGCCCTGAACAGGTTTGGACCTGTAAGCAAGCTGACCCTTGCTTACTATGTCACAGGTGTCAGCAGGGTGTGGACTGACTGGGGTGCAAAGCCAGCTGTAGATTTCCGTTGTGTGCTGTCAGCCGCCGCAGGGCTGCACACGTGGTGGTCTTGGTTCAGAATGTATGTGTGACATCTTTGGTTTATCTTAGTCTTTATTTTAGTTTGGATCCAAACTACATACTTTGTTATTTTTCTTTTCTACTCTCTAACCTTAGCAAGCTGAAGAGCTGGGAAGAGAAGATCAGCAACGATTGCATCGAAATAGAAAACTAGTACTCATGGTGGATTTGGACCAAACTCTGATCCACACGACCGAGCAGCACTGTCCCCAGATGTCAAACAAAGTGAGTGATGTCAGCCATTCCCGGGAGGGCTCTCCAGAAGCCTCAGACCCCACAACTTCATTCAAAAGTTCAGTTTTATTTTTTCACTGATATCTGTGGCTCTGCTGGAGTTGAGAAATGGACCAGTGGACACATCTGCTGAGTCTAGGCTATTCCAGGTGGTACCTGAAGCCGCCTCTCACTGTTCCCATTGGAACCTCTTGTGTGAGGCCCACACTCACTGGTGGCAGTCAGAGGGTGTAAGGGTTTGGAGACGTGTGAAGACTGAGGGGCAGACACACAAGGAGTGTGGGGCATCTGGGACTGATGGGTTGATTTGGTGCCTGTATCTGAAATCCTAGCTAACAATATGCCTGGGGCCGGGCGCTGGTGGCTCACGCCTGTAATCCTAGCTACTCAGGAGGCTGAGGATCTTGGTTCAAAGCCAGCCCGGGCAGGAGAGACCGTGAGACTCCTATCTCCAATAAACCACCAGGAAACCGGAAGTGGCTTTGTAGCTCAAGTGGTAGAGCACTCGCTTTGAGCTAAAGAGCTGAAGGACAGCGCCCAGGCCCAGAGTTCAGGCCCCACGACCAACCAAAAAAAAAAAAAAAACAAACCAATATGCCTGGGTCCGAGGTGAAGGTGGAGTCGGTGTGTGTGCAGATGGAATTCTTCAGAGATATGTGGTGAGGAGAAACAGGGCTGAGACAGAACCCTGCTCAGGGACACACAACCTTCCCCGTAGCTCAACCACTTCCTTGCAGTGGAGCGTTAGGAGCAAAGTTGAACTTTCAGACAAAGGGATCTTAGTGCTTGTTACAGATATCCGACCTAGAGCCTGTGACCATGTGTTCTGTCACTAACCAGAAAGGCCTCACCAGTGTTAGGGCCTGGAACCCGGTGCTGTACTGGCAAGTCAGGTTGGGAGAATCACAGTTTAAGGCCAGGCCAGGCAAAAAGTTGGTGAGACCCCCATCTCAACAGAAGTTTCTGGCCTGGTGGTGCATGGGGGAGGTCAGGATGGGAGTGTGCAGGCCCTGCCCTGGCAGGTAACAAAAGTGATCTGAGAGGGACCTGGCTCCAGTGGTGGAGCAAACAGAAGGCCCTAAGTTCAAACCTTAGTACCGCCCACCCCACCCCACTCCCAAAAAAGTTAGCTGTTGAACAGATAAAGCTTACACTTACTCTAGATCTTATTTCAGAGTGGGAAAATGTTGATGCCACTTTGCAGATGTGCTCTGACAGAAAAATGAGTCCCCTGTTGTAGATCTTCAGGAGCGGGAAAATGTCGGAAGTTAGACCTCCAAGCCCAGGGTCCTTGGCCTGGCTACGATGGGGACATGGGGGAGATCTGGGGAAAACTAACTAGTGACAACTACATAAGCATGTTTTTAAAGTTGGCCCAAGAAACACAACAAGTGACCTTTCCCTGTCATGTCCTAATCTAGAGGTTTGACACCTAAGTGTGAACTCAGGGCCTGACAGATCCCCCTCACCAGGAGATGGCGCCATATCACTTCAGCCACTTCCCTCTTCATGCTTTTTGTTGTTGTTGTTGTTTTTTTTAATAGGGTCTCAAATTTTGCCCAGGTCAGTCTGCAGCACCATCCTCTTATTTACTATTCCCTCACAGCATGAATGACAGTCCAGCTACACCACCCCCAGCTTTTATTGGTTGAGATTGACTCCTTGTTTGCATGGGCAGGCTTCAAACAGTAATCCTCCTGCTCTCCACATTCTAGTAGCTGGAATTACAGGTTTGAGCCACACCCCGCAAACATGAGTTATGGCAAGAGTTCAGTCTCCACAGTGTAGCTTATATTTTAGTTATAGTAGTCACCTGTGTTTCATGGGCTCTTACAGCACAGTATACTGGGGGGCGGAGCTTGCAATATAAATTGTTACTGAATACTTTCATATATTCCATTCATATCAACTGCCATGCATACTGAACGTTTTGAAGGGCACAGACTTTCCAAAGATATGTTCCTCCTGCCCCACATATTTGTTATGGCTGTTTCTTTTATTGTGCTTTTGAACTAGACATTTTGTCGAGACAATTTAGACCATTTGAACCAGCTCTCATGTGAGGGGGTCCAGAAGGTCATGGTACCCTCATGCAGGGTAATTTAGACCTCAGCGGTGCTCTGCTAATATCAGTGCCGCTAGGCTGCTGTCTCCCTACCTGTGCCCACAGCCCATACCTGTGGTACCTGCTCCCTGCTGAGAGCATGGTTACAGGACTGGAGGCCTCAAACCTGGACACTGGCTAGTTATGCAGAAAGGACCATTCTCACTATGAAGAATCAGGATTGCATAGTAAAGGAAGTTTATATTCAGATATTATATTTGCTATTGTTGAGAAGGACGAAAGCAGTTACTAAGTTAGACACTCTGCCAGGTGCTGGTGGATTACACCTGTAATCCCAGCTAATTAGGGGACTGAGGTCTGAGGATCAAGGGTTGAAGACAGCCCAGCAGAAATGTCTGTGAGACTCTTATCTCCAATTAATCAAAATACCAGAAGAGAAGGTGAGACTCAAGTGGTTAGAGTATCAGCCATGTGTAAAAGCTGAATGAGAGGCTCTGAGTTCAAGCCCCAATACCAACACAAAATGAAATGAAATTTAAAAAAACAGATTCCTTTTATCTTTTAAAGCCAACAGTTCCACCATCAGCAGTTTGACTAGTTTAGAGCTGGTACTAAATTTGCCTAGGCCAAAGTTGTCTCCTTTTTATTTAGTTAAAGTACTTCATTTTGCTAAGAAAATTAGTGATGAACAAGATTTTTTTTTTTTTTTGGGTCCGGTTGTGGGGCCTGATGGGCCTGGGCGCTGTCCCTCAGCTCTTCAGCTCAAGGCTAGCGCTCTACCACTTGAGCCACAGCGCCACTTCCGACTTTTTTCTTTTTGCTTATGTGGTGCTGAAGAATCGAACCCAGGGCCTCAGGCATGTAAGGCAAGCTCTCTACCACTGAGCCACCTTCCCAGCCCTGATGAACAAGATTTAAAGGATGAAAGTTTGGTCTGGGAATGTGGCTTAGTGGTAGAGTGCTTGCCTAGCATGCATGAAGCCCTAGGTTCAATTCCTCAGTACCACATAAACAGAAAAAGCCAGAAAGTGGCACTGTGGCTCAAGTGGTATAGTGCTAGCCTTGATTAAAAGAAGCTGAGAGACAGTGCCCAGGCCCTGAGTCCAAGCCCTAGGACTGGCAAAAAAGAAAAAGATCAAAGTTTAAGTTCCTAAGGAATGCACATTTGTTTGTATATTAATCAAGTAAGCCTCTGGTTGTTAGGTCATTAACAGTGATCTAAAACACGTTTACTTTGTGTGTTTCGTTTGTAATGCAATAAAGCAATGTTTTTCTTGTGTGAGTGGGTGGGTGGGTGGGTGTGTTTCTAGGTCCTGGGCTTGAACTTGGGGCCTGGGCATGCTGTCCCTGAGCTTTTTTTGCTCAAGACTAGTGCTTTACCACTTAAGCCACAGCTTCATTTATAGCTTTTTGCTGGTTAATTGGAGATGAGTCTTGCAGACTTTCCTGCCTAGGCTGGCTTTGAACTGTGATCTTCAGATTTTAGCCTCCTAAGTAGCTAGGGTGACAGGTGTGAGCCACTGGTGCCCGGCTAAAGCTTTCTTAAAGCCTTCCAGGATTTGGTTTATCCTGACCATGTAGAATCTTTTCTAAGCAGCCTCTGTGGTGCTGCTGTTTGACACATGAGTGTGAAGAAGCAAAGATGTAAATGACATCATTGAAAAGTGCCTGTCCATCACCAGAATGACAGCATGGATGGGAGTTGTTACATGACTCTTGTAGAAAGACTGGTAGTGGGGGCTGGGAAGGTGGCTCAGTGGTAGAGCGCTTGCCTTGCATACCTGAGGCCCTGGGTTCGATTCCTCAGCACCACATAAGCAAAAAAAGAAAAAAGCCGGAAAGTGGCGCTGTGGCTCAAGTGGTAGAGTGCTAGCCTTGAGCTGTAGAGCTGAGGGACAGCGCCCAGGCCCAGAGTTCAGGCCCCACGACCGGACCC
>NW_012267307.1:4622736-4645557 GCF_000151885.1 Dipodomys ordii
TGTGGCTCAAGTGGTAGAGCGCTAACCTTGAGCTGAAGAGCTGAGGGACAGCACCCAGGCCCAGAGTTCAGGCCCCACGACCGGACCCAAAAAAAAAAAAAGACTGGTAGTAATGACTAATGAGTATGGTTTAAAAAGTATGGTTACGTTAGGTAGCTATTGGGTTAGCATAGTTATCAGGTCGTTACTATGGTTTCCAGAAATAATCCTTATCAGTTACAGATGTGGGTAGTTATGGGGTAGCTGTAGGCAGGTGTAGTGGGTGGTTCCATAGGCAGTTAGAATTGTGAGGGGCAGCTCTTGGAGGCCGTTAGCATGATGGTGGCAGTTAGCATAGTTCCCTAGTACACAGCAGCAGCTGTGGAGGTTATGAAGCCACTCTCACACCTCTGGTGGGTGTCTTGTGCCCCCACCTTCAGGTACTTACACCCTCCTCGTTGAGGGGGTGCTGAGGGAGTGCATCCAAGACCTTTTCTTACTCTTGCCGTTCTTCATAGGGCATCTTCCACTTCCAGCTGGGCCGGGGTGAGCCCATGCTGCACACCCGACTTCGGCCTCACTGCCGGGACTTCTTGGAGAAGATCGCCAAGCTATATGAGCTGCATGTCTTCACTTTTGGCAGCCGGCTCTATGCACACACCATCGCAGGTCAGGCACCAAGGATATGTGAACTGCAGTTAGTGTGTGGACAGTGAGTCGTGTGTCCTGTCGTTAAGGCGTTTTTTGAAAACTAGAAATCGTACGGAAGCTCAATCTTGAGGTTGGTAGTTGACAGGGGACCAGTGGTGACTGCCACAACTTTGTGGACTGGTTTGGAAGTTTTGGAACCACGGATATGTGGAAGGTAGAAACTTCATATGAACATACTCCTTTTTTAAATCACTCACCCCTGGTTCCAAATGGCTTTGGAGCTCTGCCTCATTGTGCTTGTGCCCTGTGACTCAGCCTCTGTCCTCTTGGCGTGGATACCAGCCTCAGCTAGCTGTCCATGTGCTCCTGGGGATGCCTGGGCCAGCCGCAGTGCCCACCAGGTGGCAGTACTGACAAGGACAGGACAGAACGTGGTGAATGAGACATCCGGTTATAGAGGTTCTTTGCCACTTCATTTTTAAGTTAAAAATACCATGAAAAGGTATAAAAAATTGGGAAAATATCCCTTACTGTCACTGTGTCCACATGGTGGGAAGAGGCAGGGGAAACAGGAAGATACTAGGGAGTAAAAAAATACCAAAGTGCATTACATGTGTGTGAGTATACATGTGCATGTATGTATATACACATATATGTATATGTGTGTCACAGATAGGAAACAAGAATAATGAAACCTATTATTTACTGTTTGAGAAGGGGGTGTTAGAAGAATGTAATAGAGAAGATAAATTTGTTCAAAATACATAATTTACATTTGTGAAATTATCACAGTACACTCCTTATACTATCAGTGTATGATGTAATCGCACTGACTTCCTGAGTATCCCCCATGGTGTGTGAGAAGGTGTAGTAGCACCCTGTGTCTTCACTTTCCCTTCCATTGAGAGGTGCTTTATTGACGTGAGATTTCAGTTTCCTGTGGGTAATACTAAAAATCAACAATTCATCGGTTTGATGTGTGTGTGTGTGTTCATGTTCGTATTTGTGCTCCCAGCCAGTACTTGAACTCAAGGCCTCGTGCTCTGCATGGCCTTTTTGCTCAAGCTGGCATCTGTTGTTGAGCCCATAGCTTAATTTCTGGCATTTTGCTGGTTAATTGGAGTCTCATAGACTTTTTTTTCCCCCGAGCTGGCTTCAAATCATGATTCTCTGCTCAGCCTCTGAAGCTAGGATTACAGGCATGCATTCCCAGCACCTGGAGAAAACGCCTATGTTTAAAACTATGTCACTATGAATGCCATGATGAAATCTCACATTGTCTCACATCTCTCCCGGGATGTAAATCCTCACCCCGTGTTATGTTCATGATTCTCCTGTTGGTCCCTGAATTCTTGTCTCAGATATTAGATCCACTGTCATATTAGTGAAGTGCTTGCATTCAAGTCGCCTTTGTTTTTATTTAATGGCCCCAGAGTCCACAAGTGATGCTAGCAATTCAGAGATGCCAAAGAGAAGCCACAAGTGCTTCCTTTAAGTCTCATCTCTCATCACAGAAAGATTAGTGAGTAGGGTATAATAAGATACTTGTAATACCACCTCCCTGTAACTTCTATTAGTGTATGGTTATAGTCATTATTAATCTCCTACAGCATCTACTATATAAACTAAATTTTATTATGCTATGTTATAGTGTATGTGGAATTTGGTACTCAACGTTTTAGAAACATATTTCTTGCAGATTAGGGGTAAAGGTGCTTATTTCTCCTGATTGAGTTTAAGAAAGAAACGGTGGATAGCATTTACTCCATAAACTGTGGGCACATGTCCTCAACCACATTTAACAGTGATACCCTGTCTCACTAGTATTAGGGGAGATGTGATTGGTCACGATGCAAAATAATTCAGTCTAGTACTTAGACTACAAAAGTATAGAACCAGAGGTACTGCTTTCTGAGAAGACAGTGATGTTATCCTTGAGAAGCAAGTGCCTTATAACTTTATCTTAGCCATTTAGCTGGGCAATCATATTATAAATTGTTTGAAACCAGTGGCATCATAAGATTTCAAGCCTGATTCCTTTGTAATTCCAGTCTGTGTAAGAGAAAAGAAACCTAAATGAGCAGATTTCCCCAACCCCAGGCACACTGTGTGGTCATAGTATAACGTTGTTCCCTTTTCTTTTTACAGGCTTTTTAGATCCTGAGAAGAAGCTTTTTTCTCACCGAATATTGTCAAGGGATGAATGTATTGACCCATTTTCTAAAACAGGAAACCTTAAGTATGTACCTGGTTACATTTATTGCTGAGGTAGATTATTATTTACTTCTACTTTAAAAATCAAATTTTGAGGATGAAAGTAATAATTCTGTACTTACCATTTTGCAGGAATTTTCAGTGTTAACTATGGGTATTTAGAAAGTGTGTTTTTAATCCTCCCTCCCTCCTCGTTTGGTGGGTCGTGCCTAGCGACTTGAGCTCTGGGGTGCCCAGTTCCCATTTGCTGTCCACAACCAACCCCCTCCTCTCAGCTGGGCTACACGGCCTCTGAATCATTCTTCAACAGGTCTTTGTTTTGGCTAAGGATGATACACAGTAGTTCTCCTCCTCTATGCTTTGTATGGACAGCACATTCTTGATGCGAACTAGCATTGCCTGTGCGTTGTGTACCCTTGGGTCTCCTGCACTGGGAGACGTAGGTGATGAGGCCTTAGATTTCATAGTTGTTCAGTGACCTATGTGCACCTCGGGGTACACAAGCAGGAAGTGTACTGGAATCCCCCACGGTGGGCTAGTTCCAAAGCCTGTCCCTTTTTCCTCTTGGTGCTCCTGTAGTAGCTGAGAGAGCCACGGAGTTGATCCTTGGGACAGAGCAGCCTAGGGAAGAGATAGTACAGAGAAAGCTTGGCCTGGTGATGGCGACTGCCTGGAACTCTGCAGCTTGAGTCAAGAATATAAAGAGCAAGTACATCTCATCCATAGGTTAAGAGCATGCACGACATTTATCCTACTAATCAATCGTGAAGTCCTGAGTTAAATGACCGTATCACCCATGTTTTTGCCTGTTTGGATTCTTCCTTTCCATCAGTTCTCTACTCCCTTGTACCATCTGTAAGTTTTGCTCCTCCCCACTCCTATTTGAAGGACAGTTTTATATCTTATGGAATTTCTCACTTTCTACCAGAAGGGCTGTGCTCACATGCCATCGTGCTGTGTCCTCTGCAGCACGTCCCCTGCAAGACCTGCTCCACAGCCGTCCACGACAGGGCAGTTAGCTCAGGCGGGCGCCCTCCACTGGAGTTTTCCTTGTTTAGGTTAGAGGCCCACAGAGAATTCCTTTTATGCCAGTTAGCGTTAGAGCAACAGATTGGTAAGGGCAAAAGAAAGAAGATGTAGCTGAGAATTGTACAGGAATTCTTAGACAAGCACATGAGGTTCGAGGGCAGTGGTGTACACAGATGCAGCTGAAGATCTGCTTGGAACGTGCAGCTAGATGTCTATTGCTGGCCTTTGGGCCATGTTTCTAAACTAACTTTGCCTTGAGCTGAGTTTTCACAAGATTGAGTTCTGACCCTGTAGGAATGTATGCTGATTCTTTTGTGTGCTGGTACAGCTGGTAAGCAAACTCAGGACTTCAGTGCTTACTAGTCAAGCTGTCTTTCACTGAGCTACATCCCTAGCTGCTTGCTTTTTTTTTTCTTTTTTTTTTTTAAGAGAACCACAAACAATGGAGAAAAATATTACTATGCTAATGTTTCTTTAGAGACAAGGAGCTTTGATATGAGCTAAGTAAAAGCCGTCCAATGGCATCTTTCTGTACAGATGAGGGTTGCAAACTCTTCTGCTTGGCAGGATAAAAAGATATTATTGACACCTGTGATGTAGCCTTTTGTGTAAATTACGTTTTTACTTGTAGAAATCTCTTTCCTTGTGGAGACTCAATGGTTTGCATTATTGATGACCGAGAAGATGTCTGGAAGTTTGCCCCCAACCTGATCACTGTGAAGAAGTATGTGTACTTCCCAGGCACAGGTGATGTGAACGCACCTCCTGGGTCCCGGGAACCTCAGGCAAGAAAGAAAGGTGAGCCATCTGTGCAGTGCTGCAGAGAGAAGCAGTGAGCTTTCTACTCCAATAGCTGGCTCTTCATTACTCATCCCAGTGTTTGCTGCCATAAATTGAAGATTCACATTGTGTTTGTTGGCTTTTGTGTTCCAGTTTTAGAGGTTGTTGGGCTCATGTGATATTAAAAAACAGGATGTTTAAAAATCACACTTAAACATTTTGCTTTTTAAGAATACAGGTCGAGTATGCATTTCATCCATTTATCTTAAAAAATGCATCCCAGGAAACTAGGACATTCGCCTGAGAGTGAGGTGTGGGATTTGGTGGCTCCCCTATGAGAACCAGCCCTAGGGGCTGGGAAGGCAGCTCAGTGGTAGAGCACTTGCCTTGTATGCATGAGGCCCTCGGTTCCATTCCTCAGCACCACACAAGCAGAAAAAAGCCAGAAGTGGCGCTGTGGCTCAGGTGGTAGGGCGCTAGCCGCGAGCTGAAGAGCTGAGGGACAGCGCCCAGGCCCAGAGTTCAGGCCCCACAACTGACCAGAAAGAGAGAAAAAAAAAGAACTAGCCCTAGAACTTGAGGATTCTGTGGGTACATCCTGCGAAGAACTGTGTCTATATCATACAAGCGTGAGCCAAAGTCTGTCTTCAGTAAATTTAAAAGCTTTGGTTTCAACTGTTTCTGATGATACTTAGTTTTTCATTTTGTGTTTTGGCAGTACTGGGTTTGAACTTGGGACCTTATGTTTACTTAGCCTTTTTGTTCAGCTGGCACTCTACCACTTAACCCATGCCTCTGCCCAGCTTCCTGCTTGTTAATTGAAGATGGAGTCTCAGACTTTTCTGCCTGGGCTGGCTTTGAATTTGAACATCTGGATCTCAACTTACTGGGTGGCTGAGGATTATAGATGTTAGCTACTGATGCCCAACTTGATCATTAGTTATTTTTTTAAAAAAGCCATTTGAGCCATATAATTACCACTGTGGTAACTAAAATAGAGCGTGGAGGTGAGGAGCCTTCTTGGGGCGGGTGCATGGTGAGAACACAGTGGAGGGGCCTTGTGTTGTCAGGCTAGAAGCCCTGCCAGCATCGCTTCCACACATGGCCACAAACCTTGTGACTCTGGTGGCAGCGCGCTGAGGCCTGAAGGTTGGGGAGCGCTGCTTTGGTTTTGAAAGGTACTCAACGTCCAGTAACAGTGGCTTTTCCTCTTGTGTATATTTAGTAAGTTCTAAAAGTGCTGACGCCTTGGAAGAAGCACCCCCTGTGAAAGGCTCTGAGGAAGGCAGACCCGCTCCTGGGGCAGAGCAGAGCAATGGCCTTGGGAAGCCCTTACCCGCTCCTGGGGCAGAGCAAAGCAATGGCCTTGGGAAGCCCCCACGGGAACTCAGTGGTGGCGAGTCTGTGCCAGGGACTTCTCCCAGTAAAGCAGGTGAGAGGGATCCCTGTCCCCTCACCCCGGCCCCCGCTGCCAGCAGCCCAGGTCGCCAGGAACTGGCAGATGCTCCAGAGCTCCCAGTGTCTGCTGAACAGACAGACCGGACCTCACCAGGAGTACAGCCTGCTCAGGGCGCATCTGGCCCAGACTTGGATTTTGACTTGTCTAGTGACAGTGATAGCAGTGATTCAGAAGGTCAGAAATCTTCTTCCTCTGATGGGGAAAGTGAGAAGAGAAGCCAAAAAAAGTCCTCAGTCACCCAAGATGGAGTGAGAGTACCACAGCAAGGAGTTTCCCCTGGTGAAAGGGGGGCGAGACCTCCAGGCACAGGGTCCCTGGCAGAGACTGGGCCCAGCGCCCACCTGCATGACAAGGGGCCAGACCTGGACATGCAGGAGGAGGCTGAGCGGGACGGCCTCTGTGGCCTCGGAAATGGCTGTGTGGACCGGAAGGAGGCCGAGACTGAGTCTCAGAACAGTGAGCAGTCAGGGGTCACTGCGGGTGAGTCCCTGGACCAGAGCATGGGAGAGGAGGAGGAGGAGGACACAGATGAGGACGACCACTTGGTCCACTTGGAGGAGATCCTGGTGCGAGTCCATACTGACTACTACACAAAGTATGACAGGTACCTCCGCAGGGAGCTGGAGGAGGCTCCAGATATACGCAAGATTGTGCCAGAGCTCAGGGGCAAGGTGCTGGCCGACGTGGCTGTAATATTCAGTGGCATGCACCCAACGGACTTCCCAATTGAAAAGACCCGGGAGCACTACCACGCCACATCTCTGGGAGCCAGGGTCCTCACCCAGCTGGTACTGAGCCCCGACGCCCCTGACAGGGCCACCCACCTCATCGCAGCACGGGCTGGTGAGTGCGCCCCTCAAGTGCCCTCAAGGGGGGGACCCAGCAGTGTGCCCAGGGTGGGCACGGGCCTGCTGAGCTGGATCCTAATCCCGCTCTGAGGTTAGTCAGCACTGCTCTTCAGTTTCATGATGGATTTTCAGAAATGTTTTTCTGGACCTTTCTAAGAACAGGTTTATAAGTGTCTTTTAGTGGAATCTCTGCCTACGCACACTGTATGTGTGCATATTCTGCTTCCATTTGTTGTCTGGGGTTCTTGAACAGTCACCTTTGTATGCGGCTTATAAAGCCAGCCATCTCAAGAGTAGAGGCCAGACTTGCTGGGGATGGAGACTCTGTGGCAGGGTTCCTGTGGGAAGATCAGGAGGCCAGAGGAGTCAGGACCTCAAGTGAAAGCCTAACCCTTTGAGTTAGAAAACCAAGTACAAGATGTCAACTGTAACAAACAGAATAACAGATTATTGTAGGTGGGCATATCTGTCATCTCCACAGAGTAGCAGCCTCCTCGGGTAGCACCTCTGTCGTTTCTGATAATTCAGCCAGAACTCTCCTATTCTGGGCAGGTAGTGGACAAATCTTGGAAGAATGCTGAAAAGCTAATACCTAATTTTTTAATGTGCCTCAGAAGCAGTTTGACTTTTCCCAAATAAAGATCACTCAGACTAGTCTAGGTGCTGCTGTCCTGTTGCAGTTTCTCCTGTGACCACATTCAGTGAATCATGAATTCACCCTGACTTAGATTTCTGTTGTTAGCTGAGCCCCAAGAAGCTTGGTTCCAGACCCTGTCACATGCTTAGTGGAGCATTTAACAGACAGCCATGGAAGGCTCCCACTGGAGTATGTGCACTAGAGTAAGAGGCTACTCTCTGGGCCATGAGCAGGTGAGGCCCCTTCTGGGGTTACTTGTCAGGTATAAGCATGTTGTCCAGGACCGCCCAGTGCTAGATCTAAATCTCTCCCTTGCCTGCTTCAGAAACTGTTACGGGCAAGAGCTGCACTCACTACTTAGATCATCATGCGGTGGGAAGGATAAATTGTCCTTACCTTGCTGCTGAGGCTTTGCGTTTGGAGGGAGTGACTCCTGAGGACATCATTGACGGGGATGAGCCTGGCCACCTCAGAGCATGAGTTCCCTATGCAGTGTCTATGGTTTAACTCCAAGACTCTAGCACAGGGCAAGCGTCAGCTGGAGTCCACTGAGTAGTCGCCTGACAGAGGGGTGGGCATGCGCCCTCGAGTGTGCTCGAAAGGCTGAAAGTGGAGCTGTGCCAGTCAGAGGCTGGATCTCTCAAGGCTGAAGACAGTGCTGCTCAAGTGCAGACACAGGACCAGGAAGCCCCAAGTCCTGTAGGAGATAGCAGCTCAAGATGGGGCAGTGTCAGTGGGACTGGAAAAGCCCAAATACAAGTCAGCTTAGGGAACACTGACAGGACCCAGTGACAGAGGTGGGTCTCAGATTCCAGACAGGAGAGGGTTCTGGAGTATCTAGAAAGGTAACTGGAGGTACTGGCACGTTTAGGGCCAGAAATCCTGCTGGTGAGCCTCCATCCCCAATGATGGAGAGGTCTGTGAGGTTAGCCTCACCGGCTTTGTCCTGTGGGGCAGGGCCAGCCCTTTACTAGGGTATTTGTACCAGTGTGTCTGTCCTGGACACTTGTGCCCGGGTGCTGCAGGTCAGCCTGGCTTGTGGTCTCCACAGGCACGGAGAAGGTGCGCCAGGCACAGGAGTGCCAGCACTTGCACGTGGTCAACCCCGACTGGCTGTGGAGCTGCCTGGAGCGCTGGGACAAAGTGGAGGAGCAGCTCTTCCCACTCACGGATGATGACACCCGGCCACACAGGTAGGCACCTTCTGTCCACAGACATGCCGAGGGGTGCAGGCCTATGTCAGGGCCTCGCCTCCCCAGGTGGTTCCCTGGCATCTTGTGTGAGGATGGGTACTCCTGGAGCTTAGGCGGGGCTGTCAGCTCTATCACAGCCCTGGCTCCCAAATAGGAAAAAGCTCAAGTTCAGTGGGAGGAGCCTCATCATTGGCCATCCGGCCTTCTTCCCTTTCCACAGCGAAGAGACCCTGGAACTCCTGTGGGATCAAAGATAAGCACCTAGAAAGCCTGTATATAAGTAACTGTTCATACCCAGAGAGCTGCTTTTTCTTTAAATGCCCTGTGATTCTACTTTTGGTAGTTAATCTTTTGCATATTTATGGGAAGATCTGTGTGTAACACACACAGGAGCTCAGCTTTGGTGGTTGTCAAAAGTCTGGGTGTTGTGTCTAGGGTTCAGCGTGTGGTGTCAACAACTGAGGCCATTGGGGCAGTAGAACCCCAGACCCAGGGAGACCAGCCCCAGTCTGCACAGTAGACCGCACTAGTAGTGGAGGAACTCTCACATCTCTGTGGTGTGTATGTGTGTTGCCCTTGCACATTGTTATGTTCTGGAACTAAGATTGCAGCGTGTCTTCCTCCTGAGGGTGCTTCTGACTCGCTCTGAGCAGCGGTCACTCGTCGTCCTTGTGAAGATGTCTCTTTTTGTTAGCCACACCCCTCTGTTGTCGTGCCCATCCATCTTTCATCCCATCCCGTGTCCCTGTGGCCCTGTGTCTCTGTCTTGCCACTTACCACCCTCTCTTCCTCTCTCCTTATCTGACAGGGAGAAAAGCCCTGCTACCTTCCCTGACAGGCAGAACATGCTTCCAGCGGCCTTGTTCCACCCGACACCTGTCCACCCCAAGGTCCAGCCTGGCCCTGAGGTTCGGATCTATGACTCCCACACGGGCAAGCTGATCAGGACAGGCGCCCAGGGCCGTGCGCCCATGCCTCCCAGTGGTCTGTCCGTCCATGGGGACCCCTCCTCCTTCAGGTATGTTACGTAGCACATTAGAGCTCTCCTTGCTGATGAGACAGGTGTCTGAAGGGTTAAGCTTTGGTCGTGTGGTCCTATTAAAGTGGCTGTGTTGGCCTACAGTGTAGATGAGTGATGTTCAGGAGTGTTTAGCCCTCGCTGTGTGTTGGCTACCTGATACTCTGGAGTCTGTGTTATTCTTCTGTCTCACCTTGGCTTCCAAAAGTAAAAGCAGAGCAACCCTTGATTTAGCCTCCTTAGTTTCCTGCACAGCCCCACTCCTCCTCAGGAGGCTCCTTGATGTCTGGGTCAGCGGGAGACCATCTGAGCTGTCCAGCAGGGACTGGAAGGCTCTCCAGGCTGCCAGATCTGGACTTCACAGGCGTATCCTGAGCTGCCTGCCCCTTTCCCATGGGTTCAGTAGACACAGAAGGCGGCAGGAGACTCAGTGTGGCTGTGAGCTAGCCACTCAGTTTCCATTGTAGTGAATTGCTTTTTGTGTACTTCTTACCCTTTTTTTTTTTTTTTTTAACCCTTCTCTCTTCCTAGTGTTCTACCACTGGGTCACATTTCCACCCGTGTTTCACTGGTTACTTTTAGGATAGGGTCTTCCTGCCTGCGTAGTGATCCTCTGACTTTAACTTTCCCATAGTTGCTGGGATAAGAGAGTCAGGGCACCAGGTGGAACTTCTCTCGTGGACTTTTGTGCCTGGGCCAGCCTAGAACAGTTCCCTCGATCTACTCAAGTACGTAGGAGTATAGGTTTAAGCCACCTACACATAGCTTAACAGAAGATTTTAAACTTTTGCCATAGTCTGTAGCCAGGTGCTGGTGGCTCATACCTGTAATTCCAGCCACTCAGGAGGCTAAGATCTGAGGATTATAGTTTGACTCCAACCCAGGAAGGAAGATCTATGAAACTCTTTGTCTCCAATTAATCATCATCAAAAAAGCCAGACAGGGAGCTGTAACTCAGGTACTGGAGCACTAACCTTGAGCAGAAAGCAGCTCAGGGACAGCACCCAGGCCCAGAGTTCAGGCCACAGGATGGCACACACGCGTGCACTAGTGAGCACACACATAAAAAGCCATGTGGTTTCAGCTCAAAAACAGGCATGGCATTGGCCAAGAAAAACACATGCATAGGATCTGTGTTCCTCCTTTCATGGGATGCAGAGGCGCTGAGACAGCAGACAGGCAGGTGTGGTCCTGGGAGCCAGCAGGAGGCCTGGCGCTAGGAACCTGTACCTTTAGGCTTTACTAAGAGTGCCCGCCCTTTGATCTGGTCCTAGTTTGAGAATCATGTCCTGGAAAAGATAGTGCTAACAACCTAGGGTTTGGGGCCAGGAAGGGCCTGTGAGGCTTTTGGTGTGGTGGACTAGCTGTTACTTTCTTGCTGAAAATAACCATAAAAGTTAAGGGAACACTCAAGAAGCTTTGTGGAGCCAGCCAAGCTATGGTAAGTAGCTGTAAAGACCCAGGGGGATTGACTGTTTAAACCCAGAGAGCAGGTGACTGCTCAGTTGGGGTCTTAAGTTGTGTGTGCTTCCGGGTACTGGGGAGCAGCATCAGGAGCAGCTGTGGAGGGGCTGGATACCACAGTAATGCTAATCAACATGGCCATTGAGGCAGAGGGTGAGTAAAATAGCTCACAATGGAAAGTTTAAAACAGGACTCAAGAAAGGAGCTCAGTGCTGGGGTCTCGGTCCCTGTGGAGTTGAGGTACCCTCTTCCAGAACACTAGGGACCCTGTGGGTTTAGTAGAGGTCCTGTTATGTGGGCGTGGCAGCTGCATCCCAGCCAACTTCACTTCCTGGAGGTCAGGTTGGGGCTGGAGGCTCTCGGCCTTCATCTCTTGGCCAGCCCCACCTTGAAGCATTCTCTTACATTGGAGGTTTCCTGATGGCAGTCCTCATGTCAGGAGCTGCGACCACCAGACTTGTGCCTCTCAGGGGTCAAGTGGTTCAGGTTTGTGTTGTCGACTGTGTTCTACAGTATCATAACCCGATGAGTAGAAGGTGAGGCCAGAAAGAACTTGGTCCTAAGCTGTAGTTTTACAGTAGGAGTCGAAGTCGGTGTGTCGTATGTGCAAAAGCAGACCTGTTCAGAGTCTGTTCTCTGTGCTGCAGAAACCAGCTCACAAAAGCATCGTCATAAGCTATTGACTAGCCAAATGTTAGGTGCACATTTTTTTTTCAATTTTTTAGCCTGCCAAGATACAAAATGAGAAGCAGGTCTGAAAGCAGTTTGCGTGTGACAGGCTGAGTGAATGGGTAATAACGGAAGCAGGGGACTCTGAAATACACAGCCGCAGCGTGGACTCAACCATGCTGTGCTGTGTGACACACCAGCTACAGCTCATCCTCAGTCACAAGGTGCTCGTTTCCTTAGTTACTTAGGTACACAAGAGGACAGTAATATCCTGCTGTAGGACTGCATATATTTTGTAATGGAAAGTAGCACTGTGTGTGTTCTCACATCTCATCCCAGGAGTTGGAGGCCAGGCTCAGTTGGTAGAACACTGGCCAATGACAGAAAGCATCAAATGTTGAGTTAGCGTTCCAGCCGTGGCCCAAAAGGGAAAAAAAAAAAAAAAAAAAACGGTAACATCTGGTCCCAGAGATTATCCTGCAGGCTTCCAGATAACATTTTGTTCATACTGAACCATACCGTTACTCTCCTACTTGAATGCATGGGAAGGTGTAAGCGTGCCTGAATCAATGGGAGTGGGATTGCCCTCTGGGATTCGGGGTGAGAGGCGCCTGCAATGGCAGGCCAGCAAAGACGAAGGGCACCTGGAGAGGCCCCAGTAGCTACTCTGCAAGCCACTCCGCATTCTTGGTACAGAGCGACCTTCCGCCAAGCCAGGTGTCCTTGGTGAGGGTGCGGCCCCCATCCTGCCCTCCTTCAGCAGCTTGAGTACCGCCCCACCTCAGAGGCCCGTGCCTGCTGCGATCGACACTGGCCCTCCACTCCATTCTGTGTTCTGTGCCTGGAACCCTGCATAGACCTATTATTATGACAGCTGCTTGTGTTCTAGGCAGTAACCACTGCCCTCCATGCGCATTCTCAACTAAGCTGAGAAGCTGTAAGTCTTCTGGGGTCTCTTCCTAGTCTACACACCTCACACTCTGTTGATCTTCTTGGGGAGGGCTGCTGAAGTCCAGTTCCCTTCATCTCCCTTTAGCTGAGGCCCCTTCATTTGTCATGTGTTTTGCCCATGTGAGGGTCCAGGTTGATGGTTCTTTCATGTTAGCAATTGAGAAGTGTCCAGTCTTCCTTCCTCTGTGTGTTTCACGGACCGCCCTGGCAGAGGTAAAACAGTAACTTTCCTCTAACTGCTTCCGGGCTCTTCTTTGTCTACTCAGTTTGGTCGTGATGAGTCCTGTAGGTTTGGGGAGTCTGTCCTGTTTATGGTGCCTTCAGCTTCTTGGATCAGGTTTACATCTTTCCTTACTATCCCTACCATTGCTGTTGGGTTCTCCCTGCCTTTGGCATGACTGAATTTTTTGTGCTAAGGCTTGAACTTTGCTCGCTGTCCTTCCCATCCTTTATGTCTTGTGATTCTGATCAAAACTGGTCACTTTCCAAACATGTTGGGGTACCTGGGTCTTCTGTCTTCACTGAGTCTTTCTATTCTACGGCAGCATTTTGCAGCTAGCTCCCCACACAGCTGGTGCTGACACCGGAGTGGGGGAAGGGAGTAGGGTGTCCCTATCACTGGAGGCAGCTGTGAGGGTTCACATTGCTAACTCCTGACTCTCCACTGGATATCATCTGTGGGGCAGGGGGAAAGGCCCACGTGGTCAGACTCCCCGTCTCCCCCACCCCCACCCTGCCCCAGCTTTCCCTGAACACCATGTAAGAGGCTAACATTGGGTCTTTATAGGTGTTTGGTTGGAATGGAGCAGTTATTGTGTGAAAATCCTTAAATATTCATTATTTAAATACTCATTAGCCTCCTCTTCCCAAGCTTTTTGGCAGCAAGTGGGTTTGAACTCAAAGCCTGTGTTGGCTAGGCTTTTTTGAGAGTGATGGTGCCCAGTAGGTGGCGCTGCTCTGCCACGTGCATCCTGAACTCAGTTTTGACAAGGATAGGAATATGGAGTATAACTTTCAAGAAATTGGATTTCTGGGCTGGGAAGGTGGCTCAGTGGTAGAACACTTGCCTTGCATGCATGAGGCCCTGGGTTCGATTCCTCAGCACCACATAAGCAAAAAGAAAAGAGCCGGAAGTGGCGCTGTGGCTCAAGTGGTAGAGCGCTAGCCTTGAGCTGAAGAGCTGAGGGACAGCGCCCAGGCCCAGAGTCAGGCCCCACAACCGGACCCAAAAAATAAAAACAATTGGATTTCTGGGTAGAAAGTATTCCACTTGTCCTTAATAGATGATAGTTTGGTGACTCCTAATGTAGGTCCCTCTTAATTCTAGCTCTGGCTCAATACCCCGTCCTGCTCACAGTGAAGAGTTCTTTCTGCCTCCCTGCTGTGTCTGTCATGATTCAGTCTGAGGCCTGGCAGGCAGTCCAGCCCTCCTCTGTGCCGCCCCATCCTCACCCTCACCCACCGGGAAGGAGCCGGCTGCTCGGACAGTTGTCCGGTGGAAGACATGTGCCAGTTTCACAACATTTACCTTAATTGCTGGCACTTACAAGTAATGACTACAATATAGTCAATGAGATTTGACCTATCTCAGTGAAATGTGTATGAAGAGGAGAAAACAATTGCAAACAGAACTGAGATTTATTTTGAGTACTCTTGCTCACTGCTAATGCACTACCACTTTAGCCACCATGCCTCCAGTCTCTATTTTGCTGCTTAATTGGAAAGTGAGTCTCAGAATTTTCTGCCTGTGCTGACTTCAGACTTCAGCTCTCCAGGTCTCAGCCTCCTGTGTGGCTAGGATTGCAGGCATGAGCCACCAACCCTTGGCTCTTCACTGAGATTTTATGATAGGAAAGTTTGTGCAGCATAAGCTTGTTGATAATCTCAGGGGCAGCTTGAGCCGGTTTGGTTCTTGCTGACTGGCGATTTCATGAAGCTGTGCACACATGGTGCAGCATGTCTTTCCTCTTCTTTTGAGCAGATGGACTCCATTCCATTAGCATCCACTCAATGCACCATTTCATGTTCGGGTTCTACTTGTGCCCTAGATAAAAGTGTCACCTTTGTTTTGCTTTCTTTCATGCTATGGCTCTCCAGTCTTAATGATACTTCCAGATTGTCTAGGAAATGAATCCTCAGTATGCACTCGGGTCAAGGCAGATAGATACCCCACGGACAGTGTGTTTTGTTGAAAGGAGGTGAATGCCATCCTTCACAGGATAGAGGAGCTAGCCGGGGGTTGGGGAGGGGGATCCTATGGGTACAGTCAGTAGAACATTCATCTTTCTGTACATATATTCTCTGTGTGTGTTGCCAAGTGCTCGGATCAGAACTCTGATGATGCAGTCTACAAAGGTGCAATCAGACTGCTTTCCTCACACCGAACTGTGACATTCCTTTCAGAGCTATTCAGCCACTTCAGCAGCAGATGTTTGGTGAAGAGCTGCCCAGTGCTGGAGATGGGGAGCAGCCTGGCCCTGCTAGAAGAGAGCGACAGCCCAGTATGTCAGAGACGATGCCACTGTACACTCTTTGTAAGGAGGACTTAGAGAGTATGGATAAAGAGGTGAGCAAGCAAAGCACTGCACAGGACCAGGCTGTGGTGGGGGAGCACATCTGCAGAAGGGCTGACAGCTGGTGCACTAGCTAGTATGTGCAGTTGGAGCTGGGATTCTTGCCCATGTAGATAGGTAGGTCATGCGCCCATACCTATGACTTCCTGGGTTTTCTGTTAAAAGGAACCTTAGCATAAGTTAAATGATCGTCCTGTGTTTGGTAGCTATGGCTTGAGGCTACGGCTGAGTCCCCACAAAACCACCTTCTGGTCCCAGTGGAGCTGCTGCAGGCATTATCTGGTACCAGTGTAGAAATGCTGTTTCATTGGTGGAACAGAGGTGGTACCCACGGGGAAAATGACAGTTGTCATTTATATTCAGCTGTAGAATAGAATTTCAAACAGCGTATTCAGGATAGAATTGCATCACTTACTCGTAGTTCCTCACATCTCAGATGAGAGCTTGTCTTGTGATGGTGAAACCTTTTTTTCCAGGCATGCTGAATTTCCTGTTTGCCACTTTTCAGCCCTCTTAAACGTTAGCTTCCTTTGTTTCATGAAAGTGTTTTCTCTAAAATGTTTTCCTTAGAAAGGTACTATAGTGCATACTTGTAATTCCAGCTACTTCAGATGCAGAGAGGAAAGATCATGGTACAGCATAAACCTGGGTAAAAGTTAACAGGACCCCATTTCAACAAATAAGCTGGCGTGCAGTACATGTCTGTAGTCACATCTTTGCAGAAGCTGTAGGTAAAAGGACCATGGTCCAAGGCCAGCTATCAGCAGAAACAAAAAAACTGATGAAAAAAAAGAACTAAAGCAAAATAGGGATGGAGGTGTGGCTCAAGTGTTGCAATACCTACCTATCTAGCCCTGACTTCAAACCCTTAGCTTTCCCGTCCTCTCTGCCTTCAAACACAGGCAGCTGTATCTGGAAATAGCGTTCACTCTCCATGGGGTGCACCGGTCCCTCCGCCTGGCACCTCTGTCCAGATGCACTGCCAGCTCGTTTGGCGTGATTGGCCGCCGAGGGCCCGCAGTGCGGCCGTCCCCTTGGTCACATAGCAAGCACAGCATTGGTTCTGACCCACCCCTAGCAAAGGGGACTCGGGTTTTTATGGAAATGCCAAGCCTAAGTCACACAGCAAGTGTGAAGCATGGGGAAATCTATTCCTTTACTTTCAGAGATAAAAACTAGCAAGGAGCACCAAAAGGAGAAAGGTTCCATCCTTGGCTTCAGTGCACTCAGGCTGCCACAGGGTGGAGGAGTGCCGCTGGAGGCCTCGTGTACCGTGTTCCTCTGTGGTGTCCTTCGTTCCTGTGGGTGCTGGTCTCCACAGCAGGCCCGGCTTGCCCAAATGCAGACCAGGTATAGCCTCAGGGAAGTGCTCCTGCCATCGGAGTGCCACTGCAGGCTGACACAGGGCCCCTCCTCCCCCAGGTCGTCTTCCTGGGGCTTGTTTCAGGACAGGGTAGGGCAGGCACTGAGCACCTGACCTACATTCCGGAGGAAGCCGATAGACAGCACTCAGACACGAGTACAGGCCTTGGACCAGTTAGGGTCTGCCATCACAGAATCCACATCTCTTTCACGTTTGCATGCTCCTCTGTGTTCAGGCTAGCCACCTCTTCTGAGCCAGCCTCTGGCCCTCTGACAAGAACAGTGACCATCTGAGGCCACCCTGACTTGCGGGACCTCACGGTACCAAGCACCTCTGCAAATGAGCACCTCTCCAAATGAGCAGGATCAGCCTTAGTCCTTCAGCAGATCTTTTAGTGGAACACAGTTCAATCTACTCCATGTAGGGCTTGATTGAAATTTAGTGCCGTGTCTTCCTTTTTGCCAGAAACATGGCACATACACGTATACGTACATACCTGCCTGTTATCACCTTAAGTTTCTCTGGGAAAGATTCTCTCGGCCAGGCAGGGTGCCACAGGACTGTAATCCCAACTGCACAGGAGGCTGAGGTAGGAGGATCATGGTCTAAGATCAGACCAAGTCAAAGTAGGAGATTTTACCTGAAAAATAACTCAAGCCATGAAAGAAGGGGGTTGGAGGCATGCTCAGGTGGGAGAGTGCCAGCCAGTGAGTGAAGGCTTCAGGTACTGAGTTCAAGTCCCAGTCTCAGACAAAAAAGCATGGAGTCATTTCTCAAGTAGTAGAGCATCTTCCTAGCAAGCACAGACCTCAGACTCCATGTGCTTCTCAAAAAAGAAGGGCACTCTGCTTTCTATCATGGGTGGTTTTTAATTCTTCTGTTAAGTGTCTGTCTGGACTTTCCAGTACAGCCTATTAAGCATTTGGTTTCTGGCCCAGACTTCCAGCCTGCACAGGGACATCTCTTAATTACAAGGTTATCTACCTCTGAGCCGGCCGAGTGGGCTGTGAATCTTCTCTGATAGGTGGGAAAGCGTTCCTCTCCACCTTTGTCTAGTATCGGCTCCTTGGGGGTTAGTTGACTTGGTAGAGCAGATGCAGGCCGAGGTAGGACTGGAGCCTATTGTCCAGCTCACCAGGAATTTCCTGGAACATGCATTTTCAGCGGCTGTTCCGAATCCTTGGAACGCCTCAGGGGTAGTTCCTCCATAATTAGTAGGAAAAAGTGCGTAAGCAGACCCCTGCCGCCTTCCTCCTAATGGCTTTCACTTTCCTTCCCAGCGGCACTGGCTGATGTGTTTTGTTCCAGCACTGTAGCCCCCTATTTCCCTTGTGCTGCTGGCCTCCTTTCTTTGCCATCTTTGTTCAGGCTGGGGGATAAGGAGTCTTGGAAGTGAGCTCTCCTTTTGTCATTCTCCCCAGATCTCACGAGCAAGGTCCCTGTCCTTGTCCCTGTTCTCACATTCCCAGCCTGACAGCTTTCTTACCCTCAGGCCCAGCTCCTCATGAAGGCGCCGGCATCATCTCATCTGAGCAGGAAAAGAGGTGCCGCCTCCGGACCTCCCAGAGTTCTGAAGGAGCCATTCACACCCACAGAATACTTAACATTGCCTAGAAAACTAACTGGCGAACACATACTGCAGAAATGTGAACAGTTGATTTTCATTAACGATTCACTCTTCTGCAGTGTGTGAATAATTAATGAAAGTCTTGTGCTTTTTATTTGGACTGCGTTTGAATTCTGCATTAACTATACATAGAAGTTGTCATTCTGATGACCTAGTCAAGAACCCTCAGGCCAGATCAGCCTGGAGAACAGTGCAAGGCCACCTTCAGGCTGGCTTTTTAAGCAGGATCAACGAGGTCGCACAGGCGTTGCCCCTGACCTCAACCCTTGGCATGGGTTGGACAGTGTAAGTGTTCTGCAGAGCTGTGAGTTCTGCAAACTTCGCCAGCCTGACAGACTTCTCACAAGCAGAGACGAGCTTCTGTTTATTCACCCAGGGGCAAGAATGGCCACCTTGGTTCTAATGGGCCCCCTGCTCAGTGCCATGTGCCACTCCAGGAACTCCCAGCTGCCCCCAGGATTCTGGAGGAGGGAGAGCAGTCTGGGCACAGCTGCAGCCAATCCCTTGTCTTCCTGGGGCGGAGTAGCAGGTCTTTCTGTGAAGCAAGATGCACTCCTCAAAACCCAGCCAGGGTACAGAAACAGGCACTGGGGACCCTGAATTTCTCCTGTGGTTTTTAACATACAGTGCAACAACTCTCATTACTCTAGCATAAGGTAACAGTTGGGGCTGGGGGCTAGTGTGCCCCTGTCCTGATAGGGCATGTCAGGGAAACCTGCAGAGCTGGAGGTAGGCTGCTGGCCCCACCCTGTCCCCCACACACCCTCACACCACCATCCAGGATAAAGAGTGGCTGCAGGCATCCTAGGTGTGGGCTCAGCTTTTCTCCTCTGGTCCTCAGCACATGCAGTGAGGGGCCAGCTTCCCATTGGGTCGCATTGAGTTTGACGTGCAACCACTGCAGTGTTGAATCCTAAGTCAAAGTGCGTGCAGGAGAGGAACTTCATATGAGAGCTGCCTGTATGTGTATTCTACATGGGGACACCAATGCTTGTCTCACCGCGGTGGTCCAGAGGCAGGCACAGCTGCCGAGGAGCGTCGCGCTGCCTGAGCACACCGGCAGATGAGCTGCTGAACGGTTCCTTCCTGTTCCTTCGCTGTCGCAGGTTGCTTGATGTTGTTCCCACGCTTGGGATATTTGTCAAACTCGCGAACACTGCCTCGCCCTGTGTGTGTGGAAACAGGACAGGAGTCCCCGCTGAAGAGGAGCAGCTGTCATCCATAACAAGGATGAGGGCCTCTGCCTTCTCCGTCTGTTCATGGTGCAGCTCCTCCTATCTGAGTCAAGAAGCCAGGACATGCGTTCTACATTAATTTATAGGCAGATTTTCTTTCCAGTGAATGATGAAGCGTCTTTGAGTTCCTTCAGCAGGTTCTCTGCTGGAAACCTCTACTTCAAGTATAGTTCCGCATCCATGCCTACCCAAGCACTCTCAGCCCTGGGCTTCGCAGCTTCCAGCAGCTGGGATGGAGGTCCTGTGCTGTTGTCAGCCCTGGCTGCTCTGTGTCCCGGTCCTAGCTGGAGGGGCTCCGCTGGCAGGCTGAGGCCCGTCCACACAGAGCAGTTTTTCAGGGTGATTCTTACCTGCTAGCTGCCCCAATGCTGTTGGCTCCCAGTACAAAGTGTTTGTTGTGTGAGCCTGGCGGGTGGCAGCCTGTGAGCACCGGCTCAGTGCCCTGGGCAGGCACAGAAGTTCCAAAAGAGAATCTCTTAAAATAGGTGACTTTTTTCAGAGTTATCTAAGTCTAAACAAGTCTTAATCAGGATCATCTATGGCTGGCTTCTGTCCCATGCACGCAGGAGCACACAGAAGGGGGTGATGGGTAGAGGTAGAGGTAGAGGTAGAGGTAGCGGCAGCAGGGCCACCTTTCCTTGGGTGTCTCAGTCACATGCCATGTCTTCATTGTCAGTCACTAGTTTCACTGATGGCCCCCTCTCCCAGGGTATAAATAAGGTTGGCTTTTTTGGTGCTATCCTTGGGCTCTTGATCTACTACTTAACCACACGCCAGCCCAAGATTGTTTACCTGATTGTTTGTTTTTGTAAAAGTTGTTTAGGATCCACTTGAGCTACAGTGTTAGTGAGTTTGTGCCTTGTTTCTATTTGTATGAATGGAAGGCCATTAAAGGAGGTGGAAAGTCTGAAGCATGCCTATATTACCTGCTTAATTCATGATCTCTTTGGTGTAAGCTACTTTAAGGTGATAACTGACGCATGTAAGGAACTGCAAACCCACAGAGCCAGCGTCTCCCCTGGCCTTGAGCCTCCAGGGGGGCCTAGTCACCGTGCCCTCAGTGTGATCCTTACGGTTCTGCCCAGCAGAGGTCTGGGGCTGCCTCAAGGAATTTCTCCACATAATTGCTTCTCTCACCCTTGACCTATATCCTGTTCACATACTCGTTTCATGAGACACATGTCCTTTGCTGGAGACAGATCACCTGGTAGCTAATACATTCTCAGTAAGGGGGCTGGGAAGGTGGCTCAGTGGTAGAGCTCTTGCCTTGCATGCATGAGGCCCTGGGTTTGATTCCTCAGCACCACATAAGCAGAAAAAAGGCCTGAAGTGGCGCTGTGGCTCAAGTGGTGGAGCACCAGCCTTGAGCTGAAGGACAGTGCCCAGGCCCAGAGTTCAAGCCCCACGACCAATAAAAATAAAAAAATAAATACATTCTCAGTAAAACAGGAACATTTCCATTGATCCCAAAATGTTCGAATGAGGCACATTAGATCCAGGAACTGTGTCCCCCTGATGGTGTTTTGGATTATGTTGGTTCCATTGGGATGGTTAGGGTAATAGTGCAATGGGATTTCCTTGCGTCAGTTAGAACCAACTGGTTTTCCATACTGACATTTCCTAGCGCTCTTATGATACTACTTGATCCGTTGTTCACATGTGTATAGCCAGGACTGCTGAGCAGCAGGCTCTGTGGACATCCGCACTAAGGCAAGGCAGTTGCCGCTCACCTGCGCCCCGCGTGCACTGGCTAAGAACTCTGCGCAGGAATGCAAGTCTGCAGTTGGGGATGGCAAGTCTGCACAGAGATGGCAGTGGATGTGTGCATGGATCCTACTCTGCACGAGAGACTTTTAGTAACCTCAGGAAAGTCAGTGCCAAGTGATCATCACAAGGGATGAGCCGTGGGCTAAAGTGGTCAGGATAGAGAGTGGGTTCTTGTGTAGCCTCTTTCCCCGGCATAGCTAGGACACTACAGAGCCATGGGAGAATGTTTTTGCCCATCTCTAAACCACCAGGTCATCTGTGCACCCACTCAGGCCTACATTTGTTTGTCTGTTGTATGTATACATCAAGCATCCACCTGAGGCTTTGCTTCCACTTTCTTTCCTTTCTGTTTTAATCTGCTTCCTTTCACTAGGGGTGAGAAATTAATGTACTTTTTTGACCATTCTGTCTGTCCTGACTGACTGTCAAGCCTTGAGGTTGATAAGAACTTGTTATTAGAGTCCTTGGCCATGGAAATGGTGCTGTGGCTCAAGCGGTAGAGTGCTTGCGTTGAGCTGAAGAGCTGAGGGATAGTGCCCAAGCCCAGAGTTCAAGCCCCACGACCGACCATAAAAAAAGAACATTTGATCATAGGGTCCTTGGCCAAAACCTTTTATTCTGGGAGCTCCCAGTGGACCAGACTCAGCACTCACCCTTGTCAACTAAGGAGCATGAAATGGGAAAGAGTGATCTCAGTGAGGCTGTAGAAGTAAGGGTGGCAGAGGAGACAGAAGGCGCACAGTCTTGGACAGGCTGCCCGTCCAGGTGGCCATCAACCCATCTGCTCCGGGGAGGCCCCTCGGCACACGCTGGGAGTGTGCCACTTTAGTGACCTGAGGTGAGCTGGGGAGGGAGGCAGGGCCTCAGCAACCAGAGGAGCAAAGCCAGGGCCTCCTACCTTCTTAAAGCTTCTTAAACTCCACCCTCGTGACCTGGGACAGAAGACAGTCTGTTCATCATGACGTCCCTGACAGTCTTGAAAGTATCTTTACTCTGGCCTGGGCCCTTCAGCCTTGAAAGGAGAGAATCGCTAGCTTTAGATGCGCTCTCCTCGATTAACACATACACATGCAGACAAACAGGAACCTGATCCAAAGCTACGGCAGCACAGGAGATAAATGTAAAGTACAGCTGTAGGTGCCACGCTTTGTCCTGCTTCTAGTTGCTATTGGACATTTGCTGGCCCCAATTAAAGACCAAGTGGTGAATTTCCTAAAACACATTTGGTGAGTAAAAGAACATTTCACAGCCGGGCGCTGGTGGCTCACGCCTGTAATCCTAGCTACTCAGGAGGCCGAGATCTGAGGATCGCGGTTCAAAGCCAGCCCGGGCAGGAGAGACCGTGAGACTCCTATCTCCAATAA
>NW_012267307.1:4645607-4665468 GCF_000151885.1 Dipodomys ordii
TGAGCTGAAGAGCTGAGGGACAGCGCCCAGGCCCAGAGTTCAAGCCCCATGACCGACAAAAAAAAAAAAAAAGAACATTTCACATCAAGGGTTGGTGGTGGCTCGCACCTCTAATCCTAGCTACAGAGGTTGAGACCTAAAGAAAGAGGTTTGAAGCCATCCTGGGCAGGAAAGTCGAGGTGTGGCTGAAGAGGTAGAGTGCTAATACCCTTAAGTAAAAAGGCCAAAGAGCTGAGGGACAGCGTCCAGGCCCTGAGTTCAAGGCCAAGTACCAGCACCAAAATAAAATCACTTGGAGGGGAAAATCAGTGGTGGCTTGCAAGCTGGACAAGGTGACAAAGCCGGGCAGGTCTGGTGCAACCTGAGGTGAGCATGGAGGAGGGCTCGGCGGCGGGCAGAGGAGGAAGGGGCCGTGATGCAAAGCAAGGGCAAGTCTGTGGTCTCCCAGACCCACCTTGTATAGCAGGACTGCAGCTCCCTTTGGAGACAGGTTTTATCTTCCTGATACCACCCTGAAGCCAGTCTCACGGTGCCTAAAACTCAGAGCCTCACCTCTGGCCACAGGAGCCCAAGGAACCGTGTGGTATGAGAGTCACTAATCCGTCTAGTATAGCTGGTGGCACAGTTCAGACGTGGAACTGCAGCTGCCTGGCACTAGGGGTGGGTCACCCCTAGTGGGTGATGCTGGGTATGATGAGCCCACACAAGACTCAGCTCGCCCAAGGTCGCCGGTGTGGACCAGTACCCATAGAGCTGACCCAGTAAGAGAGTTGTTGCTGGAGAATGGGCCTGGGATCTACCCCAGTGGCACAGAGGCTTCTAAATGAACTTAAGAGCACAGAGGGCAAGTCAGTGCTGCCCAAGGAGCAGTGTGCCAGGTACCACCCTGAAATGACCCAACATGGGAACCATAGGATGAGAACTTAATGTGGTTCACTTGGCCCTGTGTACTAAAAGGTGACCCATCCTGAAGGGAAAGGTGAGCTAAAAGTTTTCAACCAGAAACTACAGCAAAGAGCCAGTTTCAAAATGAAAATACAGTAACTATGGCAAGCAGAATGATGGAGGTAGACAAGGTGGCAGGTGTGAAGTTGGAATCCAGCAAGGAGACAGATTAGAAGAGAAAGGGTTACTGCTGTAGAGACCTCCCGGCAGTCCCGACCGCCAGCCTTTGTTGTGGAGTCCTGGAGGGGGGAGGACCAGAAAAGTTTACAAAATGGTAGCTGGAACCTTCCAGAATGTGGTATAAGGCTGTCAGCTTCCTCCAGTGCAGACTGGCCAGGTGTAGAGTTGCATGAGCGTGGAGCCACACCTTGTTAGCCTCCGATCTGACGTACTTTCTGGTGAGGTTAGGGGAGGCTGAGGAATGGGTGACTGTAATAGAGCCTAAAGGGGTGAGTGGCAGCTATCTTCAGCCTTTTGGGGGGACAGCGGGGTGCGTTCCGTGACTCTCATCCCACACGGGCACTGACCTGGGTCTTCTGCCCCATGACCTTGTCAGCTTACACACTGTCTTGAGAGGGCTTTCAGCCAGTGACAAGGCTAGGAGATCCTGCACTTGAGCAGGTCTCAGGCTTCCAAATCGGTACTCCAGGAAAAAGATTCGTGTTGGAAAGTTCTTTTTCTCACAGTTTTGGTTGTGTTTTAGGAAACAGACTTATTATTGTGCTAAGACTTTATATTTAGATGATTAGCAACACTACCATTAAATAAAAACAAACTGAGACTGCCAAAGTACCTGAAAGTGTCATTTTGATGTAACAATAATGAGTAGAGATGCGTATGTTGTCATTCATTTCCCTACTCCCTTGCTCTGTAATCGATATATTTGATCAGCTGTTTTAAGAAGGCCAACCTGCAAACGAAAGAGCAGGCATCTCTGCTCTTTCTGTGAGGAGGGAACTCTAATCAAGAGCACATCGTCCCCTGGGAGCTGGACCTGTGTCCTTGAGGACCTGTAATCCACTGGCAGCTGGATGGCACTGAGCTGCCACCTGAGGACTTGTTAGGGAACCCAAGAAGGGATGATGAGTGCCAGCTAGTGAGAACTGAAGTTAAACAGTTTCATGGTGGTTTGTGAGAATCGTCTCTCAATACCTGTGTGTGTTAGAGCTGGTGTGTGTGTGATGAATTCAGCTTCAAACACCTGCTAGGGTATCAGCATCTTTACGGAAATAGTAAAAGGATAAAGCCTGTCCAAGAAAGTAAAGAGCCAGATCCCTACCTACGACTATGTACTATTTACTTGTGTGAAGGTTAGGTTCAAAGTCAATGTTCATATTCAGGTGATATTTGTTACTACAGCAGTAAACTTCCTTCTGTGTCAGCTGTTGCCTTTGCTGCAGGTATGATCAGATCTTACAGAATTGTCCAGGTTAACTAAAATCGTTGAGTATGAGTTGTTTTTGTAAACTGTATTATCCAGGTAGGAGAAGTTGTTTGGCCACTTTGAGTGTTGGGGATGGTAAAACTCTCCTCTTAAATCAAGTATGTACACTCAGCTTTGGTTTTTCTTTATTAAGTGAATGTCTAGTGAGAACTCTCCCTTTCTCTTTGGCCTTTAGTATTCATTTCCTACAAGAAAGGGAATTGTCCTGTTTCATAAAAGGTGTGTTACCATCTCGCTTTGAGTATTTTTCTCCATGAGTTAAGAGCGTGTGATTTGCATGAGTCCTTTTCAGAACGAGTGTGCTGCCCACAGCCAGCATCTGCGCGTAAAGGCAGTTTCTGAATGCCTCGAGTTTGCTTGCCAAGTTGGGCTCTTTTCACTTGTCACTACAGTTCCTCTCTGGCCTTCAGAGTTTTCTGTTCATAAAAATAGCTTCTTAGTTAAAACATCATTCTACTTGAAAATACATTTCAATCACTAGTGGTTTTCTGTGCTGCCTAACACGTACCACAAGTTGAACGGTGCAGAAGGACCTTTGCTCTCCATGTTTCCTATTGGCAGGGTCAGGAATTGAGTACCAGCATCTCAGGAGTGCTCTGTGTTTGCTGGCGTTCCCAGCAAACCTTGCTCCTTCCAGGAGCTGGGCCATCCTCCCCGCTCACCTGTATTGGTGGGGTGACTTCCTGCAGCTGTAGAACCAGGAAGGCTCCTCACCTGACAGGACTGCCGCCAGCCTTTGGCCAGGCCACTAGCCTGGTCCAGCGTGGCACGGGGCATCTCAGAGCAACTGCACAGGCCGGGGCACAACCCCTCAGGACCAGACCAGTGCCAGGAGTGATGGGTAGGTGCCCCGCTCCCGACACACCTGCCTTGGAGTATTTGTAAGTGCTCAGGGCTCCCGGCTGTCCTCCCAGGGCCTGCCAGGAGAGACGTCCACACGAGTCATTCCCATCAAAGCAGATCAAGCAGTGTAAGATGTGCAGATAGAAAACCTACCCTGTCAAGGACAAGGAGGAATTGTGTGTGTGGGGTCACATCGGGGCTGGAATCCGGTAGCTACAGTTCAGGCAGTCTTAAAAATATTTAAAGGTTTTACAAGGTGACATCTTTGTCGCTTAACTGTGGTGGGCCTATTAGTGGCGTGTGTTAGAAACTGTGACTCATGAGCAAGGTGAGGAGCTGCCATAGGAGAGGACTGAGCACAGATGCAGGCAGGAAGGAGGGGCCAGAGCTCACGCAGGCAGCGTCTGGCCCTAAAAGCTTCTACACATTTGTCCCTTGCTGGTCTCAGCCTGTGTCCTCAAATGTGCTGCGTCCCTCCACACAAGCTAGAGAGACAGAGAAAGCAATGCTGAGCTCTGCCAGATGCTGCCCAGCCCTGGGTGGGCCTCCTCACCACCTCACATTCTAGTTCTCTCTCCCCACCTCTTTGTCTTCCCGTTCCTTCCTTCTTCCTTGTGCCCTCTCAGTTGGCTTTCCTTACTCTCTCGGGTGAAAAGCTCTATTGATATTTATTAGTTCTCAAAGATCCTCCTCCTAGAAACTTGTTGATACAGCTGTGTTCTATGTGTCGATAAGATAGACAACATTTGATGTTATCTATACTTGGCCTTTGGTAGAGATTTCAAGAATTGATTCAGTATATATTGAATTTTGCTTTTTTTCTATATGCTTGACTTTTAAGTTTTTAACAAAAAAAATTGTTAGCATCTTTTCACTCGCATAGTTCATTATAGGATGTGAGGGCGATCTGGCTGCAACATCACTGGTCACTAGGGTTGATCTGGCCATCTAGGCGTCCCCTTCCCCCCCACCGCTCCACAAGCGTCCCTCCCAAAGCTGCGCGCTTGGTCAAAGAGGAAAACCATCCCTGATAGAGGAGGACAGGTCTTCAGTCAGGGGTATACGAGTAACTGCGCTCCCCTGCCAGAAACTCCAAACAAGCCCTGAAATGGTTCATTATAGATGACTGTTACCTTTTTGTAAAAGGAAGCCTTTTGAAAGGTAGATGTCATTCCCTGACAGAAACTTCTCTGTGCGTCAAGTGTAAGGGGGAGAGTAGAAGTAAGAAAGGTGGAGGTAAGTTCACATTCAGGGTGCCTTCAGTTTGGGGTTGACTGTACAAGGTGTGTCTCTGAGTCAGCCAGCTAGCAGAATAGTGCCCGCAGGGCCAGCTGCATGCACAGGTGCTGGCCAAGGCATTTGAGACCCTTTTGGGGTCAGGATCTGGGAGCAGGCAGCCACACCGAGGGTCCCTCAAGACCCCTGGGTGGCTATATCCATTCCTCCTATCTCAGGGACCCTGTGGCTGTCTGAGCCCCACAGAGCTTAGAGCAGAGCTGCACGGGGGGAGGCGGGCCCTGAAGGGGGTCCACCAAGACCCTTGATGGACACCACTAGTGCGGGAGGACCAGCACACTGGTCACCACTCCCCCCTCCTCCTCAGCCCGTCTCTGCAGCACAGGACAGGAGCAGAGAGCTTTAGGTCAGGGACCAGAGTGATGAGTCCAGGCCCTGATCCTGTTCTTGCTTCTTCTGCACAGGGCTGACCGCCTCCTGCATGGGTGTGGAGGTACAGGTGGCCCTCCAGCAGTGCTGGGCCAGAGTAAGGGTCCATGAATACCAGCTTCCTGGTGACCTGTGTCCTGCACCTGCCCACCACCTCATCCTCTGTCCTTGCGGTTAGAAGTGCCAGGCAGAGCTGGGTACCAGTGACTTATGCCTGTAATCCTAGCTACTTGGGAGGCAGAGATCAGAGGATCAGAGTTGAGGCCAACCCAGGTAAAGATGCACAAGACCTCATCTCGGCCAACAGCCCAGCACAGTGGTACACATCCGTTATACCAGCTACATGGAAAGCATAACTAAGGAATTACAGTCTAGGTTGGATGTGTAGCTCCAGAAGTAGAGTGCCTGCTAAGCAAATGGGCAGCCAAGTTCAAACTCCAGGAAAAACACATAGTTAGACAGGCCCACTACCCCCACCCCACCCCTCCCCCCACACACACACAGACACACAGACACACAACTTAGTGTGGAGGCATCACCTTGTGATGTGTCCCAGACCCGATGTAACTTGGAGAGAAAGCATGTGGACAGCGTCAGGTGGTCAGCCACTAACGTAGCTGCATCTCGGGCTCCGGGACGTGTCCTGCTTCCTACGGGAAGCCACAGGTCTCCACAGGGCTCACTGCTGTTCACATAAAATTAACCAGCACAGCACACTGGAACTGAAGCCTGTGAGCAGGAAGCCGCTGTCCCTCCCCCGAGGTCTCCTCTCTGCACCCAGCAAGGGTCTCTGCACGTCCATATTATCCTCTCTTTGCACTTAGAGCTGGCTTAGTTTCAGCCCGCTTTCTGCTTCTCAAGTAGAAAGCAGAAGCAAATATCTGGCCCCTGAAGCATAGTGCTGAGAGCTCCCCTTATCTGAGAACAGCCAAGCGCTGCCTTCCTAGGGAGTGGCAGGTCACACAGCTCCTGCAGAAGGCCACAAGCCACTGACTTTCTGCCATTTGTCAGGTTGATGACATCCTGGGCGAGGGCAGCGATGACAGCGACAGTGAGAAGAAGCAGCTGGACGAGCAGGACAAGGCACCTCGGCCCAGAAAGCCCCAGGCCTCCGGGGCCCAGCAGGAGCAGCCTCCGGGGTTGCCTTCATCCCGGGAGAAGAGCACCACTGGCGTCCGGGGGCCCAGGTGAGGGAGGCCGCCGAAGCAGCCCAGGGTCTGGGGATGGGTTGCTCAAGGCGCCTGGCCTGCGTCCTGCCCGGCGGGTGGCGGGAGAGGAGATAAGGGGATGGGGACCGGAGCGTCGGTGGTGGCACTGCCACCGTGGACGTGCACCAGGATAATCATATTCATAGGAGGAGAGGGCTGCAGGAGAAACCTGTCTGGCCTCTCCACTGCCCTCGGGCACTCAAGGCATCGTATTCATGTTGGTTTCGGTGTCACACAGTCATTGTCTGTGTGGATGGAAATGACAGTACTGGCGTGGGCGGTGTTCCAGGGTTTCTCCGAGGGCGGCTGATAGCACAGGTGCCCTCAACATGCGTTTCCTGGGTCTGCCTGTGCTGCGGCCACTGCCACAGACGTGTGTCGTCGCTGGTGTCATGGGAGCGTCTGTGCCTTACCCTCTCACCTGCTCGAGTGTTGGCCCGGTCAGCTCGTATTCTGAATAACACACAGTGTCTCTGTGTGTCTGGCAGCTGCCGCCTTCGCCAGCCCTCTTAGTGGCTGGCCAGTCTTTCTAACGTGGCAGCATCCGCGCATTTCTGGTGTGCTGCTCCTCCAGTTTGTCATTGTTCCATTCCACTGACACTCTGCTATGCAGAGGTTTGGTCACTTGTGTAGTGACAGCTGTGGCTGTTGTGTATTCCCAGCCTGGGGATGATCCATGTTTCCTTTAGCTTTTTTATGTATAAATCTTGCGTAAACTAAGATGTACTTTAGTAAAATAAGACAAGGACCTAACTCTTAAATGCCAACTAATAATCCTTTGGCAATTTATTAGCGTTTGCCCCTGATCTGAAGTGCAATGAAATGTGTACGTAGGGCTCTCCTGCACTTCTGCTGTTTTCTCTTGATTTCTGTAGCGCTGCTCTTAAATGTTGTGTGTGTGGCATATACTCCAAATAAGCTCCTGCTCTGAAATGTTTATGTCATGTGGCCGAACGTGCATAAACTCCAACGGGGCTAAAAGGAAAGATCCCACGCCCCGTCCTCTGTCACACACACAGCCTTGCCACTCCTCCCCTAGAGGAAGCCAGGTCCGTTTCTCACATGAGAACCCCAGGATGCATGTCTGCAGCCCACATTTGGCTATGCTTGCATTCTTGCTGTGGAAGAAAGACACTAAAGTTAACTCTCTTCTTTCCTCAATCCTGCCAATGCAGTCATATTGGTGTTTGGATTATAGAATTATCAGCATTTATTTGACAGTGATTGTTCAGTGAATCTAGTAAGGCCACTGTGATTATGTTTGCTGTTTTCAATGTCTCATCTTGTATTTGCTTGGAATTCTTCCTGCCTGACCCCACCCCCCACCCCATCACTGTACTCATCTGGCTTTGTGCCACCACTTCCCAAGTCTGGCCCCTCTCTGCCCTGGGAATAGCTTCTCCTGTTTTTCTGATGTTTCCTCTGTTGGCCTCATTTTTCTGCAAGTCTTCTAAGAAAGTATGGAGACTGTGCACGCGCAGTGGCTTATGTCTGTAATCTCAGCTACTCAGGAGGTAGACATCCAGACATCTCGCTTTGAGGCCAGCCAGACAAAAAGCTACTGAGACCCTAACAAGTTGTCATCCCAGTTATATTTACCATCCAAGATCTGCGACAGACTAAAACAGGAGACCCACCAGGAAAAAATAAAACCAAAGCTTTCGGCTGGGGTAGAGCTCATGTAGTAGAGCGCTTGCCTAGTAAGCACAGGCCCTGGGTTGAGCCTTCGTTCTCCGGCCATATCGGATGGGCACCACTGAAGGACAGGAGCCTCTACTCACTCCTGAGCGTGCGGCTCCTGGTCAGTTGCAGTGGTACTGATCATACCACCTCATATTTGTGTCTTGTATCCATAAAACCCCAGATACCTCATCCAAGAAAGTTTAATCTCAGCTCAGCCTGGTGGGACTTCAGTTTACAGAGGAGTGTATGCATGTCCTGAGTGCCTGATGTAGGCGTGGTTTCCAGTGCCTTCTCTTACCCGTGCATGCCAAGGGCCTTTCATGCACTCTGGTGCTGCCCTGATGTCCACCTCTGACAGCCACGTCCGCAATCACCGGAGCCTCAGGCCCAGGTGAAGTGCAGGAAGGTGCCCATTGTGAAGCACTCAGATCAGCTGGGTTCACTCCCGGCCTGGCTCTTGGACTGTTGTACTAGTAAAGAACAGTCCAGAAAGTGCATGGCTGATTCACACAGTCCCATTTCACCAGCAGCAGCAAAGGGTGATAGTGCTCCATCTGTGGAGATGACTCTAGGCTTAGTGGGAGCCTGGGTTCCCATCTCGGAGCCCATCAGCTCAGCGCTCACCAGTAAGGACAACTTGCCAGCCTTGTTGAGAGGCTGCTGCGTTGTGTTAGGAGAGTGTTTGTTTTTGGGGTGTGTGTGTGTGTGTGTGTGTGTGTGTCGTTCATGGGGCTTGAACTCTGGGCCTGGGCGCTGTCCCTGCGTTCTTCAGCTCAAGGTGAACACTCTTACCACCTGAGCCACAGTGCCACTTCCGGTTTTCGAGTGGTTTATTGGAGATAAGAGTCTCACAGACTTTCCTGCCTAGGCTGGCTTTGAACCGTGATCCTCCGATCTCAGCCTCCTCAGTAGTAGCTAGGATGACAGGCGTGAGCCATCGGCGCCCATCTAGGAGAGATTTTTTTTTTAACTGCTGTGTTGGGCCATCATGAGACTTGTCCTTCCCACATGGGTGGTTATATGCTGTTTGCTGGGTTGTGTCTTCATCTTTGGGCAGAATGTTGAGGTCCAGGGAAGTTTGGAGAGGGGGCAGAGGAGTGTGCAGCCCCTTGCGGACCTACAGGGTAGAGAGAGTTGTGAGTGCTGCAGGGGTCTACATGCTGCTAGCACACCATGTGCCGTGATGGCTGTGGCATGTCCTAGCTATCCGTCTAAAAAGAAGGGAGCTCCACAGGGTCCCGTGGGGATGCTGCTGGCAGACACCTCTTCCTTGGTGGCGGCTGCCTCTCCCAGCTGTGTGAAGCAGTGTGACCCAGCCCAAGAGCCACGGGCTGCTTTTGAATTGAGTAGCCCATGTCCCTGCTGCCTGGTTATATTAAATTACTTTCCGTGGCTAAGTGAAATTCATAGATACACAAGGTAACAATTAGAAAAGAGCCTTGGCTTTCGGGCTGGAGGGGACAGCTGTGACGTGTCCTGAGGGAGCAGCAGGCTGGTGAGGTTCTGGTCCCAGCACGGCTGTTGCTCACTGGGCTCACCGAGCAAATCACCAACTGCTCTGCATCTGCTCTGCATCTCCATTTCAGCACCGCGTGGTGAGAGCAAGTCAGCCTCCAGCCTAGAAGTTGTCCAAGTTGTCGTGAGTGCTCTCAGCACATCCACCCGGTATGGCCAGAAGAGCTCGGGTACAGCTGGCCTGGGCCGTGGAATCGGACACAGGCATCGTGGGGCATTGAAGATCAAGCGATTTGCAGTGACCAGGCCTGTCAGTTTGCTGGCTCCTCCACAAGGAGAGGCTGCTGCTGTCAGTGCTACTTGACTTTGTTGTGTGCAATTAGCTCTGATGACTTTGTAACTTGAGAGCAGAAGAGCAAAGCACTCCCCAGGCTGTGGTAGACCCTGATTGTTCCCTCCTGAAGCTTGTCCCTCACTCCCTAGACCGGAGCCATCCATGGCAGTGCTCACAGAGAAGCCACAGGCCCACTGGCTCCCGTGCCAGCGTTCATGTGCCGCACTAGAACGTTTCCACATCCAGCAGGATGAGCTCAGCCGCCGCGCCCCCACCCAGGCTGCAGGTGGGCGCAGGTGGGCATGCTCATGATGTGCATAGCCTGTCAGCCGTGGACTTCCTGCTTCTCTGATGAGAAAGCTAGAGAATGTGGTCTGCTGGTTTAATTTTTTATTCCATTTATAGATAATAGGACTACAAGATTTTTCTTAAATGTCTCAAGTAATGCTCTTATTTGGAAGTAAGAAAAATACATTTTGAGGTTTTTGTTTGAACACACAGAACATTTAGGTTTCTTAATCCTTCTCTCCCTGTGCATGGCATGCATCCTGACAAAGTTTGATCTTTGATGCAGTACTCTGGTTGGCGGTAGACCCAGCCTGCTAGGTCACCCTAGCCAGCACCTCTGCAGAACCGTTGTACTACTTGAAGATGAAAATGGCTCCAGCAGGAAGAGGGGGGGGAGTACACTCGTCCTCGTCTACCCAGAAGTGATTGAGCCATCTCTCGGATTAGCAAACTACAGCACATAGCCTCTTCACTTCCTTCGATGAAATGCAAGGCCTTTCATACTTTAAAAATGTATGTCTCAGAAGCTCCACATACTACAAATCGGTTGAACACAGAGAAATATTGTAAAAAAAAAAAAAAATACTGAAAATCAAAGGTAAGAAGAGAGTCTGGAGGCAGCAGGAGCACAGGAAGAAGCCTTCTAGGAAGCAGAAGCCCAAGGTTGGGCCCTCCACCAGGTTTCCCATATCCATTTCCTCTCAGAATACACCAAGGCTCTCTTCCCAGTACTGTGAACGCTGTCAGAAGGAGCGCGGCAGCCCAGTGATAGACACTGAGCCCAGAAGATGAGAGCCCCATCCTGGAGCCTGTCCTCGGGGGCTCCCCTCCTGTTCTCTCTCTCCTAAAGTGCCTGCACATCGCTACCGCTGGCCATGATGGGCAGAAATGGGGTGCTTGCCAGTAGTAGCACGGAAGAGGCAGGTAGGAATAAAACTGTTGGGTAAGGAATTGGCAGCAAGGCAGCACAGAGCCCACAGAAAGAGATGCCAGAGAGGCAGATAGAAATGTGTGTCAAAGACACAAATCGTGTAAAGTACTAACAGCTTTATAACCAGTGGGAGGGTCTGGAGCGGTGCAGAAATAAGGCAGGTATGAATTTTGAGTAGTAAGAGTCAGGACTTCAAAAATATTCAGTAAAGAAACTCCTAAGGAGTTAAAGTGTTACATTAGAAAACACTCACTTAATGCCCAAGACAGCTGGGAAAGAGGACAGAGAAGCATAGAAAGCAGACACGGATGAAAAGTGGGGCCTAAGTTTTCAGACGGTGAGTGCATCAGGTCACTGTCCCAAGGGCAGGGAGTCAGGTGGACTGGGCCACCCGACTGCATCACACAGACTGGAGGACAGTGGTCAGTGACAGCCGCTTGTTCTCTGAGGAAGCAGCCTGTGGGGCTCAGGGATCACAGGAGGTGCAGAGAGACCTTCCACCATGACTTAGGGAGGGGAGGTGGACCGTGCGTGGAGGGAGAAGTAGACCGTGGGGCAGTGACACCAGAGCTGTTAGTACCCAGTTTCAAAAATGGGGGACACAGTGGGCCAGCCAGTCCCAACAGGACTTTGCAGATACCACTGAGAAGTGGGCATCCTGAACTAGATGTCCCCGAGAGTGTTGGGAACCCTAGCAGCCGTGGCGACCAGGGGACGCACACTATCCTGCTTGGAAGCGGGGGGGGGGGGAGTGGTGGGAGGGCATGGCCGCCATCAATGTGATGTTGACTGCTAGGGTTAGTCCCTGGAGAGGAATCGGGATCTGTGCTGAGCCCCCCATGAAGGGCTTCAGTGGCACTGGTTAGAACTCCCCAGGAGAGCCTGGCACCGGTGGCTCACGCCTGTCATCCTAGCTACTCAGGAGGCTGAGATCTGAGGATTAAGGTTCAAAGCCAGCCCAGGCAGGAAAGTCTGTGGGACTCTTATCTCTAGTAAACCGCTCAGAAAACCAGAAGTGGTGCTGTGGCTCAAGTGGTAGAGCGCTTGCCTTGAGCTGAAGAGCTGAGGGACAGCACCCAGGCCCAGAGTTCAAGACCCACAACCAACAAAAAAACCTGGCCCAGGACTTGCTGTGTGAAAGTCTGCAGGCTTTTCAGACACCGTCAGGACAGACGCATCAGCCGTGTCACAGAATGCATAGGGTGGCTTTCCTGGCTCTCAAGATGTGGAAGTTCTGGTTCTGTAGCCTGTTCAGGTCCTGCCACTGTAGCAGATTTAAGAGAATGGGGTACACGTGTTCTTCCCTGCATGGCTCACATAGCGCCGCTTATTAAAAATGCATTCTGGAGTCTGGTGTGTCCTGCATCCAGGTCATCACCAGCTAGCTGCTCTGTAGCTTCTGGGGCCTTTGCTTCTTTGTAGGACAGAGTCCTGCAGACAGAGGTGTTCACCGTCAGCAGACAACTGCTAGACCTCACTCCAAAGGTCACCCGGCTTGGAGTGCCTGCCCCGCACCCAGCACTGGCAGGGGTGGTGATGCCTGCTGAGGAGCCCGCTCTGCGTGCCCTCTGCCCTTTCCTGTTTACTCTCTGTCTGGGATTCCACTTGCTTTGTTCTGCTTAAGTGTGTTTCTCTGAGTTGTATGTGCCATCTGTCTGGGAATTCTAGTGTCTGCAACTTTGTGGTCTGTTTTGCCAAACAAATACTTATTTTTCAAAAGCCAAATACATCTTTTAGGGCAATTTCTTCTTTTGTTTCAAGATGCAGATTTCTTTAAGTCATAGGTGTTTATGTGTGTATTTGAATCACAGGTGTCTTTGTGTATATTTGACTCACAGGTGTTTGTATATTTGAATCATAGGTGTTTATGTGTATATTTCTGCATAGTTTCCCAGTTTTCTTTCCTACAAATAATTCTACAGCAGTCAAATGTCCAAATATGGAAATTCACTCAGATTACCAGCTGGTCACCTGTGTCTCACACTTGTCATCCTAGCTATTCAAGAAGCTGAAATTGAAGATTGTGGTTTAAAACCAGCCTAAGCAACACAGAAACAGGGGAAAACATACAACAGCGGGACCCATCAGCTGCACTGGTCATTGATCAAAACAAACTCAGTAACTCAATGACAGCGATGGGAGGGAGGGAACAAGCGGGAGAGAGGGAAGAGCTGACACGAAGCAAAAGGAAAGAAATGTACGTACCACCTGAGGTGCAAGAAAAAACTGTACTGTCAAAGCTCGTAGAACTCAGAAACTTTATAGACCATGATAAAGACAATTTGCCCCATGAGGGTGAGAATGTGTGTGTGACTTTAACTAAGTAGCACTATCTCACAATACTGTGGAATTTGTGTGATCACTTAATCACAATTTTTTTAAATGCTATTAAAAAAAAAAAAAAAAAGCTCAAGCAGAAAAATCTTTGAAACTCTTAGATCCAAAAAGCCAGAAGTGGATCTGTGGCTCAACTAACTGGTAGAGCATTAGCCTTGAGAGAGAAAAAAAGCTCAGCATCAGCGGGTTCAAGCCCCATTTCCCATATGTTGTGTGTGCGTGCGTGTGTACGTGCACGCACTCATATACACACACAAAATGAAGGACGTTAACATAGGAGAAAATCTTTGTGACGATGTGGTACAGTTTTTAGTCATAATACTGAAAGTATTAAGGCCATAAAACAAAAGATTACATTTACAGGCTGGGAAGTTGGCTCAGTGTTAGAGCGCTTGCCTTGCATGCATGAGGCCCTGGGTTCGATTCCTCAGCACCACATAAGTAGAAAAAGCCAGAAGTGGCGCTGTGGCTCAAGTGGTAGAGAGCTAGCCTTGAGCTGAAGAGCTGAGGGACAGCGCCCAGGCCCAGAGTTCAAGCCCCATGACCAGCCAAAAAGAAAGATCACATTTACTTGTCCTAAAATGCTGTTGAAAGAATGAAAAGACCACCCACAAACTAGGAGGACACGTGTAGCAGGCTCCAGTCTCAGACTCTCTGGAGGCGGAGCTGATCTTTGTTCTCAGAGGTACTGGCTACTTGTACTAAGAGCTAGTACTTGATTTAGTTCATTTATTAGAGTGATTTGTGAGAACTGCCTGAGAAATTGGACTTGTTAAGCAAGTTCACCTTGTGGCACACTGCTGTCGGGACTGGCTTTTAGTATGTTCTGGATTCTCTGGCCGACCAACTCTGATAGTGTTTGGAACTTTGCAATAGTAAAGAGAGGTAGCTGTGCATCTCTGTTTGGAAAATCAGCTAGCTACTGTCCATGGTGGCTTGTGGTGGAGACAGGCAACCTTGTGCCATCACGTTGCTGACTCCCGTGTTCCATCCTGATGAGCAGAGGCCTTCCCCACCTGCAGTCTGGACCCCGCACCCAGTGTGGTCACACTCTTGCTCTTCTAGCCACATTTTCCTTTGTTGTGACTGCCAGCATTATAATGGTTATTTATGAACTTAAAAATCTCATGCCCTGTGTATGCTTTTTAAAGGTTGAGGTGGTCTCTGCCTGCACACATGGCCCTCTGTCATCCACCATACCGTCTGATGTGGAACCTGGATTGACCCCTGGTGGGGACACCCCCCCCTGCCCCGGACCTCAACTCCCAGACATGATCAGAAAATGACAGTGCTGAGTTACAGATTTGCCCACAGCCAGCGTTTCCTAGTGGTGTTGCTTCTCTTTTCAGAGGCCACAAGAGGAAGTTGAATGAAGAGGACGCTGCGAGTGAGTCGAGCAACGACGACGAGGAGGGCAGTAGCTCGGAGGCCGACGAGATGGCCGCGGCGCTGGAGGCTGAGCTGAACGACCTCATGTGACCGGGCCTGCGGAGGTGGCCACCTACTGCCCTGTGCCAGCCCCCGGCCCAGGTCCCTTTTCTCCAGAAAGATGTATATTTTGCAGAGCTCCACAAACAGAAACACATTATTTTGCAGAAATGGGTGTTTTTAAGAAGTTTAACTATAGGAGAGTCTACTTTTTTAGGTGACAGAGTTACAGGGGTCGGTGTGCTATGCCAAAGAGCTCAGCAGAGCCTTGCACTGCAAGGTGGGTGTGCAGCTGGTTGTTGGCGCAGTAAGGGGTTTGGGGAGTTCCCTTTAAATGCCACAGCATATTATTTGGGGTGAAGACTCTGGGGGCTCCAACAAGACTTAGAACAATGTAGCAGGAACCTGGCATCTTGTCCTGCTTTTTTTATAACTGGAACTGTCAGAATTTTGAAGGATTTTTAAGTGAAACAGAGCAACGTACATTTGTAAAGAGCATCAAGGGCAGGTCCCTTAGGGGACCTGCAGGTGACCTGAGGCTTCGGCGTGACTCCCGGCAGCCTGGGTTTCCAGCAGCCATGCCGGCCTTCCACCACGGGTGTCCTGATGAGATGGGGCCTCCCTGTTCTTGGGTGGCTTTGTGCTTTAAGAGATCTGATGTAAAGTTTTTGTATATTTCCTATTTGACCCACCGAGCAGATTCTTCTTTCATTTAATAAAGATGCTTTTTGTAAGCTCTCTTCTCCAGCGCGTGGTAGCAGTGGGCAGGCCACCTCTTCAGGTTCGTGCTTGCCTAGAGTTCAGCTCCAGCTGGACATCATCTTGTGTGAGGTGACTGTCGCCGAGCAGATTTCTCGTCAGCACTTGCAGAAGAGAAAACATGCACACGAAAGGGTTGGCTTCTCTGAGCCTGCTAGTCCTCCTGTTACTGGGGGCAGTTTTTCAGAAGATCTTGAGACCACATTAATGGTATACAGAGTCATTGCCATTCCCAGCACCTGAGGAAGCAGTCCTGACTGGTGCTTGTGGCTACAGAGTGCATTTATTGGAGGCTGTGGCCGCCAAACCCAGGGCATGTACCATCCTTGAGGCAGAGTGGGCATGTGGCTCTTCCCAGCTGGTGCACCGGGATCTCGGCAGAGCCTCTCAGCTTCCCCTCCAGGGGCCTGATCTCCCCGAGCTGTGGGTAACGGGGGAGGAAGTCCACAGCGGTCCAGAATGCCCATAGCCATGTCCTGGATCTGTCATACGATGAAAAACACTGGGGTGTCTGCTTGGATGAATGACTCCCGGGCCTGGGGCTTGAACTCGGTCTGGGTGCTGTCACTGAGCTCCTTTTGCCCAAGGCTGACACTCTACCACTTAGCCACAGCGCCACTTACAGCTTTTTCTGTGGTTAATTGGGAGGTAAGAGACTCAGACTTTCCTACCCAGGCTGGCTTCAAACGGCAGTCCTCAGATCTCAGCCTCCTGAGTAGCTAGCAATACACGTATGAGCCACCCATGCCTGGCTGTGAATGACTTTTTAAAGTCATTGGTATGTGTAATTTTTTTTTTCTGTCTCTTGGGTTTAAACTCAAGGCCTCACTGGATAAGCACTCTGTCCCTTGGCCAGGTTTTCTTTTTTTTTTTTTTTGCTTTTAGTTTGTTTTTCAAATAAGGCTCTTGTGCTTTTTACCAGCCCTCTCCCACCCCCGCACCACCCACCCCAGCCAGCTGCCCATGATCTTCCTACCCCTGCCTCCATGTCGTTGGACCGCTGTATGTATCGCCATGCCTGGCTCCTGAAGACAGCATTGTTCAAATGCTTGCTTTCCTGTGGTAGCCGCCCCACTGGTAGCAAAAAGTACTGGGCCGTGGCTATGTATTACCCACGCCTCTAAGCCACCTGTGGCAGTCACAATCCCAGTTTGCTCATCTTCATGTATCAACTCACTTTGTGAGATGTGGATAGAGCTGCATGTATGGCTAGACCCCAGATGCTGTAGGAGCCCAGATTTGTCTTCCTTTGAATCTCCCCTGCAGCACAGCCAGGAGTCTACACACCTGAGTGAGGTGGGCAGGGAGGGGGAGGAGGGTCCCTAATTCCGGGTGTAGGAGCTGGTGTTGGGCAAACAGACGCAAGCATGGCCCAGTGCTGCGCTTGATTCCTTCAATACTCTTCAACAGCAATACGCAAAATCTGTTTTCCCTGGGAAGCAAAGAGTAAAAGGCCTTGGTGCTGGGTCTACGTCTGTCTCAGAAATATACCAGCACAATTGTGAGTGCAACTTTCAAGACTCCATCTGGAACATGCACGTGGCTGTCAGGTACCAGACAGTTGTGTGGGGGTGTTCTCAGCTGCTGTCCAGCTTCCTCCCCAGCCCCCAAGCCGCCTCTTTTCCAGCTTGTGTGGGTGGGGGAACGCTTGATCATGGCCTTTTCCCCCAGAAGCTTGTGGCTGAAGCGTTGGCAGTCATCTCCGCCGGATTCATCTGGTAGGCATGCTGGCATCCACCACTGTAGACCCCCACAGAACCACCTCTGCCCTAAACTCCCTGTGTGCTCCACCGGGTCCACCCCACAGGCCCTGTCCCACCATGGGATCTGTCAGGCGCTCACAGCAGAGTCAGAGTCTGCTGGCCAGGTTCTACTGCAGTGCACCAGTGCCCATCAACGTGACTTCATGTCTCTGAATAGCAGTCAGTCTGCTAGATGGCAGGCCACGGGTAACGATGTGTTCTTCTGAAGGACATCTTGGGCAATTATGAATAAAGATGTGGACATCCCTGTGCAGGATTTTTAAGTGGTTTTTCACTCGCGTGAGTAAGTGCTAACGTGCACGGTGGTTGGATATGAGCTGACAGCCTCCCGTGCGTCTGTGCTGTCTCCTGCCCACACGTGAGCCTCCCTAGTTCTCTACTGGTGGTTCCCTCTCTCACTTACGGAGTTGCTGTATTGCTTATTCACTTGTCGTCACTTTTCCAGCTGTCTTTCATCTCTGTTACTTGATGCTGGGAGTTGCCAACTTTCCCCTGGTTACTGTGGTTCTGTGTCAGGAGGGTGTGGGCCTCTCCTAACCCTGAGGCAGACACAGCCTCCTCACCACCTTCGCTGTAGTTTTCTTTCCAGCCTGACGTCTGCTTTGTTGGTGCATGCCGTGGAAGCCTGGTGTGCAGTTCACACTCTGGGGGAAAGCCAGGTCTGCAGTCCATGCTCCGGTTGTCTCAGGACTGCTCACGGAGGCCTTCACACTGGTGTGAAGTGCTGCTTCATCATCCTCAAACATAACAAACTGGGCCTAAACCCAAGGCCTTGCACGTGCTAGGTAAATGCTTCACCACTGAGCTACACCCCCCGTTCTCCTTCATATGGGGTTATCTATGAGATGCACACATCAAGCTGGTTTAAGAATAAGTTCTTCTGGCCTTTTAAAAAAATTTCACTGTTCTCACATTTCCCTATGGAGTTAAGAATCATCTCATTAAATCTCACCTTTTCCTTTCATTAAAATGTATTCAATGTTTTTGGTGCTGGTACTGTAGCTTCGACTCAGCTTTGAGCACTCAATTTGGCTTGACTGTCCACAGCCAATGCTGTACTGCCTGAGCCACACCCCGTCTGGTATTTTACTAGTTAATTGAAGATGGAATCTAAGACTTCAAACCAAGTTCCTCTATCCACTGATCTCAGCCTCCTGAGAGGTTGCCAGCAGCTGTAGTAGTAGTTAGGCATGAAGCACCAGCACCTGGCCCGTTTTTTTTTTTCCATCAGTTGTGGGGCTTGAACTGGGCCTGGGCGCTATCCCTGAGCCTCTCAGGCCACTCAAGCCTCAGCACCACTTCCCAGGTTTGAGTGGTGAATGGAGATATCCTCTCGACATGTCCAGCTCCTTGGAGGGGCTCCTCTCCTCAGCCTTTGCCCGTGTACCACAGTCCTGCAGGTCCACTCAGGCAGAATTGAACAGACGTCTAGGAAGGGCCCTGGGGCACCAGGAAGCAGCATCTTGCCAGAGCCCCCACGCACATCTTCATCTCCTAATTCTCCATTACCTTTCCACCAAAGGAGTGGATGCCAAACGGGAAGACACCAAGTGGCCTCTGAGCCACCTTCACCCGGACCAGGCCTCGGGGCCCCAGCAGGCCTGGCCTCCCCAGTGGACCGTGCAGCCTCTCCAGAGCGGACTGCCAGGTGTAGAAGTCTGCTCCGCAGCTTCTCCTGTGTCCCAGATGTGCCCCCTGAGAACAGTAAGTACACTGCGGTCTGATCCTTGCACTGATGCTGGCGTGCACTTACGTTTTGGGGACATAAAAATAGGCTCCTAGCCTGTTTGACAGGGCAAGGAGAATGTGTGGGTGTCGTAGCGTAATGATGAAATGCTGCTTTAAAGGTGCAGCACTCACGGGCTTCTGCAGAGAGAGATGTCAGTGGTGGCCCCCACAGGCCCATCCCTGTGCGTGAGCTGCTAAGAGTACCTCCTGATTGCTGTTGCCCCGGCCCTTTCAAGTCTCATAAGGGTCGAACCTTAGATGCTGGGAGAAGTGTGGCCTGTGCTCCCCAATACTGGAGCCTCCTGCCTTCACTCACAGTACGTTCTACCAGGGCCACCGTGTCCCTGTCCCACACTTCATTCCCTGGGAGGTGCCAGAGGACAGAGATGGCATGTGTGTTGCTTTAAGGCGCTTATAGGAGACCCTGTGTTTAAACCCTCTCTCCTTGATTTAAAAGAATCTCACCTGTGAGCAAGGACCTGGACCAATACAGTGGCGTCCCACTGCTTAGGCTCAGGCAGGGACCACGTGGAGAGTGGATGTTTATGACATCATTTGTGGGCCATACGGACTTACCCATACAAGCAGAAGGCCACAGGGGCTGACGGGAGCGTGTGCGTCTGTCCTGGCGTGCGCCTCCCCCCCGCAGCTGTAGCAGATGCTTTTCTGCATGACAGTGCCCCTCTCCTCTTGGGTGGGCTCTGCTCTGGGCTTTCCTTGGACAGTTCCTCCCAGGCCACCAGTCCGGTGACCATCGGACTGTCCCTGCGGCTGTGCTGCGTGGCCCAGGGGGGCAGGGGCCTGCTGCTGCTGGCACCATCGTCGGGTCTCTTTCCCAGTGAGTGGATTCACCTGTCTCTGAAGGACAGCGGCGGCTCCTGAGTGCAAAGCCCAACGGGCCTCGAGGGTGTGGTGTGGGGCTGGGCCCAGCTACCGCCTCTGACCCTGCGATCTCCTGCCATCTGCACATCCTGAGGGCCAGGGGGCTGGGATCCCGCCTCCCAGCATGCCCTGGGGGCTGGGATCCCGCCTCCCAGCATGCCCTGGGGG
>NW_012267307.1:4668323-4678640 GCF_000151885.1 Dipodomys ordii
GGCGCTGTGGCTCAAGTGGTAGAGCACTAGCCTTGAGCTGAAGAGCTGAGGGACAGCACCCAGGCCCAGAGTTCAGGCCCCACAACCGGACCCAAAAAAAAATAAAAAACAGAGTAGAAAGTATTGACAGTAGATGAGATAATACAGAAGGGCTCCTTGGCATAGGTTGAAACTTCATAAATAAATATCCAGAAACAGAACAAATCAAAGGAAGACTGTTGATAAGTGGGATTGCTTTAAACTGCAAAGCTTCTGCATGGCAAAGGAAACAGCAAAATAAATAGCCCACAGATTCGGAGAAGATCTTCACTAGCTATACAATAGACAAGGGCCTCATATCAAAAATATACCTAGAACTCAAAAAATTAAATCCCCCCCCAATAACAAATCCTCAAAGAAACAATTACCCCATTAATAACTGGAATAAAAGTGAAAAAGAGACTTCTCTTGTGAAGATATAAGAATGACCGATAGACACATGATGCTATCTATGTTCAACAGTTCTGGCCATCAAAGAAATGCAAATGAGATTCTGCCTCACCCCAGTTAGAATGGCCGTAATCAAGAAAACAAATAACAACAGATGCTAGAGGGGATGTGGACAGAAGGGAACCCTACTGCACTGTTGGAGTGTAAACTTGTTCAACCACTTTGGAAAGTAGTATGAAGGTTCCTCAAAAGACTCCACATAGAGCTCCCCTATGACCCAGCAATCCCACTCCTGGGCATTTACCCAAATGATCATAAACAAGGCCATACTAAAGCTACCAGCACAACTATGTTTATTGCAGTATTATTTACTATAGCTAAGATATGAACCAACCCAGATGCCCCTCAGTAGATGAATGGATCAGAAAATGTGGTAAATATAAACAATGGAATTCTATGCCTCCATCAGAAATAATGACATTGCCCCATTTGTTAGGAAATGAGAACACTTGGAAAAAAATCAAATTAAGTGAAGTAAGCCAAGCCCAAAGAAACATAGGTCCCATGGTCTCCCTTATTTGTAATAATTAGTATATGTCTAGGATAGTCCTTGCTATCATAATAGCTCAATAGCTAGTACATATGACCATATAAAATAATGCTAATCAAAATGAACTCCAAAATTATACAATCACTTAATCATAATAAAAAAAAAGAACCTCAGGGAAGGGAGGGAGGGAGGGGATGGTAGGGGGAAAACAATGGAGGGGGTAACAATGTTCAAGAGGAAGTGTACTCATTACCTCACTCATGTAACTGTAACCCTCTGTATAGTATCTTTACAATAAAAAATTTAAAAAAATGAACTCCAAGATATGGGAAAAAAAGTTTTTTTTTAAATGTACTGTGTAAAGTGGCTTTTTTCTTTTTTCCCCTTTGGCTTATCCCCTGTTGTCACTGTTTTGATTTTGGTACCCTGTGTCTTGTATATATGTTTATCTGACTTGGGGAAGGGAAGTGGAATCACAAAATGGTAAGACAAAGGACAAAGGATGAGCCAACGCACCAGCGATACCCACAAGACGGTATATTAGAAAGGAACTGTGCCGCTTGGGGAGGGTGGTAATTGGAGAGAAAGTGGGAGAAAAGGAGGGAAGGTGTAACCACGTTTGACAAGAAACGTACTCAGTACCTTACTTATGCAGCTGTAACCCCTCTGTACATCACCTTGACAATAAGATAAAATTTACAAAATAAAATAATTGATCAGCAGAAATAGATTTTCCACAGCGAAAGAAAACAAAGTCAATGTGAACATCAACATGTGTTTTAAATAGACCAATTCATTCGAAATAACCTACCTTACTGGCTGGTAGTTTAATAAAGTGAACAAATAATACATCTTTTAAAAGATAAAAGTGTGTTTGGGCTGGGAAGGTGGCTCAGTGGTAGGGCGCTTGCTTTGCATGCATGAGGCCCTGGGTTCGATTCCTCAGCACCACATAAGCAGAAAAACTAAAGCCGGAAGTGGTGCTGTGGCTCGAGTGGTAGAGCGCTAGCCTTGAGCTGAAGAGCTGAGGGACAGCGCCCAGGCCCAGAGTTCAGGCCCCACGACCGGACCCAAAAAATAAATAAAAATAAAAAATAAAAGTGTGTTCCAGAAAAGTCCATCTAGATTTGAGACGGGGACCGGGGTTGGAGACAGAGAAGAGCCTGAGGTCTTCATGAGAATCGTGTGGTGGGCAGGAAACACCCACCGCTGGTGCGCGGTCTCTCCTTCCCCCACACTGGGTTGCGGGCCCCCGGATGCCCGCCCTTCCCTTCTGTCACCCTTGACTCCCAGCTCCCAAACCAGCCCACCTGCAGCTGGGGTCTCAGCCAGGCCGCCTGCCTCTGCTGCTGAGGCCAGCTCCGAGGCCCGAGAGCCTGCTCCGGGGACCAGCCCTTCCATCCCAGCCTGCGGGCCCACACAGGCCTCTCCCCGGGCTGCTGGGCTCCACCCAGAGGACACTGCCTGTGGGTAAGACCACGGCTCACAAATGTTCAGCTTGATAAATCTGTGAGAGGCACAGAGACCGACGGCCAGGCCAAACCCTGCTGCTCAACTACAGGAGCAGTGTGGAAGGGCGCAGGCTGGGCATTCCTGTGGAGTGTTTCCAGAGAGGAGTAACTAAGGGGGGGACCCCCCTGAGCACGTGGGCCCTCACAGGGTCGGACCCAGGTGGACAGGGAAGAAGGAAAAGGCTGCTAACAGCCTTGCTCTCCTTCCTAGTCACAGGCCGCCCTCCTGTCCTGAGACTGAGAGGCAGACCCACCCTTGCCGGGTCGTTGCTTTGCCTGGGCATTTTGTCGCATTCAGTCACGTTTTGTTCCCATATAGGGTGGACATTCATGACGCTCTGGGACTCTGGCCAGCAGCCTCTGGGCACACGCAGGCACAGACCAGTGAGCCAGACCCGGCTCACCGGGCACTCCGTGATCTGTGGCACCGCTAGGGTTCCTCTGAGAATGGCAGAGGCTGCGTCAGGGTCCCGGGAGAGGAGGCTGTGGATGGGGCAGGCTCGCGCCCGCCTGGGCTCACAGAGCCAGGGTCACCCCAAGTAGACTCAGCACCCTATGAGCTCAGCACCCTGCAGCACTTGCTGGTGGTCACAGAAACAGCCCTTCTAGTCCTTGAGTGCCCCTGGCAGGCGTGGTCCCAGCACACTATGACGAGGAGGAGCCGAGGCCTGGGCCTTGGGAGGACACGGAGCGGGAGGCCCTGACACCCTGCGGCGGTGCACCGCACCGATCAGCACATCCAAGAAAGCTCCAGCCAGACCCCCAGGACCAGCTCCAGTGAGACAGCCCAAAGCCAAACACAGAGTCAGCCCCGCTGTCAACTCGATGCTGCCGCTCTCCTCAGAAGCCTGAAACAGAACAAGATGTGGAAGGTGACAGTTCAGTTACACGAGCAAGGGGTTCACCGTCCACGGGCTGCCCCACCATGGAGGGAGTGGCAGTTCTTCCTCTTATCCCCACCCCAAAACTCCAGTGGAAAAGCAGCAGTCAGAAGAAAGCAGGCTGCCTGCAAAGATGTCCGAGCTTAGATTCCTGAAGGTCGTGTCCGCTCTGACACCAGCCGCCTGTGACCATGAGCAGTGCAGATGACACCAAAGACATCTCGGCCCCACCTGGTGTCGCCGCCTTCTTCCCGTCCTGGAGGAGATGAGGGCAGCAAGGCTTCTCTGGGCCCCAGACCCCCGCAGCCCCTTCCTCGTGTACAGGGGAGGCCAGGGCACCCGGTGCCTCACACCGGTGGCCTTGCGTGCTGGTGAAACTAACCCCAGGACAGGCCCTTCTCCAATGCTGGCGCTCATCATTTCTGAACTTGGTGGCAGAGCGCGCTCCAAACCCCACAGGTTGGATTCCCAGCCGGTGGGCTCTGCCGTGCAGTGTTCTTCAGAGGGAGTGAGGCCACAGGGCTGTAAAGACCTGGAGAGGTCCCCGAGGGGGCCGGGCCAGGCCGGCGGGACCCGCCAGGCCTGGGTGTGCCAGGCAGGCCTCCGTGAACAGCACAGGGCAGGCATGCGCCCAGCTGCTCAGGCGGAGCCCACAGCCCAGCACCAGCGGAGCTCAGTGCCCATGCTGGCCGGCTCCACAGGCTCTGGACATACACGTGCCCTTCCCGAGTGCCTGCAGCCGGTGTGCCCCCCTCCCCCGTGTGCCCGCAGCTCACACGCCCTCCGGATGCCCACAGCGCCGTGCCTTCCCCGGGCACCTGCAGCTCACTCGCCCATCCTTCCTCCTAGCCACCGCCTGAGCCCCGCCTCCCCGCCCCCACCGGCGCGCGCGCGCGCGCACACGCATGCGCACACGCGCACGTGACAAGGGACAAGAACAGTGGCCTCCCTGCAGGGCAGGGCGGAGCCCAGCCCCGGTGCTCCGGTGCCGCGGGGACCCTGGAGGTCACAGAGCCCTGCGCTCCTCCTGCTCACCCCACAGCTCCCACTTCTACCTGTTCACACATGAAGCTCCCAGGCCACTTGGAGAGAGGTTTCCCTGAACAGATACATCCTGAGGATGAAGACCATGTTTGAAAGGCCTGAGGAACTGTCTGAGGGCTCTGCACTAACAGAGACACAAAGGCCATGTCGCCACTCCGGTTTTGCTGCAAAGGTGACTGATCCAACAATACCAGGAGCACACTCTGGGAGCCGCGGTATGAACAGGTGCGCTTGCGGGCTGAGAGGAAGCGGCCCTCGTGGCTCCTCAGCCCCCAGCCTCTTGGGCTCAGCCAGAGCCTGGCGCCCTGGGGTCCCGGGAGCTGGGCCAGCCATCAGCATGCCTGCCTGGCCAGGTGTAGCCACTGTAGCCCTGGGAGAGGCACCTCGTCCTCACAGCCCGAGGGGAAGGGCCTGCTGCTGCTGCCAGGCGCTCCTGGCCGGGCTCGGGCCCGGACGCAGCCCTGTGCTGCCCTGGGAGCCGCTTGGCAGCTTGGCAGGGACAGCTGGCTTGGGACGTCCCTGAATTAGTTATTTCTTGTTTTTTCTCAGGACAAGAATAAGCCGGATGCCAGTGGTTCACACCTGTCATCCTAGCTACTCAGGAGGCTGAGATCTGAGGATCTTGGTTCAAATCCAGCCCAGGCAGGAAAGTCCATGAGACTCTTTAACTCCAATAAACCACCAGAAAACCAGAAGTGGTGCTGTGGCTCAAATGGTAGAGGGCTCTCCTTGAGCTGAAGAGCTGAGGGACAGCACCCAGGCCAGGAGTTCAAGTCCCACAACCAACAAAATAAATAAGAATCAGCCTGTGGTGCATCTTCTGGAGGTGCTGCCCCAGGTCCCCGTGCGTGCTGTGTGGCCGTCCCCAGTGTCCGCCACGGTGTCCGCTGCCATGCTCAGGACTCCTCCACTCGCTGATGTGCTCTGCGGCCCTGAGCGCCCCCTGCTGGCCTCTCGGTGCACTATCCACAACTCCGCCTGCACACGGCTGTAGTTTTTGCCAGTGGTGGCAAGTTCCATAATCGCTTCCAAGTCAACTCCGTGTCATTTCCTTCCATGTAACCTCCACGCGCTCTTTCCACCTGCTGTATACACGGCACATTGCCGGCCGTGAGGTCCCACACTCTTAGGTCTTGATTCTTTTCCTGTCCGGAAGACTCTGGGTCTGTGCACTTGGCGTGATGGTGGCCTGGCCGTCAGCTGTGGTTGCTGCTGGGCGTGTGGAGTCTCCATGGCCCCCGCCGCCCTGGAGCCAGGGCCCCATGGAGGAGGGATGGCTCTGCCCCATCATGGAGGCCTCTGTGCCTCCACACCGCCCAGCTGCTGATGTCCAGACCTCTTCCCTCTCCCCCGGCACGACACTAAGCCCCATGGGCTACCAGAAGGAGGTCCCCACAGCTGTAGGCCCACAGAGGTCTCGGAGCCTGGACAGCCAGTCATGGAAACGGAGGCCCTGCCAGGCAGACAAGAGCGTCTGTGGAGACAGGAGGGCTGCCCACTGCCTGTCAGGGAGACATGGGAGGTGGGAAGCACCATAAAGAGCACAACGTGAGTCATACGTGTATGCTTATAGTTGTCCAAAGCCACAGAAAAAGACGTGAGTAGAAACCCACACACAGCTGAACTCTGGTTTTGTTTGCATATATTACAGGGTAAGTGCGAATGTACATTTTGAAAACACTGTCTGCCCCTGCACCCAAATGCATGGTGCAGACTGGTACCTTACCCACATGGAGGGTCACCTGCTAACCCAATGTGGTGAGCTCCCCTCCTCCCCCTTCCCCTCCCCCAGCAGGGGGCAGAGAGCCAGCTTCCCCTCCCCCCTCCCCTGCGGTGGCAGAGAGCCAGCTCCCCCCCTCTGACTCTTCCACCTGTAATTTCCTGGAGGCTGCTACCTGAGTCCTGGGGGGCTGAGCACCTGCACCCCACTGTCTCCCACAGGATACAAGCAGGTTATCATGCAAATCGCAAGCATGTGGCCAATCATCACCTCAAGAGAAGAGGAAGCGCGTGATCCCCGGGAGGGATCCCAACTGCGGCAGCTCCACCAGGGCCCCTCCTGCTCTTAGCTGTGATCATCTGCTTCCAGCCCTCCTCCTAGTGAAGACAGTAAACTAGACTCTCCTGTCCACTCACAGGTGCGCACCCGCATTGAGCAAGTCAGAGGAATTCCTGTGGCTGAATGTGTGAGCAGGGGAGCCGGGGTCCTGCCGGCCTGCCAGGTGTGGTCAGGCTCTGTTTGCCAGAGGCTTGCCGTCTCTCACAGATCGGGCTCCGCTGTGTGCAGGAAGCAAGCGAGGGACCCGCCGCGGGTCTGAGGCTCTCTGCCCTCTGCACTCATGTTCTGATACTCCACAAGATGCCGGGGCCTGGCACGCTCTGTGGGCGACGTCTTTGGTTCCCAAATGGAGCTGACGCCCCTCGGAGGGCACTGTCTCCGCACAGCGATCAGGCCGCCGCCTCCCGAGCCCTGCGGGCCCTCAGGCTGGGCTCCCACAGCTGGGAGGAGGTGGGGCCTGAAGACCTGCACCTGGCTGCAGGCTGAGCAGGCGGAGCTGCTTCAGAGACTTCAGCTGAGACAGTACTGGGTTCACCTTGAGGGGACTAGGAGGCCTCTGGGAGCGTCAGCCACGGCCGAACCTGCATCAGGTCCGGGGCCAAGGCACCCTTGGTCCTGTCTCCACCGCGTGGAGTGTGACCACACCAGAGGGCTTCCTGGTTACACACAGGAGGAGCGTGGTGCCAGCTCCTGACGCGCCGCTGCGAGGCATCTGTCTTCTGCAGGACCTGGTGTTGCTCTTGCACTCGTGGGCTGTTGTGTTTCCTTCTAAAATCCAAATTCACACTCGTATAACCTGGCCAGAGTCCAACTTGACAAAAGCATCTTCCAGCCAGCAGCAGCCACGTCTCTTAACGGCTCTGTAAGGCTGCGCGGCCGGGCAGCCTTCAGTCAGCCTGACCTGTTGGAGAGCTGTGGGGTGTCTTCTTATTTTTGGTCCTGGTAATTTCTGGTTTGTAGGTGTGGAGGATGAGGAATTTTCCAGTGACTCCACAGCAAGTACAAGACAATTGAACAGATTCCCTGCTAAAATTCTGGTCTGTGCTCTCCTGCTGTGTGGCTTTTTTTAATTCTTTTATGGAACTCTGCCTCTGACGCCCCAAAACTGCTACAGAATGTCATGCTGACCTCTGACTAGCTGAACCTTGTTCTCTAAGTGTCCTGAAGGTCATAGTCTGTGTGTGTGTGTGTGTGTGTGTGTGTACGTGTGTGTGTGTGTATACCAGTCTAGTGCTTGAACTTGGGATCTGGGCATTGTCCCTAAACTTTTTGCTCAAGGCTAGCACGCGCCACTTCCAGCTTTTTGGTGGTTGGTTGGAGACAAGAATCTCAGGTGTTTCCCTGCCCAGGCTGGCTTTGAAGCACAGCCTTCAGATCTCAGCCTCCTGAGTAGCTAGGATTAGGAGCTTGAGCCCCCAACACCTAGAACAACTTTTAAATTTTCTTCAAACAGCAATCTCCTAGAAAGTTACTTTTGATTCTTATCTCACTATCCAACTAGCAAAGTTTTCTATTTCAAGTAAACTTAGAATCGGCATTCTTGCCAACTACTAAGCTTCCTCGTCCCTTTGCTCGTGGGATGATGTCATCCTGTGCTTCTGGTATCTGTGGGTGGACAAGGCAGGCGCTGGGGAGGGGTGATGCCAACGTCGGGCCCCCAGCGGTGACGCTGCACAGAGGGTGTCAGAGATGGCGCCACACACAAGCCGAAGCCACGTGACAGAACACGCAGCGAGCACCAGGCCGGCGCTCACTGGGGGCCGTCCCTGACGCCACCGCCCCCGGCTGTCCCTCCCCCCTCCCCCCTAACCCCCTCCACTCTACCAAGGAACAGCTGGAGCAATGATGCCGCCACCCACGGGACCTCGGCCGGTCACATCTCCTGGGCATGTGAGCCAAGTCCACGGCACAGTTCTGCCATGCCACACCCCCGGGGGACCAGTGGCCTTCTTACTGTCCCCCTACATGGGTTTGATGCCATGGCTCTGACAGGAAGGGAACGAGACGAGTGTAATGAATGGAACACACACACATGCATGTGTGGGCATATAGCCACGCACGTGTGCTCACATGCACACGTAAGCACCTGTGGTGTGTGAGAGAGATGGTCAGCCCCCAGGTCACAGCTGTGGTGGGGCACAGGTCAGCTGGGGCTGTCACAGGCCAGCAAGGTGGGAGCTGGGATTTTCACTGCATCCCGAATGGCAGACATCAGTTACGTGCTGCGTAAGGAGGGAGCCGGCCGTCCATGCATGTCTGGGAAGGTGCTGGCCAGTCCAGCAAGCTCAGGCCTCCCACGTTGCCTCTGTCGATGTATTTCTGCTTCAAGGCTTGAGGACAGACTGGCCCCGAGAGCCAGATGACCCAGCTCTATGCTCAGCCAGGCCTGAGCAGCAGCAAGGCTGACCTGTAATTGGCTTGGCTGTTTCAGGCAGGATGGGGTGGAACTCAAATTCAAGTTCCTCAGCCAGTTGTCACTTTGCAAACTGGGGCACAGACTTGGAGGACAGCGTCTCTGCGTGTGAGACTACTCAACACTGTCTGGATAGCACGCGAAAGGTAGTCGTGGACGTTGGAGAGCCGTGGACGTGGTGGGCAAAGGTTACTGGGGGGACAGACGGGAGCCCCAGTGACAGAGGAGGGTGGGTGAGATTGGGAAGCCCGGGAGAGCCCGAAGCTGTGAAGAGTTGGGTGGTGCGCTTGTGTGGGGGCGACATGTGTGCAAATGATCCAGCTCTGGACTCTTCCATCACATCAGCCGGAGAAGCTGCTGCTGCTCATGGAGTCAAATATGTCACTCATTCTCACAGATCACCTAGGCCCTCAGCTTCAGGGGACAGCCACTGCCACCTCCTGGCAGAGGGGGCAGTAGATTAAATTTGAGTACGACCAAGGAGGCCCAGTGGGACAGAAAGGCCTACCTGCACAGTCACACCAGTCACTGCATCAAGATGGCTGTGTCCACATCTGTCTGTCTGTCTCCACAGTGCCACAGTTCCTCAAAGATAGAAACCCCTTAAAACACACTGAGCCTGCCTGGCGCTAGGAGCAGTTAGGAGAAATTCTTGGAAAATGAGAGCAATTTTACAACAAGGGACATTGAGTGATGACACCCACGTCTGTGCTTGCAAACGGGGCTTCCGTTCTTGTGAACGTGACTAATCCGTTTGCTGAAATGCAGGGCGTCCGTCCCAAGTAAGCCAGGTGCTGACCCGCTGCTCAATGCAATGCAGCAGTGCCAGGTGTGTGGCATGCCACGCCACCTCCTCTTCCCGTTCTGTCTCTGATGAACAGGCCTTCTCTGAGAGGTGCTGCTGGAAAGTCAGTTCCAGTATAAACCAGTGTCCTTTTAGATCCAATCTGTATGTGTGCTTTTTCCCTGTCACCCAACATTAATTCTGCACAGACAGTGCTAGGTTGCACTCCGGACTTGCAACTCAAGGGTAAAAGGGAGATTTCAGGACAGATTTAATCCACAGCCACACAGGTGATTAGAGCGTTGGCAGATACACCTTAGGAAAAATTGCCAACGGAATTGGAGCTATTTAGCTTGGAGGAGGGAGAAAGGCGGTAGTCATCGCCCACAGCACTTCACACCTCTATTTTTGTCTCCTCCAATCTTGGTTTCAGAGGCTGGGGAATCTGGAGGACTGTTCGGGCAGCCACTGCAGGTGCCAGCAACCACTGGGTCCCAGAGCCTGCGGGGAGGCCTTGCAGTAGCTCCTGGGCTGCTCCCCCTGTGCGTCCGGTCGGGGTTGTGTCGGCTCCTGAGCTGCTCCCCCTGTGCGTCTGGTCGGGGTTGTGTCGGCTCCTGGGCTGCTCCCCCTGTGCATCCGGTCGGGG
>NW_012267307.1:4679286-4680263 GCF_000151885.1 Dipodomys ordii
GGGGGGGGGGCTGGGATCCCGCCTCCCAGCATGCCCTGGGGGGGGCTGGGATCCCGCCTCCCAGCATGCCCTGGGGGGCAGGGGGCTGGGATCCCGCCTCCCAGCATGCCTCTCGCACCGCCACTCGCCGCCGCCGCCGCCGCCGCCGCCGCCCTAACTGTCCTCCCCCGCGGACCGGCTTCGCTGCGGCAACCGCACCATGCCGGTGAGGAACTAACCACGATCGGAGAATGAGGCAGAAGCAAGGTGGGCTTGGGTCAGGAGCGGATGTTGAGCCGGAAGGGCCCTGGCTCGGGTCTGCGGTCCTGAGTCGGCCGAGGCGCTCGGGGCGGGTTGTTTTCCGACCCCAGAGGCTCCCCTGGCTGCTGCCCAGTGTCACGTGGCCACAGCCACAGCGCAGGCTTTGGGACACTAGAGTGGAGGAACAAACGAGGCCATGGGAGGCGCTGGCGGGGCCAGTCTCCGAGCCCACGGCCAGGGTCAGCAAGAGCAGCGGCCCGGCCGGGCCCTCCGACGCGACTCAGAGCCAAGGCAGCATAAGAAGAATGGCAAGTCCCTCCACATAGACAGGAAGCAGAGCCGTCCATGAAAAGCCTAAGCATAGTTCTCAGAATACTCCACAAACATGGTGAATAAACCAAAGATTAATCGAGGAATTCATGGAATCCACAAACACAAAACGGAATGAATCCTACCGGAAGGAAAGAGAGTCCATTGAAAAGATAGCCGCTCAGCTAAAGGATTTGAGATAGAATACTGAAAACCAAATCAAGGAAGAAAATCAATATAAGACCTAAAAGAAATTGAAGCAATTAAAAATGAAGGGACATAAAAAACAGTAGAGGGCTGGGAAGGTGGCTCAGTGGTAGAGCGCTTGTCTCGCATGCATGAGGCCCTGGGTTCGATTCCTCAGCACCACATAAGCAAAAAGAAAAAAGCCAGAAGTGGCGCTGTGGCTCAAGTGGTAGAGCACTAGC
>NW_012267307.1:4690554-4694505 GCF_000151885.1 Dipodomys ordii
GCGTCACTGCCACCGAACCCCTGCGCCCCGACACGCGCGTCACTGCCACCGAACCCCTGCGCCCCGACACGCGCGTCACTGCCACCGAACCCCTGCGCCCCGACACATGCGTCACTGCCACCGAACCCCTGCGCCCCGACACGCGCGTCACTGCCACCGAACCCCTGCGCCCCGACACTGCGAGCGTCACTGCCACCGAACCCCTGTGCCCCGACATGAGCGTCACTGCCACCGAACCCCTGCACCCCAACACTGCGAACGTCACTGCCACCAAACCCCTGCGCCCCGACATGAGCATCACTGCCACCGAACCCCTGCGCCCCGACATGAGCGTCACTGCCACCGAACCCCTGCGCCCCAACACTGCGAGCGTCACTGCCCCCGAACCCCTGCGCCCCGACACAAGCGTCACTGCCACAGAACCCCTGCGCCCCGACACTGCGAGCGTCACTGCCACCGAACCCCTGCGCCCCGACACGCACGTCACTGCCACCGAACCCCTGCGCCCCAACACTGCGGGCGTCCTGGGCAACCGGGCACCACCTGCCTCTCCCTCTGGTCCCCCGGCTGCCGCTTTGCCTACATGCTGCCCGCCCACCTGTCCCCTCCAGCCCCTGTCCTCCCCCTGCCCAGGCCTCTCCCTTTTCAACCTTCTTCCTTTCCTCCCCACTGCCCTCCCCACTCATTCTGTTTCCCAAGTTCCCACACCTCGGTACTGTGCACTCTTCTCTCCCAGAGACCTCTGTTAGAAGCTGCCAGTAATCACTTGGCACCCATGTGGACGAGAGAGGTTGATGTGCTAGGTCCAGCGCATGGCCATGTGGCCTGGACAGGATCCCACTCCTTCAGACTTGGCCGCTGGGCCTCTCAAAGCTCAGGCGAACGTGGAGGCAAGCAAGGGGCTCCCAGAGCAGGTCACATAGATGTGTGTTTTCAGAAAGGTGTCTGTCTGAGTGTGGCCCGTCCTGTCATTCACCTGCTCCAATCCTGGAGTGAAACCAGAGCCTAATTTCCCCTAAAACTGGCAATGAAGGAAGGATATTTTGTAGCTCTTTTCTACCATAGTATTTCAATGGTTCTCAAACTCTGTCGTTAAGAATTCCGTGACATTAGCCGGGCGCTGGTGGCTCACGCCTGTAATCCTAGCTACTCAGGAGGCTGAGATCTGAGGATCACGGTTCAAAGCCAGCCCGGCAGGAGAGACCGTGAGACTCCTATCTCCAATAAACCACCAGAAAACCGGAAGTGGTGCTGTAGCTCAAGTGGTAGAGCGCTCGCCTTGAGCTGAAGAGCTGAGGGACAGTGCCCAGGCCCAGAGTTCAAGCCCCACGACCAACAAAAAAAAAAAAGAATTCCTTGACATCTAACCCGAGTCTCTTGTGGTTTGATTTAACTGTGTTATGGTTGCCTGGAATTTTTATTGCAATTCTAATGGTTGTTTTCTTTCAACACCCACATTGTTGGTGCTGTGTTTGGGAAGTGAGAAATCAGAAACAGTGAGTTGTAGAACAGAACCAAATGTTTGGCCACATAGTCTAAAAGAAACAAACTATCCTGAGAACGCCAGTCCCATTGACAACGTTGAGTAAATGAAGTATCTTGTGGGCGTGGACAGCAGATGGACGTGGAGAGGGGCGGGGCAGGGGCCAGACACTCCCCCACCACGGCTGTTGGGTGCCCTAACCTCCCACTGGGCAGGGTGAGCCCTGCCAGGAGCACCAGGTCTGGGTGCACACCTTGGAGGGTGGTATCAGGGGCGTGGGACCTCAGGCTTGCTGTGGGGATGGTCAAGGGACCCACCTTCTCAGCCCGTGGGCGTGGAGACCAGGCTCACACACCCACTCCCTGCCTGCACAGTCCTCTCCCCAGCCGTGAGGGTGCTGGGCTTCCACCTTCTCCCTGCCAGTCAGTTAGAGCCAGCTACTGATCACTGTACAACAGGCCACTGTACAACAGGCCACTGTACAAACAGGCCACTGTCGAATCAGGCACTGAAGAGGGAACAGAAAACACTATGAAAGGAAATGTACTCACTACCTGACTCACGCAACTATAGTCCCTCTGTACATCACCTCTATAATCACAATAAATTAATAATAAAAGTGTATGTAACAGAAAAAATATATAGTTTTAAAATGTTCTGTTGCAGTTACTGGTGGCTTTGCTGTTTGTATACCTTGTTCTGTGGATGAGGACCATTAACCACCAAGTTTCTACATGTCTTATAGATTTGGAAATTATGTCTCATAAATCATAACTGAAAAATGGCTGATTTCTCTAGCAACAGCACGGCTAAAGTTAGATCTAATTAGCAAATTTCCAGTTCTGTTCCTCATATACTTGTGTACATATGAAAAAATAAACCTCTGTAACTTGTGTGCCTTTGACACATAGAAAATAAATCCATTATAAAATGAAATAACTGAATTGTCAATATAAATAAATATGAAGTGTAAATAACTCAATTGAGTTTAAAGAATCAGGAAGATGTGGTAAGGCCAAGAGCTACATAAAATCTGACCTTGGCCAAGGACCCAGGGCTTGTACAACGTGCTTGCGTTCATCCATGTGGGTCTGCTGACACTTACAAAGCCTGGTGCGGGGACTGCTCTAAGTACATGTTTTGTCTTAATCTTTACCACTGCCACATAGGGTAAGCTGTGTTATACGGTGGTCCTGAGCTTGGGTGGTTCCATTCCGTGGTGGTACGAGTCATGTGATCTCAGCAGAAACTCACTGTCGTGTGCAGAGCTGCTAGAGGTGACCCACACAACCATTCTGTTTTTCACCTTTAGCAGGGGTCATCAATAAATTCTGTGAGATACTCAACACTTGATCATTTGTGTCAGGCGGCTTTGCCACACCGTAGGCCAAGGCCTGTGCATGAACACACTGAATGGGAAGGTGGTATTCAGTGGCTTGTGGGTTTATCTGGTTGTCACAGGTAATGAGCGGAGGCACATCCTTCCCATTGTGTGGAGTCTAAGGCCTGGCAGCCACGCGGTGACTGGGTCAGGATCTAGGGGGCTCCATCTGCTTTGGTCTGACTACAGAAGCTGTGTCTGAGGATGCACCTGTGAGAACAAACCCTTTGGAGGTCATGTGACTGGGTTGAGGCTAGAGCTGGGCCACCACATTGTGCAAAAGTAGCACTTAATTCCCACCCACAGGCCACGTTCCCCTCAGTGGCCTTGTTTCAAGACAGCTTTCTCCAGCTTTCATATCTGTAGAGGCCTAGGGAGATCATGTTGGCATTGTTACTTCCACTAAGATGCCACTGATCTCCAGCCGCGCAGAATGATGCTGACCCTGAAGTACTTAGTTCTCTGAGGAACATGCTGTTTCCAACTTCACCTTTGCTGGATGTCTGTGATACAAGTTGAGCCGAAGAGCCCCTGCACCATCAGAATGGTTAATGGCTCATGAGAGGTCAATGCCCTGATCAATGGGGCTTTCCCTGAGGCCAGGCCTAGGAAATACGTGTCTGTCACAGGAAAAGGCTTCTATGGACAACCTTTGAAGTGCTCAGACCCTGTGAAGAATTTCTCTGCTTTATAGGAACCAAGGCCCACAGACAACCCTGGTCCTGTGGGTTTCCGTTTCTCTACGTTGGTGGTTTTTCACCCTCAGCGGTGCAGTGAAATTACCTGGCACCCGTGTGCAAAGCAAACCCACCCATTTTCATACAGACATGTCCAACAGGCCCCAACACAGAGCACACTGTGCGGTGTGTGCCCACCGGCTCCCAGGGCGTGAAGCCCGCGGTCTCCTCTGCACGCCACGGGTGCCCCAGCTGCCAGAACTCGGGAGATCACCGTCCAGACCCCCGGGAGATTATCGTCCAGACCTCGGGAGATCACCATCCAGACCTCGGGAGATCACCGTCCAGACCCCCGGGAGATCACGGTCTAGACCCCCGGGAGATCACGGTCCAGACCCCCGGGAGATCAC
>NW_012267307.1:4695090-4695631 GCF_000151885.1 Dipodomys ordii
GTCCAGACCCCCGGGAGATCACCGTCCAGACCCCCGGGAGATCACCGTCCAGACCTCGGGAGATCACCATCCAGACCCCCGGGAGATCACGGTCCAGACCCCCGGGAGATCACCGTCCAGACCCCCGGGAGATCATGGTCCAGACCCCTGGGAGATCACCGTCCAGACCCCCGGGAGATCACGGTCCAGACCCCCGGGAGATCACGGTCCAGACCTCGGGAGATCACGGTCCAGACCCCCGGGAGATCACCGTCCAGACCCCCGGGAGATCACCGTCCAGACCCCCGGGAGATCACGGTCCAGACCCCCGGGAGACCGGCGCTTACACACCACCCCGTCACCCTCCACTCACACAGCCGGTGTCCTGCGTAATCCTCGGTCCCCTTCCCATGCCATGTGCACCTGGTGGCAAGTAACTAATGCTGAAATGAACTTCAGGAAGTGGAGAAGAGAAGCCAAAATAGGTTCCTCTGTGAGCGCAAAGCGGTGTCCGCGGTGGCGCTCGGCGGGGCCTCCCCGCAGGTGCCGAGGGCGCGCGTGG
>NW_012267307.1:4696976-4715141 GCF_000151885.1 Dipodomys ordii
GTGGACGCGGGGCCTGAGGTGACGCGGGGCCTGAGGTGACGCGGGGCCTGAGGTGACGCAGGGAGGGCCTGAGCCGACCGGGGCCTGAGCCGATGCGGGCCTGAGCCGACCCGGGGCCTGAGCCGACCAGCCCGACTCCGACCAGGGGCCTGAGGCGACCCGGGGCCTGAGCCGACCAGGGGCCTGAGCCAATGTGGGCCGAGCTGATGCAGGCTCTGAGTGACACGGGCAGGGCCTGAGGCGACGCGGGGCTGGGCCGATGAGGGCTCTGAGCCGATGCGGGCAGGTCCTGAGCCAATGTGGGCCTAGCTGATGTGGGCTCTGAGCTGACTCAGGCCTGAGCTGACGCGGGCCAGGCCGAGCTGACGTGGGCCTGAGTTGACGCAGGCCCTGAGCCGACACAGCGGACACCGGGGTCCTGGGGGCGGGCGGGAGGGGAGAGGGGGGTCAACAGGAACAACTGGAATACTCCAGACCTCTGGACCACCAGGCGTCCACACCAAGCCCGGCTCAGCTGGCCTGGACCCTGCTTTGGTGGGCTGAGGGCCATAGCACACTGGGTTCTGCTTCTCTATCATGTCTGCATTGCCTCCAGCACACGTTGGCACACAGACAAACTGGCTCCCCATTGCGTCTCCAAGAGGAGGGCCTAGGGGTGCAGGGACAGACCGTGGCCAGACTGCCTTTCTGCCACAGCAGACGAGGAGCCAGCCAGAAAACAGCACAGGAGAGCCTCTCATGACAGTCTGTTTCCGCACACACCACCTTCTCTCAGATCTTTGCATAAGGTCCTTGGGACAAAAAATAGCCCAGCCAGGCCCGACCCCTGCCCCTGGACAGCTTAGACTGGGGTCTAGGGGAGGGTCTGTTAGGCCCCTGGTGCCTGTACTCTGCCCTTGAAGAGGGCTCTCTTTCCCACGGATCCCACCCATGTCTCCCGGGCCAGGGCCAGCAGTCTGTGAGGGACACCAAGGGGTGAGGGCAGAGGAATCTAACGAAGATCCAGGACATGCCCCTGAGTGGCAGTGCTCGGCCCCTGCACCTTCCCCTTGTAGGGATGGGACATGAACACACCAAGAACACGCATCTCCACATACACATGTACGTGTGTGGGACTGGGCTGCCCTCCAGGGGCCGCTAGGGCCTCAGGCCCCAGCAGTGGCTAAGACCCATGGGAGGGCAGCCCTGTGATTTGCAGGACGGGCCCACATTCAAGGTGCTTCCCCCTGCTGTGTACCCCTCCTGGTAGGTCCTCACCTTCATGAAGACCCCAGGAATAAACCCAGGTTGCTGACCCTGGAAACCATCCCGGTCACAGGATGGAGGGGCCGTCAGCAAGGCTGCTGGGAAGAGGGGATGGGAGGACGCTGCTGTGTGGCTGGTCCCATCTTCAAGATCAGTCTGCCCTGCTGCCAGCTTCCAGAGGACACAGGTGGGCCTGGACGCACCCTGTGCCGCGGCCTCAGCTCCCCATCTGGTTTCCAGGGTCACAATCTTCCCGCACGCTCACCAACCTCCAGCGTAGACTGGCTCCACATGAAAAGACCCGCACACAGTGGGGCCGCCTTGTGCCCCTGGCGTGCGAAGTGACGGAAATCCACAGGCCAGCAGGGAAGCTCGGCTGAGTCTGTTCCCATCCCAGCACAGATAGCTGAGGACGGCGGGCAGTGTGGCCCACTGTCAGTGTGTCCAGGGGGGCCCTGCTGGCTGTGCCCCAGCTAGCCAGTGATTTCCAAAATAGAAATGGTCCTAGAACATGTCAGCCTTGAGGAGGGTCTGTACCTAGACCTGTGCCCAGTCCCCGGTGCCCCTTGGCATTCAGCCCAAACCCACGTACCCCAGACCCCACTCCTCCAAACCTATACCACCCACCCTGCCCTATGCTTATGCCACCAGCATCTTGTCTCTCCCCAAGCCTGTGCCCTCCCCCCCACCGTCCCCCAAACTTGTACCACTCCTCCTTCCCCCAAACTTGTACCACTCTTCCTTCCCGCTACCCCAAGCCCGTACCTGAGGCCCAGCCCACTCCTCCATGTGCTGACTCCTCTCACCCCCCACACAGATCCACAGTCATGGACTCGGTTGCTCCAGGGTACATTCACTCAGCAGCCACCAAGCGTGCAGCTGGTGACATTTTAATTGTGAAGCAATTACCTCTACAGACATATCCCTTCATTTAAAAAAAATAGACATCTTCAAAGCATCTCAGAGGCTAAAGAGCTAAGCAGGAGTCTCTGAACGCTCAAGAGTCTCTGAAGGAAAGCTGAGGTGGAGCAGCACTGACTCCACTAGCCGCAGCCAAGCCCCATTAGCTGTCAGGGAGTCTGTGCTGACCAGACAGCCACAGCATGCACACAGAAGCAACCCCTTCCACCCAGCAGAGGGAAAATGCCGCTGTGGGAGGCATCTAGAATATTCTGGTCTAGGAGCTGCCATGCAGCCTCATGGCAAACAGAGAAAGAGAACACAGTAACAGATTTCAAGCCAGCGGCTCCCGCCACCCCAGACACAGCCGACAGCTGTGGAATACTGGCCTCCAGCAGCCGAGACCTGCTCTGTCCAAGGAGCCACAGGCCACCAGGCAAGGTCTTCTTGCCTGCCTGGGGAGACTGGATGATGGGCCTGGGTAGAGAAGATCACGGAGCCTGTAGCCCTTCCAGGGGACCAAGAGCCTGGTTCAGGGCTGGGCCAGTATTTTCTGAGAGGACGAGGATTGCCATTTCCATCAGCTTAGAAACACGCCGGCCAGCCTCGGCTTTGAGATGTGCTCTCACCATCCTGGTGACAGCTGAACGTGAAGGAACAGCAGCCCTGGCCCTGGGCACCCAGCGCCCCAGGCCGACACTGGCGGAGAAACCAGAACCTGGTCTCTGTCGGCCCACCCCCTCTGTGCTGCCCACAGCGCCGGCCTGCGAGGCAGGCCTGGGAACACAGGCGGCTGGCCAGCACCAAGCCAGGGTGACATGTCCCTGTCTCCCCTGGACAGCTCACAAGGCCTTGGCGCTGACGGGATGCACTGCATGGGGCACCGGCTTCTGAGGGTGCCGGGCAAAGGCGTAGGCTTGGCCCAGGATGGCCAGGTCCACCAGCACCTGCAGCAGCCCACAGACAGAGAACTGCAGGGGCGCGCCGTTGAGCAGAAAGTAGGCTGTTTTGAAGGTATCACCACTCGTCCACATGAGCACCATCTTGAGGCTGTGAGAAAACAAGGAGGTCAGCACTCACCCAGGGGGCCAGGGTGAACCAGGAAGGGGAGGATGAAGCACAATCTGACTCAGACTTGTGCTACCTACGTAAGCCACTGGCTCAGAGAGGAGAGAGCACAGGGCCTCGGGTCTCCAACCCCACGAGAACCACAGCACAGCTTAAACAGCCTGGCTTCAAGGACACCAGAGCCTCACTGTCAGACAGCCTCTCCCCCAAGGCTAACGGTACCTCACCAGATGCTGAGGATGCAAACCAACAGAGAGGCCAAGGTGTCCCACACAGTGGGAAGCTGCTGCCTCGGGCCTCCTCCCAGCTAAGAGGGAAGGAAATTTCCATGAGCAGAAACAGATGGGAGCTTTTCCTTTGAGCATGTCTGGGTATCATTCCTCCTCTGCACTTGGCCAGGTGCAGCCAACACAGGCACGACTTTTCTCACACAAATCTACTTGCAGGGCCCGCGAGCCAGTTAGCTGCAGGGAAGGGTGTGTGCCAGCCTCCAGCAGGGGGACCCTGGGATGGTCTGCATGCTCAACTGCCACCCCCCACCCCAATGTGTCACCCCTTGGCTCATGCCTTCTTTCCTGGCAGAGCCTGGGGGAAAAAATGAAGTGTGGCTCAAGTGGTAGAGCACCAGCCATGAGCAAAGGCTGTGCAAGAGTAAAAAGGCTGAATGACAGTGAGAAGCCTTGTGTTTAAGTCCAGTACTGGTGGGTGGGTGCATGCATGTGTACGTACATGCATACATACATTCATGCATGTGTGTGTGCATATGTATGTACACACATACAACCTGTGGAAAAACTGTCTCAATCAACCCCAGCATGCCATTTTAGGTGCCCAAGGAAGACCAGCACAGAGCCCCAGCCTCATACTGCTCAGAGCAGAGCAAGGACTCCACCGATCTGGGACACCTACCTCATGCCTTCTGTGGAGCGGTGGCAGTGGTTCCGGTACAGCTGCGGCACGCCCAGCATCGCTTCGGTCAGCACAGCAAAGAAGCCCAGCGTCTCCACAAACAGGGCGGAGTCAATGGACAGGTAGGTGATGTAGCCGGCCACACCCGCGAAGGCCAGCACACATTGCACATAGTCTGCAAAGCTGCTCCAGCGCCAGAAATGGTGAGGGTCGAGGTCTGGGGAGAGAGAGAGTCATCTCAGCTAGGCAGGCAGGCTGGGCGCACGCAGCCGCACACACGGCTGAGATGCGGATGCCAAGTTGGTGTGTGCAGAGGGGCAGCAAGAGACCAGTATGGGTGAGGTCAGCCTGGGTTCACCAGCAAGGTGGGCTGAGTAGAGGGAGAGATCGGAACCAGGAACAGGTTGAGCTTAGTGTGAGGAAACTTGACAGACAGCGGTGCAGGCAGCATAAGGAGAGGTTGTGGTCGTGGCCAGTGTGAGGAGGACATGAGGTCAAGGTCGTAGTCAGCGTGAGGACACAAGGCCATGGTCAGCGTGAGGACACGAGGTCAAGGTTGTGGCAGGATGTGAGAGTCAGTGTAGTGAGATGCAAGCTGAGTGTGTTCTGATCAAGGCATTAAGTAATCATTTTGGTTGGAGTCTATGTAACCCAGGCTGGCCTTGAACACTTGATCCTCCTGCCTCTGCTTCTTGCATGCTACGGGATTAAGGGTATGTGCTACCACCCCAGCCTGATGAAGGACCTACTATAGAAAGGTGCTGGAATTCTTTACCCTTCATTTTAGTAGTTCTGGGAAACGCTATAGTGCGAAGAAGACTGATTGGGAGCCTCTGGAGGGCCCCTGGTTAGAGCTCGTGAATCTGAGTTAACCTCGTGCCTTGGGTGTGGCTCACACGCAATAATAGCAGCTCCCACCTCCTGGGGCGATCCTGCTGACCGCCGTGACAAGCATGGGTCTGTGGGAAGGCTCCATCCCTGAACAGTTGCTATCACTGCACAGCTGCCAGAGTGGGGTCTTTCCCCACATGGCTTGCACAGAAACCACTAACACCAGTGAGTGGATTATCCTGCCCTGGCGATGAACACTCGAGGGAGAGTTTAGAGTGTGCAGAGGCAGCCCCAAGAACCCCCAGGAGTAGCAAAAAGCCTGCAGGGAGCCAGACAGACCGGCTTTGAGGGATCAAGCTCAGAGCTGCAGAGCTCTGCAGGTGCAGGTGGACGGGGTGTGGGGGTAGACTGGACCCCTGGGTTCCTTCTGGACTCTCCCAAGCCTGAATTGTTTTGTGGGGATATTTTTGGGACTGGGCTCTCAACTGGGGGTTGAATCTAGGTCTTCATACATGTTAGGCAAACTTTCGACCACCTACAAGCTCTCTCACATTCCAACTCTGAGTGCATTTTTAACAAAGCATCTACCATGTAATGGTGTGAAAAGTAGGTGTTCTTTCAGGTTCTGACTGCAATAGAACTGCAGCTCTGGGTTTTTCAGAGTTCAGCCTGTCCCAGGAGTGACCCCTCTGCATCCAAACAGTACAAGTAAATCCCCGTGAATCTCTCTCTGCCAAATGTGGTGGGCAGGGGTCCTAACTTCAGGTACTCAGAATTAACACAGGAACAGAAGCTGATGCTACCCAGAAATGTATGATGAAGTCCATCTACTATTATAAAAGAAATAAGATCGAGCTTGAAGAATCACAGCAAGAACACACCCTCCACATTATCTGCCAGGTGGCATTTTTTGTGCCTCACACACCATCCAGCATGAGGTCTGCTACCTACCTTATTTCTCAAGCTCCGGGTTGCCACCCACCTCCCCACAGCCTAGCCCCAGAGTAATTCCAAGGCAAAGACCTGCCTTCCTGGAGTTCCTGCCTCCACCTGGGCAGAGTGCAGGCGCCCAGGCAGCTTGCCAATTCGAAGGTAAAGCTAAGACAGGGCAAGTCCGGCCAGACGCTGAAGCCCTGTGAGGGCCAAACACAGGCCAGGCCCTCGAGCTCTCAGTTCCCATCTGTGTGGGCTTGGCCAGCCTGTCTGCTGTGTGTCCACATGCCCAGTGCTGCCATTCCCAACCCCGGTTCATCCTTGCTGTGGCTGGCAGGGTGAGTTCAGGGCTTCTCCCAGGTGAGTGAGCCAGGGCAGGGGTGTCAAAGGCAGAAGAGCTCACTCACTGCGGCCTCCATCCCACCACTCCATCACCTCTCCTTCACTCCTAGCCTGCAGGGAGAGCTAACTGCAGGCTTTCAGAGGCCAAGCAAATTGATGGCTGAATTTCTGCCTCTGGATGAGGTAGGCTGAAGCCAACAGACCCATGTGCCATCTGAATGCTAGCACTTGTGTCCAGGGACCCAGAAGTGGGAGCGAGGGCCTGGACGGAGGGTGCCTCCTGGGCCCGTCTATACCTAGAGGCTGAGAGCAGGCTGGAAGAACTAACACCGGAAGGCTGACTCTACAATCTAACTTTACTTCCTAGAGACAGAAAAGCTGAGAAAAGCTTGAAAGAATAAAGACGATTTAAATGTCACTTAGATTTCTAGGGGGTGAGGAAGTAATACTCCATTGGCATGACCTGCAACAGCACAAAGACAAATGGCTAGTTAGGCAGAGTAGCTCACGTTTGTAACTGTGACTGCTTTTAGGGGCAGAGATCAGACTGCAGGACACAAACTTCCAAAAATAGCAGGGTCTGGTGGCACACCCGCTACCCAGGAGGCACAAAGTAGGAGGACCACAGTCTAGGACAGCCTGGGAAGGAAATGTGAGGCTGTTTGAAAAATAACCATTTAGAAAGCTGAGGGCTGGGACTGTGGCTCAGTGGTAGAGTGCCTGCCTGCCTGGCAAGCATAAAGCCCTGGGTTCAACCTCCAGGACTGTCAGAAAAATTAAAATGGACCAGGTACCAGACAGAGATGCCTCCAAAGAAGACGGGCCAAGAAGCGCAGGGAACAATGCTCAGCATTGGTGGTGCTGTGGTGGCTATCCATCACATCACTTGAGAGAAGAAACGAAGCAAGTCCAGGCAGGAGTTTCCGACCTTCACCAGCCGATTCCTGCGCACCCGTCCCAGAGATGCCGTCAACCACTAAGCACAAGACAGCCCTGCAAGGGGTGAGGAGGCGCATCTCAGTCTACTGCAGCCCACGGGCCCCCTCATGTGGCCACACTGGGAGAAGCAGCAACGGGCAAGGTGGTCTGAAGTGCCCTGTGGAGGAGGGCTGGCCTCTCTCCCTTGCCTCTTGCCCAGTGGCAGACCCTAAGACTACAAAGATAAACCTCAGAGACAGTAGGTGGATTTCACAGGAGCAAGGCAAGACACAGAGCCTCTGTAGGCCCTCCCTCCTGCCTCAACACCATGAGCTCCTGGAGGCACCAGGACCTGCTGCCCGCCCACGTCAGCTCTGTCAGGGCCAGCAGAGGGCCTTGCCCTGGGATGACCACTGACTTTCCAACCACAGCTACCGGAGGTCAGGGATGCTAATGACCATGGAGAGAGGCCTCCTGGGAACAGTGAATCAAACCGAGCACCAGCACAAAGTAGGCCCCACAGGGCAAGCTGTTGAGGTCCATGCCAGAGGAGAGTGGGTGTCCTGCCAGTGCTACCTGGCAAGCAGAGCCACTCGCAGGGAAGGGCCCGCTTCTGACTCCCACAGCACCCACGCATCGCCACTGCCAACACAGTGAGAGAGGGTCTCTCATTGCCTGATGGTAGCCTGCCTGCCTCCTGCTCACAAACGACCTTGTGGACTGAGGAGTCAGGAGCCAGCAGCCACTTAGGATCCACATCTTCATTGGGGAATGCGGGGTGAGAAGAGTTTACACCGGAGCTTCTTCAGATCCAGACACTGAAGGAGCCAGACCATCTTGAAGACTGTGGGAAGCGGTCCCACAGCCCAGACAAGGTCAGCTCCAGCAGCACAGAGTGGCACTCATCTACCTGTGGGGAAGACACGCCCAGGAGCAAGGGGTGCCGAGGACCATCAGAGCCAAACCTCTGGGATACCCAACATGACAATGGAGCCGTGCATCCAGGACACCCAGTGATGATGGAGCCACACATTGGGGACACCTGGCATGATGGAGCTGTGTACCTAGGGCACCTGAAGCAATGGTGGAGCCATGCATCCGGGACACCCAATGTGACAATGGAGCCATGCATCCTGGACACCTGACATGACGATGGAGGCATGTATCTGAGACACTTGAAGTGACGATGAGAGCTGTGCATCAGAGGCAGCTGCTGTGATGGTAGAGCTGTGCATCCTGGACACCTGACATAGAGCTAGGCATCCAGGACACCCGATATGATGGAGCTGTGCATCCCAGGCACCTGACATGATAGAGCAGTGCATCCCGAGCACCTGACATGATGATAGAGCTGTACATTCCAGATACCTGATGTGATGACGGAGCTGGGCATCCTGAGCACCTGACGTGAGGATGGAGCTGTGCATCCTGAGCACCTGACGTGATGATGGAGCTGTACATCCTGAGCACCTGACGTGATGATGGAGCTGTGGATCCCTGACACCTGACATGATGATAGCGCTGTGCATCCTGGGCACCTGACATGACAGACCCAAACTAGCTCATATGATTCTATCCAGCAACCAGAATATGGAAGCATATCCACACTCTTCCTACTGTATCCTTAAGCCAGACAGAGACAGGCAGCGATGTGGCCATGGACTGTAGCAGCACAAAGTCCCCGTGGTGGCAGAAGATATCTCCAAGCCAAGCACAAAGTCCCCATGGTGGCAAAAGATATCTCCAAGCCAAGCACTGGTGGCTCACTCCTTCAATCCTAGCTACTTGGAAGGTAGAAGCTAGGAGGATAGTGGTTCAAAGCCAGCCTAGACAGAAAAGTCCCAAGACCATTTCTCAATCCATGGCTGGGGACCATGATGTGCCCCCTCACCCCAAGCTCTGTGGGAGGCTGAGGTTAGAAGGCTCTTGGTGTCGGGCAGCCCAATGAGAAAAGTCTGTGAGACTCCATCTCCATGAGGGAGAGCTGAATACAGTGACACACCTAGGATCCCAGAGATGATGGGAAGACTAGAGTAGGCAGACTGTGACTGAGGTGCACACCTACACACAGTGAGATCCTACCCTACAACCAACCAGTAAGAAATGACAATGGAGGCATCACCTGTGGTATGCCAGCCCAGCAATCTCATCTTGAGGAGGGGGGGGGGAGAAGAGGGGAGGGGAAGGGCAGGAGGAAGGGAATGAGAGGGAGGGAGTGCAGAGGCTCGGGGAGTGGCTGTCCAGGTGCAGCCAGCATCTTCCCTCTGCCTCCCCAACCCGCTCTGGGAAGACATTCCACCGCAGGGGCAGGGCTGAGGTTCTGGGTGCCCATCATCCTGGTTCCAGTGTGCACACAGAGGATAGGAGCTCCACATCAGAAGGAAGGGACAGATTGAGAACAGGGCCCATCTTCAGCACAGGGTGTTGTCCTGGGGGGCGCTGCTGCCCTGGCCTCCAGGTCCAGAGCAGTGTCAAGAACTCCACCCTGGGTGTGGGGATGAGCACCGAGAGCGGCAAGGCTGTCCCCAAGGAACAAGCACGTAGAGCCTCCAGGGTGCTGACAAACTGTGAGGAAGAGGAAGCCAGTCACCTCCATGTCCAGTGACACAGAACCAGCAAGTGGGCAGCTAAGACATTTTGAAAGTAGAGCTGTGATCAATGACCATCTCTGTTCACTGTGGTGCAGGGCCCAGCTGCAGCAAGACCAATCATCAGAGCAAACACTATCGGCATGGAGGGCAAGGGCTGGAGCACAACAACAACCGGAGCACAACACCCAGAACTTACAAGGGATGAGGCATCAGGGAAAGCCAAAGCCAGCCCAGCCCGTCAGAACTACCTGCAGGTGGTCAGGCTCAGACTCTCCCATCCGGCCACTGTCCCGTCTAACCACTGTCCCAGCCGCTGTCCCGTCCAGCCACTGTCCCGTCCAGCTGCTGAAGCCACTATCCTGTCCACCACTGTCTCATAAAGCCACTGTCCCACCCGGCTGCTGTCCCACCCAGCCACTATCCAATCCAGTCAAATCAGGGCACCAGCAGACAAGCCAATCTTCCCCAGGCAGATCACTGCCTGCAGCTGCCACAATATGTACCTATAATGTCCACTTTAAACAAAAAGAAAATGGAGATCTGCAAAAGGCAGGAAAACGCCAGGTGCCGGTGGCTCATGCCTATCATCCTAGCTACTCAGGAGGCTGAGATCTGAGGATCACGGTTCAAAGCCAGCCCGTGAGACTCCAATAAACCACCAGAAAACTGGAAGTGGCGCTGTAGCTCAAGTGGTAGAGCGCTCGCCTTGAGCTGAAGAGCTGAGGGACAGTGCCCAGGATCAGAGTTCAAGCCCTGCGACTGACCAAAAAAAAACAAAAAACAACTAACAAAATCCTCCCAAATAGCTATTTTATATATATGTAAGGAATTAAAGGAACCTAAAGCAATTAGAAAGAAGAGGCACAATGAAAGCATCTCACCAAACAGAGAAAGAACATCAGCATAAGTAGGGAAATCATGAAGAACCCAGTAGGAATCCAGGGGACGAAAACTATGAGTGAAGTCGTTAAGAACTAGACAGCAGACCTGAGTGGACAGATCAGTGTTCTTAAAGATGGATCGTTTAGGGTTATATAGTGTGAAAAACAAAGAAAATGCAAGAAAAAGAGAGGCTAAGAAACATGGGTCAAGATCAAGTGAGCAACAATGGTGCCATAGGCACCCTGAAGGAAGGGAGGAACAGGAAAAATTCTCCAGAGATTGTTACTAAAAGTGGATGAAACTAGTAACCCATACATGCAAGCAGTCTAGTTAACTCCACAGAGATCCATCCACACCTTGACTCCCCACAGCCCAAGTGCTGAGTACTAGGGGGTGGGGAGGGATGGTAAAAACGGCAGGAGGACAGTGACTTGACACAGGAAACCTAGAAAGAGTAACCTCTGACTTCTCATCAGATACCAGAGTCTAGAATGGCTAAGGAGAAAAGGACTGTTAGCCAAGATTCTCACACCAAGCAAAGCTTATCCTTAAAAATAAAGACTCCCTTTGACAAGTATGAATTGGGAGAATTTGTTGCCATCAGGAAACACTGAAGTTGGTTCTCTGTACTGGAAGCAAGTGACATCAATGGTAAACTGAACGCATAGGTTCAGTTTCTTCTGATCCTTTCTTCTCTTAACTGACTTTTAAAGACAGCCACAGCTGGTGGCTTAGACCTGTAATCTTGGCCTTGAAATCAGGACCTGGGCACATATGTGAGCTTTTTTATTTAAAGCTAGTGCTCTACCACTTGACTTCCAGCTTTTTGGTGGTAAAATGGAATAAGAGTTGCATAGCATTTCCTTCCTGGGCTGGCTTCAAACTGTGATCCTCAGATCTCAGTCTTCTGAGTAGCTAGGATTACAGGCGTAAGCCACTAGCACCTGGCAGTAAGATTTCCATATGTCACCAATTAGCATAAATTTAAAGGAATTAGCCTTAGAGTAACTATTAAAAAAGGAACTTCAAGTGGTGAAGGTCACTAAAGGAATTAAAATATTATACTGGGAAATATTCACTAATACAAAAGAAGGCAATAAAAGAACAATGGATTAAAGAAAAGTGATGGGCATGTAGGAAACAAAAAGTAAAATTGCGCCGGGCGTTGGCTCACGTCTGTAATCCTAGCTATTCAGGAGGCTGAGATGTGAGGATTTCGGTTCAAAGCCAGCCTGGGCAAGAAAGTACGTGAAACTCTTATCTCCAGTAAACCACCAGAAAACCGGAAGTGGAGAGCACTAGCCTTGAGCTGAAGAGCTGAGGGACAGGGCTCAGGCCCAGAGTTCAAGCCCCATGACCGACCAAAAAAAAAGTAAAACTGCAAGTGTAAATCCAAACCTTAAATATGAATCAAATATTAGACCGAAGGGCAAAACTGACTGAAAGTTTAAATCCTTATATGATGTCTTACACAGAATTCAGGTTTAGAGACATAAAAAAAGTTAAAAGCTAACAATTAACCACTCAAATAACCACAGGAGATCTGTAGCAACGCTACTACCAGAACAGGCTTTACAATAAAAAGTACCACTAGAACAAAAAGTGACAAATCCATCAGGAAAATACAACAATCATGAATGTATATGTGCCTAACAAACGCCCCAAAATATATGAGGCAAAAACTGACAGAAATGAAAAAGGAGAAAGACCATTTAAAAATAGAAACTTCATTTATCTGACTTTGTAATGGGTTCAATAATCAGGGAAGAGAGACTGAAGAACACTGTCAATCACTGACTGGACAGGGACCTCAGCTCTACCAACAGCAAAGCCAACTCTTTTCACACCCACATGGACAGGCCACACACTGGCCATCAAAACCAAGTACAATTTAGAAGTACTGGAATCAAAGTGTGTTATGTTATACAATTACAATGGAATTAAAGTAGAAATAAATAGAAGAAATGTGGGAAGTTCATCAAATATGGACATTATAGCATGTTCCTAAATGACAAATGGGTCAAGAAATGGAAGGAAATGAGAAACTAAGGTGAATAAAAACAGAACCACATAACCAAAACTCATAGTGCATTTCCAGAACTATTTACAGAGAAATAGGACTATAAGCAACTACATTTCAAAGTGAGAAAGAACAATACAGGCTGGGCACCAGTGGCTTACACCTCTAACTCTAGCTACTCAGATTTGAGTTAGAAGCCAGCTCTGGCAGAACCTCCAAGAGACTTTTTCTCCAATTAGCTATCAAAAAAGAAAAAGGAAAAAAAAGCCAGAAGTAGAAGAGCCCTAGCCATGAGCACAGAAGTTTATGGACAGCACCCAGGCCCTGAGTTCACAAAGAAAGGAGGGGAGGGGGAAGGAGGGAAGGAAGGAAGAGAGGAAGGAGGGGAAGGGAGGAAGGGAAAAAAGAAAAGAAAGGAAAGAGAAAGGAGGGAGGGACAAGAAAAAGGAAAGAAGGAAGGAAAGCGAGGGAGAGAGGGAGGGAGGGAAAGAGATCAATCTAACTCTCAATGTTACAAAACTGGAAAATGAGGGCTAGGAAGGTGGCTCAGTGATAGAGTACTTGCCTTGCATGCATGAGGCCTGGGTTTGATTCCTCAGTACCACATAAGCAGAAAAAGCTGGAAGTGGTGCTGTGGCTCAAGTGGTAAAGCGCTAGCCTTGAGCTGAAGAGCTGAGGGACAGCGCTCAGGCCCAGAGTTCAGGCCCCACAACTGACCAAAACAAACAACAACAACAAAAAAAAAACCTGGAAAATGAGCCACCTAAATCCAACAAAGCAGAAGAAAACAATAATTATTAGAGTAGAAAATAAAAATAATTATTAATAGAAAACAAAAAATAGAAAAATCAAATTTTGTTCCTTACAAAATAACAAAACGAGAATGATTTAATAAAAAGTTTCAAACTGCCAGTTGAGAATAAAAGGATCATTATCAAATATTACAAAACGTAAAAGGTTACAAGAAAAAAAATAGGAGATAGGAATCTCATGGACCCTAATTTTGATGAATCTGGATTGATTTGTAACTAGAGACTGAATTCCTAACTTTAAACCTTCCTGTAAAAAAAAAACCCAGGCCCAGATGAATTCACTAGATAAAAGAATTAACTCTAATTCTTCACAAACTCTCATATCCTAATTTATTTTATAAAGCTAATATTTAGGATAATACAGTCCTTATAATTAGGATATATTAAAGTCATCACAAGAAAACAACATACCAGGACAGGCCATGGGAGGGGTGGGAGGAGGGCTCATGATTATAATCCTAGCTACTCAGGAGCATTTCGGTTCAAGGCCAGCCAGGGCAAAAAGTTCACTAGTTCTCAGGTCATCAGAAAACATTGTGAGTGTTGGCACACACCTACTGTCCCAGCTCTGGCAAAAGGATAAACAAAAGGGTCTCTGCATAGACCGGCCCAGACAAAAAGCAAGACGCTATTAAAAGTAATGAAAGCAAAAAGGGCTGGGTATGTGGTTCCGTGGTAGAGTGCCTGCCCAGCATGCACAAAACCCAGGGTTTGATCTTCATTATTTCAAGAAAACAAACAAAAGTTGCAGGATACAAGATCAATATGTAAAAATCAATGTTATTTCTACAAAGTAGCAATGAAAAACTCAGGGTGGAATTAGAAAGATTCCATTTTCAATAATATAAAAAGGAATTCGTTTGGAAAACATTTAAAGCTTACAATCTGGAATTTTCTCCACCCATCCTTCCTTCCTTTCTCCCTCTCCCCCACACCCCAGCAGGCTCTACATACTTTTCACGGAAGCAGTACTGCTATGGCTGTGAGTGTGCTGTGGGCAGGCCATGCTTGGTGAAGCCATTCGCGGAAAGGGAGGCGTGGATGGATGACTAGCAGAGACAAGCCGCAGGCAGTGACACAGAGCTAGCAGCAGTGGAGCCTCATGCAGTGCAGTACATACCCAGACAGGACCGCGTGGGGGGGACTTTGAGTTCTTCGTCCTTACTGTCTGCAGCTACATTTAAAAAGGGAAAGAAGCAGAAAGAAAGAAGACAGAACAGACGGGTTTAAATGTTGGTGAACTGTTGTTGCACAGCAAAAGAAACAAAAAACATTGGAACAGAAAGCCACACAAGACTTTTATTACTGTGCATTCAAAAATTCCCTTTCAAAGCCGTTCTCCAAAGCCGCCTTCTTCCAGTATTCACAGGACAGTGCACGGGAGTAGGGAAAGAAATGTTACATAAAATGTAAGCTACTGCAGTGTCTCTATTTCTAGCCCATGAAGCCAAGGCACTTGCTCTGGTGACAGAAACTCAAGCACATGGCAGTCAAGGTCAGTTTGCCCAGAGCTGAACAGTTTCTGCAGGCTCAGTGGCAAAGCTGTTCCAGATCCCACCCAGTGACGTGGCCCCTGTCAAAGGACAGCGGGGTCAGCACATGAGCTTTGCAACACGGGCAGACACCTGCCTGAGCACAAGTCTCCTACAGGGCAACCCAGGACACCACAGATTACTGGCCCTGGTTCAGGCTCCCTGCTAACGTGGCCCCAGCATAGCTGCCAAAGGCCCTCGGGGCCAAGGTGCCTGGGCAGCAGGCCGAAGTCACCAGCAGTTGGGGACCAAAGTGAACAAAACAGAAGTATGATCCCAGGTGGCTTGTCCCCTCCCAGTGCACTGTGGACTTTTATTAAAGTGGAAATGCCACAAGCAAACAGATAAAAACAAATACTAGATGACCTGTGCTGCCTGGATTTAGCAGACAAACCACCCTGATCATTGCAGGCAGTGCAAAGAGAAAGAGGGACCAGGAACAAACAGTGTCTCACTCCTGTAGTCTCAGATACACACATCAGGAAGACAGCAGTTGGAGGCCAGGAGGAGCATAAAGTTAGCAAGATCCCATCTCAACCAAGGAGTTGAGAATCACCCTAGGTACCTGGAGTCATAGGTATGAAGATCTGGTCTAAGGTTAGTCTTGGTCTAAAACACTAGATCCTACCTAAAAATGAACTAAAGCAAACAAGGGTTGTGGAAGTAGCTCAAGCAATGGAGCACCTGCCCAGCAGCCTAATTCAAATCCCAGTACTGCTGAGAAAAAGTAATTTGTTCTATCAAGAAAGGAGTTTTGGAAAGAAGCTGCAGATCCAAACTACTAAATTTTAAAAGAAACGGAAGACATATCAACCAAAAATAACTGATAAAGACCTATCAACCATCACAGAATGCCCGAGCCTGGATCCCAAGCCAGGGAAACAAAAGTAGCCAAAAAGTTAGAAAATGAACTGGATATATACAAGGTTTGTGAGCAGAAGTGAGGTGTCCAATTACAGGCTTAATTATGCTCTCCAGACTTTTGTAAATGTTACAAACTCTCTGTGATACACTTTGTCATTGATTGATTAAAGGTGCTCAAGTGGTAGAGCGCCATCAGTAAGGGGGAAAAATACCAGACAAAAATAAAACACGTTCGAGACAACCACACATGCACCCCTAGTCTGCCTCCAGAAAGATACCCTGAAACTCTGGAGCAACTCCCCTGGACCCCAAGCCACTCAAAGCCAGCCCTGACTCCAAACTACACAGGGGCAGGGGGTGGGGAAAGCACTGAAATGGGGCATGTTTTAGGTTGATCCAGTTTTGAGATTTATAAAAATTTTGTGATGGGCCACAACTGCAAAACAGAGAACCTGGAAAATGCCTGAAATGTTCAGAGATGTCAGCTGTGCTTTATATTCCTCTGCCTTCCCCAAAATATCTCCAAAGTGTGCACTTTGCATGCTCTTTATGTTCAAACAACAAATCACATTGTTTCTAATTAAACCTGCCCTTTCATTTCTTAAAAATAAGTGACTTTGCTGGGCGCTGGTGTCTCACACCTGTCATCCTAGCTACTTAGGAAGCTGAGATCTGAGGATCACCGTTCAAAACCAACTCTGCAGAAAAGTCTGTGAGACTCATCTCCAACTAACCACCAGAAAACCAAAAAGTGCTGTGGCTCAGAGCGGCATTGCGCCTTGAGCTGAAGAGCTCAGCCCTGCCCTGAGTTCAAGCCCCACAACTAAAAAATGAAAATTAGTGACTTGCAAAATTTAAATCTCTGTAAGACAGCTGGAGACTTTTTACTCCATCTGGCTACCCCATGAGGATACCGAACATGGCCTGTTCAAAAGCTTCTTCATAAATCATTCTTAATTTCAGACACTGCCTGGATTTGTGCCTCCGAGGTCCAAGGCAGACCTGTAGGGTGTCTGCATTCTTGGGTGATACTCAAGCGTGTGTCTGGAACCAACAACCTTCTTTGGGAGGCAGAGCTGCTAACAGGGTCTTCCCAGGGACCATGCGGCAGCAGGATGAAGGACATGGCAGTGGCCTGATGCCAGACCTACCAACCCAGGTTTCTGGGTTTTCTACACCCTCCCTCACACTTCTGGAAGACGGAAGGAAGCAAATCCACACATATCACTTTAAAGCTACAGGTCCGAGTATGTTGGGGTATCTTTTTCTTTTGACACCTACATTGAGCATTTACTTTGTGCTAAGCTCCAGGCTCAGCTCTTTCCACACATTAAACACTTGACTTTTACAATAGCCTCCTGAGATAATATATTCCAAACATCTCTAGTTATAGATAAGCAGACGGAACTTATAGGAGATAGCCTGTAGCTATTTACTTGTAGCAAACAGATTACATTCAAACTCTGCTCTGACCACACACTTCTCAGAGTCAGATGAGGAAATGTTCTCCAGGTACTTCCTCATATCTGGAATACAGGAAGGGGAAGAGAAGAGCCAACTGTGGCCACGTAGACTTTATTCTCAAATCTCAAGTGTAAATCCTGAAATGAGATATAACAAATTCTGTTGACTACAATTTTTCAGGAAAATAGATGACATGAAAAACTAAGCAAATGTCAGAGCCTGACTCAAAGCAGACATGAAACTGGCCACTGTGGCTAGGTTGCTCATGAGGCTGAGATCTGAGGATGAAGCCGGCCCAGGCAGACGAATTCAAGCGAGTCATCTCCAACTAATCAGCACCACCTGAAGGTAGGGAGGAGCCAGGGAGAGAGAGAGGAGGCTGCCCAGGAAGCAAAGCCACAGTACCCACAAGGAAAGCACTTCCCTGAACAGCCCCACACCATGCAGAGCCTGGCTAGCTCTGTCATAATTTAAACCCCATCATAACAGGAAGAGAACAGGTGCTCAGAGGAAGGAACAACAAGAACAAGTCATGGCCATCTGTGTAATTACAGTAGTCTAACTGGTCTCAGTTATCAGAACAAGATGCTGACCTGCTTTCTACAAAAATGAGATGGTGCCATTTGTTTATCTAAACACAGGCTCATATAGAAACAGAAGGATCTTGTTAATGAGAAGAAAATAACGATCACAAATAAAAACATACAAGGGCTGGGAAGGTGGCTCAATGGTAGAGCACTTGCCTTGCATGCCTGAGGCACTGGGTTCGATTCCTCAGCACCACATAAGCAAAAAAGAAAAAGCCGGAAGTGGCGCTGTGGCTCAAGTGGTAGAGCACTAGCCTTGAGCTGAAG
>NW_012267307.1:4715191-4722060 GCF_000151885.1 Dipodomys ordii
AAAAAAAAAAAAATTAAAATAAGAGAGAAATGGTTGGAAGCCTGGCTCAAGCAGTAGAGCACCTGTGTACACAGGTGAAGCCCTGGGTTAAATCCCCAACACTGCAAAGGGGTGCAGGTAGAGGAGGGAGTTGTTTCCATTAGAAAAAAAAGTAACAGGAAGTAAGCTTTAACCTTCCTGCACACGAGAAGTTTGTCCTCATACACGTTCACACCAGGCATGTCTGACTGGAAGGAACATTCGCAAAGGAGAAGGCAAAAGTGTTTCTTGTTTGATGAGTGGCCTGGATCTGAGGCATGGCTGCACCTGCTAATAAGCACAATTGGTCCCACCTATACCCTACACAGGCAGAGCACGCAGAACCTGCTCTGGGGCAGGGAGCACCCACGCATAATTCTGGATATACAGCCAACAAGGTATGTGGGAAGGATGTGTCTGATGGCCAGGCTGTGCCTATAAGCTGTCACGTTGCTGGCTGGCTCCTGTTCCATCTTTCTGAGATAGAACAGAGTCAGGCCACGGAGTTGTTAACTCCTTGTCCAGATTCCTGCACGAAACTCTTATCTTGAATTATTTCACACAAAACACCATTTAACTTACTGTCCTTACAGATAACCACCATTTAGTGAAATGGAAGCTGCTTAGATAACACTGAAGTGGCCTTTCTTTCACCAAAGAACAGGAGACATTTTGTTTGCTGACTTAGTGAGACTTTATTTCAGACTGTTAATCACCCACCTGCAAAGGAGCGACGTTTTATGTTCAGCTCGTTGGCCACGCGGACTTCGGTGCAGAGTTTCAGCATCAGAAGCATGGTCAGGATCATGATTATGCTCTGCCACAGGAGCGGCGACTCAAAGTGCCGCCCGAACCTAGTGTGGAAAGGGTGTAGAGTCAGGAAGGAAGTGTGACTGGAGGCCCTGCTGGGGAACTGGTCCCAGCAAGCCCAGTGCCCCGGCACACCCAGTGCCGGAGAGCACGTGGCCCAACACTGCACTCCCACAACACCAACAGAAAGAGAAGGCAGCCGAACGAGTGGCTCAAACACCCGCAGCACTCCTGCCAGTCGCCTGACCTCCACGCGCTCCCCCTCCCAGCCAGGAGCTTCTGGGCCTTCCTTCCCACTGATCTTTAACCAGTCACACCTCTCACCAACTTGGCCATAGGTTTTGCCCCTAAAAGGCAAAAGTACCACCCAGCGTCAGGCCCAGCCTGAGGATCTCCACCTGTGTCCACTAGACCATGATGGGAGCCATGACACTCAGGACCTCATGCAGATCTAGTCCTACCCCTGGACTAGGAACCTTGGCTAACACTAGCTGGAAAGGTTGTTAGCACACTGAATTCAGATCTATACACAGCAAGGTTCCCGCCCTTTCCTAAAAACCGCAAGCCCCACAAATGCCCTGAAGTACCTTTAGTCCTCCCCAGTCCCATCACCTCCCACTCAGAGGCCGGAGGCCTGAGTTACCTAAGGGAATGGTAGGCAGCTGAAGGCTGGCTGATTGCTACAGCTCTAGAGCCAGCACTTAGCAGCCACAGGCCCTTATCAACACAGGCCTGCGAACACCACCACCACAGGATGAATTAGCAGCTGGGGCAAGTATAGTAAGGTCTTACTGACCCAGGGCTAACACCAAGCTTGCTCAGGGGTAACTATCCCACCACACCATCCACCTGGCTGCAAAGATAAAGAACTCACCAAGGCAGAAGAGTCTGTGAGACTTATCTCCAATAAACCACCAGAAAACCCGGAGTGGTGCTGTGGCTCCACATGGTAGAGTGCTAGCCTTGAGCAAAAGAGCTCAGGAACAGCGTCCCACAAGTTCAGGCCCCACCACTGACAAAAAACAAGTATTCCACAAGACAGTTGTAGTGGTGTGTGCCAGTAACCCTGGTACTCAGGAATTTGCAGTCCCACCAGGTCAGCCTGAGCCACATAGCAAGACCTTGTCTCAAAATAAGAGCAAAAAAGTAGCTTTCTGATAAATGAACCAACAGTCTGAGTAAGAAGTCAGGTGAACATCTCAGTCACAGTAGCCTCAAAGCAAAACAACAAAAAAAGCCTGGGAAGAGATCTTATAACTAAGGAGACAAAAGACTTCTATAGTGAAAACTACAAAACGTGGAAGAAAACAGTAGACTATGGAAAGACCCCCCATGCTCATGGATTGCCAACATTAATATTGTGGAAATGGCTGAAAGAAATCTACAGATTCAAAAGTCTCCACCAATCACCATGCCATCAGTCACAGAAATAGAAAAATCAATCCTAAAGTTTGTATGTAAACATAAAAGACCTCAAACAACTAAAGAAATCTTGAGTAAGTAGAATAATGCTGGAGGTATCACAATACTTCAAACTATACTACAGAGACACAGTTGCAGAAATAATATGGTACTGGCACAAAAAGCAGCGTAGACCCTGAGTTGCCAGAGCCTCAGATAAGTCCACACAGCCACTGTTGTGCAGTAATTATGCTTTAAATCGGATATAAATCCAGTCCCAAGAAAAAGGGAAGCCACATTTTGAGAGGTCCAATTTTGGAGTCTTTATTGGAGCACTAGCAGTCTGCAGTCCTTAGCCCTGAACATAGCTCGCACCAAGTTTTTAAAGACAAAGGTCACATGTTGGGTGGAGACCAAGCATCAGCAAAGCCTGAGACAAACCAGCCCCAGAGCTGGGCTCCCCAGGGCTGGTCAACTTGTTTGATGTATTCACATTTCCTCAAGGCTGCCCCTCTGCCTCTCCACCCCTCCCGGCTCTGCTAACTGATCCAGGCATCTGCAATTCAGAGGAGGGCTTTAGTCACTTTTAGTCCTTGGAGCTGGGTGAACAGTACCCCATCTCCTGACTAGGTCCAGGATATGTGAAACCAACAGCACCCAGCACCTGGACAGAAGACAGGATGGCTCACGAACATTAAAGACAGGCTGTGCAACAAATGGTACTGGGAAAACTGTCTGTCTACATTCAGAACACTGAAACGAACCCTGCCTCTCACGAGCTGAATAGCAGATGGATCAAAGATCTGAATGTAAGACCTGAACCTTTGAAACTGCTACAAAGAAAGCATAAAGGCCCAGGCAGAGGCCATGACATTCTGAAGAGCACTCCAGGTGCTCAGGAAATAGGAGCAAAACCTGACAAATGAGATGGCATCAAATTAAAATGCTTCCTCATGGGGTGTTGGGCACTTAATGTCTGTAATCCTAGCTAAACAGGAGACTGAGATCTGAGGATCATGGTTTGAAACCAGCCTGGGCAAGAAAATCCTTGAGACACATCTCCAATCATCCACCAAAAAGCCAGAAGTGTAGCTGTGGCTCAGGTGGCAGAGTGCTAGCCTTGATCAAAAGAGCTCAGGGACAGTACCCAGGTGGCTCTGAGTTCAAGACCCAGGACTGGCAAAACAATTTTCAGAATGAAGAGACATCCACAGAAAGGTAGACAAACCTTTAGAAGATATTCATGTTCACTTGAAAAAGTATTAACAATCAACTGTTCAACATTCTTAGCCATATAGGACATGCAAATCAAAATAACAGAATCCATCTCAGCCCAGGAAGAATGACAGTCAAGAAAAGAAACAGCAAAAAAAAAAAGAGAAAAGAGAAAGAAATGTACTCATTATCTTGCCCATGTAATTGTAACCCCTCTGTACAGTATTTTCACAATAAATAAATAAAGCTTGAAACAGCAAAAGCTGGCAAGGAAGTGGTGGAGGGAGGTACTTTATGCTCTGTTGGTAATAACGTAAATGAAGGCAGACACATTGGAAATCAGGATGAAGGGTCCTTAAAAAAGAATAAGCCAGCCAGGCGCCGGTGGCTCTAGCCTGTAATCCTAGCTACTCAGGAGGCTGAGATCTGAGGATGGATGTTCAAAGCCAGCCCTGGCAGGAACAACCGTGAGACTCTTATCTCCAATAAGCCACTAGAAAACCAGAAGTTGCGCTGTGGCTCAAGTGGTAGAGTGCTCGCCTTGAGCTGAAGAGCTGAGGGACAGCGCCCAGACCCAGAGTTCAAGCCCCATGACTGACAAAAAAGAAAAAAAAGAATAAGCCAGGCTTATTTAATTTTATAAGTGAGCCTTAGTATAGGCTTGCACCTGTAATCCTAGCTAATCCTACCATTTGAAGCCAGCATAGGCTTCTCTACTCCAGCAAAAAGCTGAGTTTAGCCAGTAGCTGGTGGCTCATACCTGTAAACTTAGCTGCTTAGGAGGATGAGATCTGAGGATTAGTTCAAAGCCAGTCCAGGGAAGAAAAGTCCGTGAGACTCTTATCTCCAATTAACTAACAAAAAGTTGGGGGTGAAGGTGTGGCTCAAGTGGCAGAACACTAGCCTTGAGTAAACAAAGCTCAGGGATGGCACCCAAGCCTTGAGTTCAAGCTTCAGGACTGGCACCAAAAATTTGGGGCTCTCATGTCAAGAGTGTCTGCTGAGCAATGTGTGAAGCCCTGGGTTCAAACCCCTGTACTAGCAGAAAAGAGGGGCTGTTCATGACTGCAATCTCAGTTTCCTATGGGCACAGATGAAGAGATCATGGTTTAAGGCTAGTTCGGCCAAGTTATCGAGACCACATCTCAACAAAAGAAAAGTGGATATGGTGATATAGGTCCTTCACTGCAGCCACAGGGAAGCGTAAGTAGGAAGATCACTTCTAGGAGCTGCTCTTGCTGTGTCTATCACACGATCACACAATGCTGAGACGGGAAAGGCGGCATGTGGTGCTGCTTCCTAGCAGGCCAGCATCCCAGCAAAAATGAGGCACTTGGAGAAAGCCAAGGCTTGTGTTCCTCCTTGTGCCACTCCCTAAATCAGAGAGCTTCGGGTTCACAGTGGAGAAAACAGTGCTGAAAACTAGCAGATCTGAGTGTTTAGCTGACAAGATAAAGACAACCTAAGTAGGAAACAAAATTTAAAAAAAAATCCACAACTTTCCCCCAAAGATGCACAAAAAGGCCACAATAAATAGGAACTGTATTCAATACTACTAAATTTTTTAGGGTAACAAAGGAAAGATGTCACCTCTTCCTAAGTGTAATGACAGCTGCCTGTCCTAGCAAGGACATGTGGGCGGTGGGTGGGCACAGCACCTCTGGGAGCGGGCAGCACCCTCCCCCAACCCCCCCCATCCACAGGCTCTTGAAGACACGGGGATACGGCAGCCCACGTGGAATCACACTGTGGGTACGTACAAGGTCTGACCAAGTCTAGCATTTGGTTCTACAGAGAACAACTTCTGTAAGTTCCAAAGTAACAAAGAAACTGGGGTGGAAGAGAAACTCTGTGCTCTAGCCTATGCAATATGAGGCCAACATCTCCAGCAGAGCATTACCAGACTGGACACAACCAAGACATCCCCAACAAGAGCATTACCACAGACTGGACACAACCAAGACATCTCCAGCAGAGCGTTACCACAGAGTGGACACAACCAAGACATGCCCAGCAGAGCGTTACCACAGACTGGACACAACCAAGACATCTCCAGCAGAGCGTTACCACGGACTGGACACAACCAAGACATGCCCAGCAGAGCGTTACCACGGACTGGACACAACCAAGACATGCCCAGCAGAGCGCTACCACGGACTGGACACAACCAAGACATGCCCAGCAGAGCGTTACCACGGACTGGACACAACCAAGAGCCCAGGCCAGCAATGGCTGAGGCTGAGCGTCATAGCCTGTACCCCATCAGAGTGAGACCCAACAACTTAGCTGTGGAGTTCCTGAGGCTCTGAGCCCTGGCCCTGTGGTCTACCTATTCACGCACCCACCCTGTCTCTCTCCACTGCTAATGTAAGCAGGGTCTGGCAAGCATTCACTAGCTATAAGGACCCCATGGCCCCACACTTTTCTGACAACACAAATGCCAAATCTTCCTATGGGCAGGTGTTTTCACGGAGTGTGACCTGAATAGAGCAACAGGACAAGAATCTGAAAAAGAAAGGGCAAGAAAGCTACTAAGTTTCTGAGTGAGCCCCTTCCTGTTCCTGCAGGTTCTGGGCCTAGGAAGAGGGTTACCTGGTCTCAGGGGAGCGGAGCTGAGGGCTGTCATCCCAGCCTACCCTGCAGAACCCACAGCCACACGTGTGCACACACCCGTGCCAGGCCCTGCTCCTGCCAGAGCAGCCCTGGCACCTCAGGCCAGGCCTGCACCTCGGGAAGCCGTGGCACCGTGAAGTCAGAGTGCTGACCTGAGAAGTGAGGCCACTAGAGACAGAGGCGCGAAAGATGGTCCCATCAGGTGAGCAGCAGGGTCTAGAGAGGAAGCAGCATGCTGGGAGCTGCTCACACTTCGGTCGCCTTCATCCTGTGAGGAGCAAGGAAGATGCGCCCCGGCAGCTCCAGGAGAGGCCCTGGCCCTCTGCCCCTCTCCTCCTCTTCCTTCCCGGGCCTCTAGGTCACACAAGGGCCCGGGCGTCCGTGTGTCCTTCTGCGAGCAGCCGGGGGCCTGTGTGGCTCGAGCGGCTTCAGGTGTGGTTTTGCAGAAAAGGGACACGGTGGGCAGGGCTGCGCTCGGGTGCGGCCCAGAACCGGCCTCCAAACAGATGCTCGGCGCCACGGTGCCCAGAGGGGGGAGCCCTGGCCGGGGAGCCCCGGGGACGCAGTTTCAGGTTCTTCTCCCCGACTCCGCAGACCCTGACCCAAGTGTCGCGTGTCCCGTGTGACTTCGCAGTGAAACGCGGCGCCTTTCCGCGGGAGGAGAGCCCAGCGGCTCCCCACCACCGGGGCCTGAGACCCGGGGAGCCCAGCGGCTCTCCACCACCGGGGCCTGAGACCCGGGGAGCCCAGCGCGCTCTCCACCACCGGGGCCTGAGACCCGGGGAGCCCAGCGGCTCCCCACCACCGGGGCC
>NW_012267307.1:4724765-4726448 GCF_000151885.1 Dipodomys ordii
TGAGCCGAGCCGGGCTGAGCCGAGCCGGGCTGAGCCGAGCCGGGCTGCGTCACCGGGAGGCCGCGGTGGGGAGCCGGGCTCTGCGGGCTCCTCGGTGAGCACCGCACCCGTCGCTCATTTCCTCCCCGAGTTGCCCACTGAGAACCTCTGTGAATTGGTTCGCCCTTTAACCCCCAGTCAGGGCCTAGTTACAGGGCTGCGTCGACGACTGTTATCCATGAGGACAACTCCAAATCCGGAACCTTCTTTTGAAGTGCCTTGGGTTTGGGGGTTTGAAGTCTGGGCAAGTACTCTATCACTTGACCCACTCCACCGGTCCCTTTTCCTGTAGGTTCTTTTCAAGACAGCGCAGCCCGCAGCCCCGCGTGCGCAGTCCCGCGTGCGCAGCGCAGCCCGCAGCCCCGCGTGCGCAGCGCAGCCCCTCGGTTCTGTCCCGGCCCCGAGCCCGGGCCAGCTGCCCGGCCCCTCTTTCTTGTCTTGCCTGAAAAGTATCTCCCCTTTCATCCTTAAATTGGCTCGCTCGAGTCTCATTCCTTCCAACTGTATGTATTTCTGACACCAGGCCCTGGACTCTTCACTGCCCACAACCAGCTGCAGCCTTTCTCCCCAGACCTCCTCCTGCATTCCCTCAGCCAATTTAAAGAAAGCCCAGATGGAGGCACTTGCAATCTCAGCTCTCTGAGGCAGAGATAGGAGAGTTGTTGGTTTGAAGTCAGCCCAGGCTACATAGCGAAACTCCACCTCAAAAGCAGTAAGTCAGAGCTGTGGCTCACACCTGTCATCCTAGATAAAGTCAGAGCTGTGGCTCCCACCTGTCACCCTAGCTAAAGTCAGAGCTGTGCTCACACCTGTCACCCTAAAGTCAGAGCTGTGGCTCACTCCTGTCACCCTAAAGTCAGAGCTGTGGCTCACACCTGTCACCCCAGCTAAACAGAGCGGTGGCTCACACCTGTCACCCTAGCTAAACAGTCAGAGCTGTGGCTCACTCCTGTCACCGTAGCTAAACAGAGCTGTAGCTCACACCTGTCACCCTAGCTAAAGTCAGAGCTGTGGCTCACTCCTGTCACCCTAAAGTCAGAGCTGTGGCTCACACCTGTCACCCCAGCTAAACAGAGCTGTAGCTCACACCTGTCACCCTAGCTAAAGTCAGAGCTGTGGCTCACACCTGTCACCCTAGCTAAAGTCAGAGCTGTGGCTCACACCTGTCACCGTAGCTAAACAGAGCGGTGGCTCACACCTGTCACCCTAGCTAAACAGTCAGAGCTGTGGCTCACACCTGTCACACTAGCTAAACAGTCAGAGCTGTGGCTCACACCTGTCACCTGCTGCTCTGCTTCGGAGGCTGCGGTTTGAAGTCAGGCCAGGCGGGAAGATCTGAGACTCATTTCCCATTAACTACGGAAGAGCGGCCAGTGGAGCTCTGGGGCACAGGTGTGGTTAGGGACAGTCCCCAGGCCCACGTTCAAGCTCCAGGACTGCTGCGCATGCACGCACGGACGCACACGTGCACAACGCACGCACATGCACACACGCACGCGCGCACACGTGTGCACACATTCACACACGCACAGCAAAAGCAGGCCGGCCGTACGCTGCGCCTGCTCTCCGGGACAGGACAGACCTCCCCGCGGAGCAAGGGCGGCGCGGCTCCCGACCGCCCGGGCCCGGCCCGGCCCGTGACAG
>NW_012267307.1:4729478-4745183 GCF_000151885.1 Dipodomys ordii
CCCCCGGGCAGGCCCCGCCCAGACAGACCCCGCCCCGCACCCCAGCCCCGCCCCTCCTCCAGACAGACCCCGCCCCGACTGCCCGGTGACCGACTGCCTCCAGTGCAGCCGGGTTCGAGCCACACTAAGGAAGGGGAAGGAAACGGAGGCAGCGGAGAAGCCGCCGACACACTGACATCACCGTCCCCGCCCCACGCAGAGCGGCTCCCTGCTCTTCTCCAGGGTTTGTGACTTTACCTTCAGGCTTCTCCAAGCCTTCACTAGTATTAGAGGGGAGTTTGGGCCCCTTCGTAATCACTCCTCTATAACTCCATTTTATTACCTTTTACCTCCAGTGAGCTACAATTCTTTCCCAGCATGCACTAAAATTCAGACTGTTGTTCTCACTGATTCCCATCTAAGTAAAAGAAAATTTTTATTATTTTAGTTTTTCTGTAGGCTGAATTTAGCTTACATAAGTTATAATTACAGAAAATTAGTGTATTTATTGGAAATTATATATTAACTTTTTCTTACAGACTTGAAGATGTTAATAAAAACCGTTTTTTTTTTGGGGGGGTCCAGTTATGGGGCCTGAACTCTGGGCCTGGGCGCTGTCCCTCAGCTCTTCAGCTCAAGGCTAGCGCTCTACCACTTGAGCCACAGCGCCACTTCGGGCTTTTTTCTTTTAGCTCATATGGTGCTGAGGAATCGAACCCAGGGCCTCAGGCTTGCAAGGCAAGCGCTCTACCACTGAGCCACCTTCCCAGCCCCATAAAAACCGTTCTTTTGGAGTAATAACCTATGTAATATGAATTCTGATGCTTGAATTGTTTTGTACCAGTCCTGGGGCTTGAACTCACTCTGAGTGTGAGTGCTGTCTCTGAGCTTCTTCAAAGGCTAGTGCTCTACCACTTAAGCCACAGAGTGACTTCTGGCTTTCTCTGAGTAGTTTACTGGAGATAAGATTTCTCACAGACTTTTCTGCCTGGGCTGGCTTTGAACCATGACCCTTGAATCTCAGCCTCCTGAGTAGTTAGGATGACAGGTGACACCCACCAGCACCCGACCTGGGGCTTAAACTCAGGGCCTGGCCACTGTCCCTGAGCTTCTTTTGCTCAAGGCTAGCACTCTACCACTTGAGCTACAACACCACTTCTGGCTTTTTCTGTGTATGTGGTACTGAGGAACTGAACCCAGGACATCACGCATGGTAGTCAAGCACTCTACCACTAAACCACATTCCCAACCCAGGAAATTTATTTGTATGTGTACTTAAGAACTTGTTTCAGGGCTGGGAAGATGGTTCAGTGGTAGAGCCTTGCATGCCTGAGGCCCTGGGTTCAATTCTCAGCACCACATAAGCAAAATGAAAAAAGCCGGAAGTGGCGTTGTGGCTCAAGTGGTAGAGCGCTAGCCTTGAGCTGAAGAACTGAGGGACAGCGCCCAGGCCCAGAGTTCAGGCCCCACAACCAGACCCAAAAAAAAAAAAACTTGTTTCATTCTTTTTTAAGAATGTGTGTTTTAATAATGACAATGAATCGGCCTACCCACGGCAGGCCTACTGCCACTCCACCTAGCAGTGCTTCTTACATGCTAATGAATGCGCCAAGCAGGCTTACCCGTTCTCCTGTACGGACAGGATCGTAGAGGATCTTAGAGGCGCGCCAAGCAGCGCCTGCCCAGGGTCACTCGGAAGGAAGGAGGGCACGAGGCAGGTCCAGATGTGGCCACTTGCTTCCATTTCAGAGTGTGTACGTGCCAAGAAGGGAAGGGAGGACCCAGCTTCTTCCTGCCACCCATGAGAGGCACCACTGGCGCCTCTTGACTTTACATTAGATAGCTTAGACTGAGGCGACATGATTTCCTCAGAACATACGATGAGAACACCAGACGTGGGCTTACGAAAGGGAAACCTACAAACAAGTACTGCTGTATTATCCTCTTTGAAATGTAAAGATTAAATACCCTAACAGTGTTTAATTCTACTTCTTGTTCGAGGTCAGTGATGCCACCCCAAGATTTATATAATTAATTTTAGCCTCATCACAGATGAGGTCATGCAGGGGTGAGGCGGGCTACTAACACAATGTGACTAGTATCCTTGCAAAAAGATAAATATTAGCAGGGTGTTAGTAGATCATACTGGTAATCCTAGCTACTTGGAGATCTGAGGATTTAACACTAGCCAGGGCAAAAAAAAAAAAAAAAGTGCATGAGACTCTCCAATCAACTACTAAAAAGCTGGAATTGGCACTGTGGCTCAAAGTGGTAGAGCACTAGCCTTGAACAAAAGCTCAGGGACAGCGTCCAGGCCTGGTGCCCAGCCAGATCAAGCTCTAAAACTGTCACCAAAAATAGTTAAATTTAGAGACAGCACATGAAGATAAAGATTAGAATAAATCATCTACAAGCCAAAAAATGTCAACCTCCAGTCAGAGGGAGGTCTGAGATGGATTCTTCCCATAGTCTCAGCTGGAACCAAACCTGAGACGCCTATATCTCAGGGTTGTCTCCAGAGCTGAGAGGCCACACATTTCTTTGCTGAGTCTATGGTATTTTTTGCTATGACAATCTTAGCAAACCAGCCAAATACGCAGAACTAAACAAGCCACATAAGACACATTCCCTGACTTCATTCCAAGGGTAAATAAAGACAGGAACCGGAGGAACTCTTGCCACCAAACATTCACACACCAAAGTTTCCAGAGAGAATTACCACTGTTCCTTCACTGGAAGTTTATTTGCTTCAGCTAATTAAGGCCATGATGCCCTCATCTCAAGGACCCTCCTGCCCTTGATTCACACACACTTTTCCAAAGGCTTTGAACAGCTGAGATTTCTTCCACATGGAAATGACTCCGAATATTGACGCACAGGCTAAGGGGGGCATGCTCAGTATCTGTATTTCGTGGAGTAGTCCTTGGGAGAGACCACCAATCCCCGTCCTTTGCGGGCACCCCGGTACACGGTCTCTATGATGTCCACCATCTCCTGCTTGTCTTCCATGGCCCAATTAATTTTGTTGTTGTTGCCAGTGCCCAAATCAATCATGATGTGTTTGTTCCTGAAAAAGAAAGGGAAAGCAATCTCACAGGAAGAATTCGATAAAGTACCATTTTTCCTGCTGTCCCAAGCTCTTGTTGGCATGATTTAAGGACATACATAAGCAAGGGGAGAGATCATGTCTCAAAGATAGAAGGACACAACCTAAATGCTACTTCTAAAAATGCAATCCTGTGACTCCCAAGTTCTTCCAATATTTTTATATGTCCTCTGGATAGATGTCCTGAAAGATAAAGGACAAAGGACAGAGTTTTGTCCTTTGGAAAGAAAGGCACATAATTTTCCAGAGTTGTACTAATTTTCCTTAAAAGCAATTTGTGAGTTTTTCTTGTTATATTCTCAAGCACTTAGTACAAATTTTACTGAAAGGCTCACCCCTTTGAAATGAGAATGACAACTTCTACCTATGTGACCAGGAAACAGATGATCCTTTAGGTGCTTTTCTTTCAAGAGGCTAGAAATCTGTATTTGCACTTGCCACAGTAAAGATGCTATCGGTCCATTGTACCTATAGGACTTATTCTTGGTTTGCTGAAGATCAGTTTTTGTTAGGTTAACTTTTTATTTTTACAGGATCACATATTTGGCTTCAACCCTATTCCAGACAGGGTTCTATGTGGGACCTCTGTGCTTAGCAGCCTAAAGGCTAATCAAGAGCATTCTTCTGTTTTGCTTTTAAGATAACCTCTAATAGCGAGATTCCCCGAATAGGGATATGCAGTCCCTCCTACCACTTTTAATGTGTCAGCTCTGCTCTACAACCCATCTCCCGTATTTTTGGTACCAATCTCTCACTAGAGAACATGACTTCTTTTATGTATTCTTACAGCCCTGTGTGATTGAAGATAGGCTTTTTCACCGTTATGTCTGTCTAAATAAGTGTCCTCTAGATTTCTATAACTGTTTGCTTATTGCTTAGCTGTTCCTTTTATTACGTGATTGTATGAGAGCAGGATCTCATCTTACGCCCCAGCGCCACACATTGAGGAGCCTATTACGCTCTCAATGTACATATTTGATCCATAAAGTGCCCTGGACATTCTTTCAGCTTGACCTAGAATTCCGGGTCTCTGTTTAATACAAGTTTGACATCAGTCACAATGAGGCCTCCTAAAGCCGTTCCCTACAATCTCCTTGCCACTGCAACATCTCTAGCTCTAACGACACTCCTCTCCCTTACTTAGAGAGGAGCCTGCTTCTCAAATGCAGGAGAGGGGATCCTTGATACATGGAAAACAAGGACACGCTCCTGCAGCTATGAGAAAAGCTGCACTTGCAGGTAACAAACCTGAGGAAAGTTCCAAGCAAAGTCTTCGAAGGTGCTGCATAGTAAAAATGGGAGGAAAGAGAGACAAAATGGCATGTGAACTATTAGTAAGAGGGCTGGGAAGGTGGCTCAGTGGTAAAGCGCTTGCCTTGCATGCATGAGGCCCTGGGTTCAATTCCTTAGTGCCAAGTAAACAGAAAAAGCCAGAAGTGGCACTATGGCTCAAGTGGTAAGAGTGTTAACCTTGAGCAAAAGAAGCCCTGAGTTCAAGCCCTGCGACTGGCAAAAAAAAAAATTAAAAATAAATTAATAAGAATACATTCTCCGTTTCTACAAAGGATGAGGTGCTGAAATTCAGAAATGACTACTGAGTGCGTGGCACAGGAAAAAAAAAAAAAAACGTGGACAGTTTCCTACTGAGACCCTGGAAGCACAGAGAGAGCACTCGGTTAAAGCAGATGAAGGGTACGCCTCCGTCTCTCACTAGCAAGGGAGACCAGGAAAAAGAAGGAACGGCCGGGGCTGGGAAGTGGCTCAGTGGTAGAGCGCTTGCCTTGCATGCATGAGGCCCTGGGTTTGATTCCTCAGAACCGTATAAGCAAAAAAAGCTGGAAGTGGTGCTGTGGCTCAAGTGGTAGAGTGCTAGCCCTGAGCTGAAGAGCTGAGGGGCAGCGCCCAGGCCCAGAGTTCAGACTCTTCGACCAACCAAAAAATAAAATTGATAATAATAACAATAAAGCAATGGCCTTAACACAGCTGGCAAACCACCTGGTTACAAACATAAAAAAGGAAACTTGGGCAGACTGCTCCCAAGTAGGAACAATATAGAGGCAGAAGAAAACTGACAGGCCTTGCCACTTAACGCATTTGCTCAGCCTTGGTTGGGAGCCTCCAGCGTTTCAGATTTCGTTTGAGACAAGCCTGCTTCTTGGGCCTGCCCCAGCCATATTGAAGTTCACTTATCAGCTTCATAGGCCCACACAGAAAGGGAAACAGTACACAGAGCTGTGTGGACACCCCACAGAACCCTTGTCCACACCTGTCTTGAATGATCTGGACAAGATGGTGCTGAATTTTGAATCAATACTGTGGGGTTCTCAGTAAAGTCGCTGTGTTTGCTTATGGGCAAGGTACAAATCTTTAGAAGCCAGAGGGCAGGTTGCAATATGAAAAATAATGAAATACTCCCCATGATTCTGTGAATACAAAGCAAGACTTTTTGTTATCATTGATGCTTTTATTTTGTGTTTTTATTTTAATATAATTTTATTGTTGTAATTAAGGTGTTGTACAGAGGGGTTACCATTCACACGGTAAGACTTCTTAACTGTGATTCTGTTACATTATAAGGGGAAGTTCACACATGTGATTAAGGGTCCAAATCAATTAGCTTTAAAGTGAAGTTATCAAAGTTGGGCACTGACGGCTCATACCTGTAGTCCTAGCTACTCAGGAGGCTGATGAGATCTGAGGATCCAGGTTCAAAGCCAGCCTAGGCAGGAAAGTCTGTGACACTCCTATTAACCACCAGAAAACCAAAGTGAAGCTGTAGCTCAAAGTGGTAGAGTACCATCCTTGAGCGAAAACCTCAGGGAGAGCGTCCAAGCTCTGCGGTCACCGATGTGTCCAATGTAAACATCACAAAGTAAGTCAAGAGAGATAATGTCAGGGCTGGGAAGGTGGCTCAGTGGTAGAGCGCTTGCCTTGCATGCATGAGGCCCTGAGTTCAATTCCTCAGCACCACATAAGCAAAAAGAAAAAAGCAGGAAGTGGCGCTATGTCTCAAGTGGTAGAGCGCTAGCCTTGAGCTGAAGAGCTGAGGGACAATGCCCAGGCCCAGAGTTCAGGCCCCACGACCGGACCAAAAAAAAAAGAGAGAGAGAGAGAGAGATAGTGTCAAAAGAATACCCTCACTGATGCTGTTTGTGAACGTGGAGGAACCTCTTAAGAAAAGTGTGGCCATGCTGACAGAAGAAAGGAGAGAGGAAGGAAAGAGACTGTGGACAGATTCCTAAGGTGAGTTTGTCACATTTGGCTAAGAGCCTCAATGCAGCAAAGCAGACTCAAGCACACAGACCTCAACTTAGGCCTGAACCTTACAAGACCTTGCATCAAGAACTATGAACTCATAAATGGCACTGGTTTATGCTGCCATATCTGCAAAAAAGAAAGTTAACACACACGGATACCACCTACCCAGATCTTCCTTAGCATTTAGGAGCCGTGCTCTAGAAGGTGGCCTAATACCCATATTGCTATGTACCAACTATCTAGAATCTTGACAAATAAAGGCAATGTCAAATGGTGATCTCTTTCTAAGTTGAATCCATACATTTGAATTTTTGAGCTGATAATCTTGTATTTATAACCAAAGTAAAGTTAAGGCTTTCTTTTGGCACTTATAAAAGACATCAAATAAAGTTAATGACATCACACTTAATGACTGAGTTATCTTAAGGCAATTTTCATCAATAAGCTGGTTATACTTAAAGGTTTGGGAGTAGTTATTTAAAAAGTAATTTGTTACTGAGTAAATGCTAAAATGGGAACTGTTACTCTGAAAATTATTTCAAAGATTCATACTGCCTTGTGATAAAATCTGCATTGTGGTAAGACTGCATGGATTGACTTCTAAATAATAAAAGAATCTGTCCCATCAGACTTCCAAAGAAACAATACCCCATTTTAATAACAGCTTTAAAATAACATACCTGAAGAAAAACATGACAGTACATGGATCATATAACTCATACATTTTGTTGAAGTCAGGTACTTCTGTAATATCCACAAGATAAATAACTGCAAAATTTTTAACCTAAAAATAAAGGAGATTTAAGAAATAACCTAAAAACAAACTGATTTGGCTTTCATAACATAACAGCAAACTGAAACAATAAAATAATTTGCATAAACTAAACAATTTTTACAAAGCAATCCAAAAACTTTTGCCCACAGAGCTGACACACAGATAAAAAAACTGTTCATCATCAATATCCTGTTTACAACTTTTACACTTCTTTGAATTGTTTAGGAATTACATAAACTTGACTCCAGTAGGAAGTTATGAAAATCCTGCAGAAAACACTCAAAGATGTATTTTACATGCTGACCAGTACAAATACTCATTACATGGGATGCTAGCAGTATCCCAAGTACTCTACAAATGTGAGTTTTTTCCTTCTTTCCTCCCCTCCCTCCCCTCCCCCACTACTCCCTCTTTTCTTTTCTTTTTTTGTTCTAAGTACTGGGGCTTGAACTCAGCCCCTTACTCTCACTTTCTTTTCGCCCACAAATGCAGGTCCAGGTTTTTGCTGGTTAACTGAAGATTTGAGTCTCACATCATTTGTCTCCCCGGCAAACAATATTTAACAAGTCATATTTACTGAGTCATCTTAAAGCAGATCTCAGTCTCCTAAGTAGCTAGATGTGAACCACTGGTGCCCAGCTCTGTAAGTTAACTACAAGTTCATCAAAGAAATTCAGAGAAAACAGAGTAATTTTAAAAGAGATTAAAGTCATCTCCAATCTCACAGTTAAAGCAACTGCTGCCAATATTTTTGCTGTATTCTGTCCTTTTATCCGGGCGTACTTAAGAAAATCTATACTGTTTTAACAAAGTGTGATCTGATCATACCATGTTTTGAATCATGTTTAATGATACAAATTACCTATTTTCTGGGCCAGACATGATGACTCATGACTGTAATTCCAGCTCTTTAGGAAGCAAGGATAGGAGGATTGCAGTTTGAGGTCAGAATAGTTAGCAAGGAAAAAAAAAGCCAGGTATGGTAGTGCATGGCTGTAATTGCAGCTACTCAGAGGCAAAATGGGGCAGGGCATAAAGCCCTGGGCTCCGTTCCTCAGCACCACATATACAGAACAGGCCAGAAGCGGCACTGTAGCACAAGTGCTAGAGTCCTAGCCTTGTGCAAAACAAGTTCAGGGGCAGTGCCCAGTTCAAGTCACAGGAAGATGAAGGCTCAAGGCTGGCCTTGGCAAAAGTATAAAACTGATCTGAGAAACCAATTAAAGCAAAAGAGCTGGGAGCCTCCTCCATTGCTGCGACACTTGCCTAGCAAGTGGGAGGCCCTCAACTCAAACTCCAGTACTGCTCAAACAGAAAAGAATTATTTACCTATTTTCCAGAAAAAAAAAACAACATATGGCTGTGTATTATCCCGTCAAATAAGTATGACACTATTTTACCATTCTGTTTTTCCTTCCCTGATTTTTTATGAGTACCACTCACCTGTGTACATTCGTACCTTAAAATGTGTACATACACCATTTCCTAAGGATGTATCTTAAAACTACGATCTCAGGACAGAATCCTCAGCAACACCGTCTAGCTCACATCTACCTACTCGTGATGGGTGGAACTATGCTCCCCAGGAGATCTGAAGTGACTGGGAAAGAGCACCACTACAGGTTAAATGATTTAGGGTTACACGAGGTGCACTTGCTCTCCTGACACAGAGGCCCAGTTACGAGGAGAACTGAAGGATGCACCTACCCATCAGCTAAGGAAACCAGAAGTGGCCAGCCACCACCACCAGTCAGAGGAGGTCCAGGATCCATCTGAACTTGGGATTTCTGGTTTCCAGAACTATGAAATCATAGATTCCTGTCACTGGGATCCCCTCAGAGGGCTGTATTTTCTATGGCTGCTGCAGGAAACCAACACAACACTCACTTGTTTTCTTTTTTTTTTTTTGGGGGGGGTACTGGGGTTTAAACGTAGGGCTTCATGCTTGCTAGCCAGGCACTCTATCGCTTAAGCCATACTCCTCACCTTTTGGCTTTAGCTCTTTTTCAGACAGGATCTCATGATTTTGCTGGGAGCCAGCCTCTGCGATCACCTATTTATTTCTCTGTGTAACTGGGACACAGGTATATACCACCATGCCTAGTTTGTGGGTTGAGATGAAGGTCTTGCTAACTTTTTGACCAGCCTGACTCCAAACTGCAATCCTCCTGAACTTTGCCTCTCAAATAGTTGGGATTATAGCTGTGAGCCACAGTGCCTGGCCCTTACATTTTTTGTTAACTCTTAGTAGGTCTGGTGGCTCATACCTGTAATCCCAGCAACTCAGGAGTCTGAGGTATGAAGATTGAAGTTTGAAGCCAGCCTGAGCAGGAAAAGTCTGTGACACTCATCTCCAATTAGCCAACAAAAACCAAGAGCAGAACTGTGGCTCAAGTGGCAGAGTACCAGCCTTGAACAGAGGAAAAAAAAAAAAAAAAGCTCAAGGGTAGTATCCAGACTCCAAGTTCAAGCCCCAGGATCAGCAGTAAATAAATAAATACGTAACTATTCAATCATACTTGCTGTCCTGAGGATTACAGCTCAGTAGCTTTTGAGCTTTATGACTGGACTAAGGGCTCAATAAACAACAGCCTGTTAAAACCATCATATGCTCCTATCACTGGACATTCTGATTGTTTCCAACCTTGCTAGAAACTACAAGTACTTCTCACTGAGCATAAAGCTATACATAACTGTCCCTCTGCCCAAGAGAGGAGAGTTTCTGGGCCCTAAGGCATGACTATTCTTTTTTTCTTTTTGTGCTGGTCCAAAGGCTTGAGTTAAGCGCCTGGGCGCTGTCCCTGAGCTTTTGTGCTCAAGGCTGGCACTTTACCATGTGAACCACAGCTCTTACTTCCAGTGTTCTGGTAGCTAATTACAGATAAGAGACTCATGGACTTTCCTGAGTGGCTGACTTCTTCAAATCAAGCTCCTTATATCTCAGCTTCTTGCATAGCTATGATTACAGACATGAGCCACTGGTGCCCGGCAATGTGGTCATTCTTGATGCCAAACTGCTCTGCAAAAAGACTCCATCCAGGGGCTGGGAAGGTGGCTCAGTGGTAGAGCACTTGTCTTGCATGCCTGAGGCCCTGGGTTCAATTCCTCAGCACCACATAAGCAAAAAGAAAAAAGCCGCAAGTGGCGCTGTGGCTCAAGTGGTAGAGCGCTAGCCTTGAGCTGAAGAGGTGAGGGACAGCGCCCAGGCCCAGAGTTCAGGCCCCATGACCGGACCCATTAAAAAAAAAAAAAAAAAAAGACTCCATTCATCTCCTCAATGAATATTGCATTAGCTCACTGCTATTTTTTTTTTTTTTGGCTCACTGCTATTAAATGCCCTTCAATCCTTTTTGTTTTTTTTGGGGGGAGGGGTCATGGGGCTGGGCACTGTCCCTCAGCTCTTCAGCTCAAGGCTAGTGCTCTACCACTTGAGCCACAGCGCCACTTCTGGCATTTTTCTGCTTATGTGGTACTGAGGAATCGAACTCAGGGCTTCATGCATGCAAGGCAAGCCCTCTACCACTGAGCCAAATTCCCAGCCCAACAAACTGTATTTCTACAAAATGGAAAAACAGTCCAAAAACAGTTTTTTTTTCCTTCAAAACTGCATGAAATTGCTTCACACAAAACTTACCAAGCTCTACATATCTGTAAAACTTTTAAGCATATCAACTTTCAGATTAACTTCCTTCATTAAGTATACAGTTCAAAAGCAGTCTAGCAAGAGGTTGGGTAGGCAGCAACAGAGAACAAAGTGATAAAGACATTCAAAGATAAACAGGTTACTTAAATCCAACCTGAACATGGGGAACTTTTACTCACTTTAAAACAGCAGGAATATCCAAACAGGGCTCCTAGCAAGATGAGGAAGATACTCCACTATCTGCCAATTCTGCAGAGGGAGACTTTTAAATAAAGAATTATACTGTTTCTTTATGCTACAACCTTAAGTTATGAAAATTTCCATTGAACTTCACCAAAAAGGTTTCTCCTCTTCATATTAAAAAAATTAAACATTAATAGCCCCTTAATGCACTTCAAGTTTGGATTTTTAGTAACTACGCTGTAACACAGCATTATAAATTTTAAAATTAATCCCAGGCTAGGAATGTGGCTCAAAAAGTATAGCATCTGTCCATCAAATTAGGAGATCTGAGTTCAAACTCTTCTACTGCCCCTCAAAATAAATACATAAATCAGGTACTAGGGCCTCATGCCTGTAATCCTACTCAGGAGGCTGAGATCTGAGAATTCTGGTTCGAAGCCAGCCAGGGTAGAAGAGTCCCTGTGACACTCATCTCCAATTAACCACCAAAAATAAACCAGAAGCAGAGCTGGTTCAAAGTGGCAGAGCCCACTGGCTTTAACATCCAGGCCCTGAGTTCAAGCCTCAGGACAAAAACAAAGTAATCCAAATTTTGGATTAAACAGTAATTTCAAAACCAAAAAAAATAATTTCTTTTGGTCATGGGGCCTGAACTCTGGGCTTGGGCACTGTCCCTCAGCTCTTCAGCTCAAGGCTAGCACTCTACCACTTGAGCCACAGCGCCACTTCCCATCTTTTCTGGTTATGTGGTGCTGAGGAATTGAACCCAGGGCCTCATGCATGCAAGGCAAGCACTCTACCACTGAGCCACCTTCCCAGCCAAGAAAATAATTTTAAAAGCCTAATTAATACGATCAGTATCCAATAAAGTATGAGTCCAGATTAGGAAAGAGAACAATCTGGTGAAATCCCTAAACACATAAACACATATGAAATCTGCTTCCTAGCTAAAAGCCTCCTGCTGGGCTCCATTCAGCAGTCTAAAGCAAAGGCTTTTGGTAGTTCTTCACTTTGTCCTTGTCCACTATGGCTTCAGAAATACAGAAACAATTCCTGAACTACCTCAGTCAGCACCTCTAGCCCCGGCTGCCAGAACACCCCTGGCAGAGAATGCTGTCTGGATTCCCAGGTACCTCCTTATTGTCTGGGGCCTAAGAGAGAGGATGAGAGGTGGCTGATAATACAAACACTGCTGCAGCAGCCCTGACTTCCACCCAGCATTTCCTGAAAGCGAGGCCTGGGGTCCGGTCACACCAGAATTCTCTCAGACACTTCTTTTTAAACTATTTTTTATTTCATAATTGTAAAAAAGGATTTCAAGCTGGGTTCTGGTGGCTCATGCCTGTAATCCTAGCCACTCAGGAGGCTGAGATCTGAGGATTGTGGTTCAAAGCCAGCCCAGGCAGGAAAGGCTGTGACTCTTATCTCCAATAGACCACTCAGAAAACCAGAAATGGAGCTGTGGCTCAAGTGGTAGAGTGCTTGCCTTGAGCTGAAGAGCTGAGGGGCAGAGCCTCGGCCCTGAGTTCAAACCCCATGACCAGCCTAAATAAATAAATAAGGATTTCAAGGCTGGGAATGTGGCTTAGTGTCAGGGTGCTTGTTTAGCAAGAATGAAGCCCTAGGTTTGACTCCTCAGTACTACATAAACAGAAAAAGCCAGAAGACACTGTGGCTCAACTGGTAGAGTGCTAACCTTGAGTAAAAGAAGCTCAGGGACAGTGCCCATGCCCTGAGTTCAAGCTGCAGGAGTGGCCAAAAAAAAGGATTTTAATTCTATAAGCCAGGTTATGAGTACAATGCATCTGTTTTATTTGGTTGTGCTGATCCTAGGGCTCCAATTTAGGGTCTGGGTGCTGCCCCTGAGCTTTTGTGCTCAAAACTAGTACTCTGACTACCTGAGTCACAGCTCTCCACTTCTGGATTTCTTTTCTGTGGTAGTTAGTTGGAGATAAGAATCTCAAGGACTTCCCTGACCTGGCTGAGCAGCCAGGATTATAGGTGTGAGCCACCAGGGCTGAGTTTACAGTGTCTGGTGATTCTCCCCCATCTTTAAAGCCTAGGCCTACCCTCAAGTTACATAGTTCAATTCTTACTGTTATTTTGTTTTTTTGTCAGTCATGGGGCTTGAACACTGGGCCTGGGCGCTATCCCTGAGCTCCTCCACTCAGGCAAGTACTCTACCACTTGAGCCACAGCGCCACTTCTGAGTAGCTAGGATTACAGGTATGAGCCACCGGTGCACTATTGGCTCCCTCTCCTGCTGAGCAGCTCTGTAATGAGCCTTTCTGAGCCAGGGGTCCAAAGGCTCAGACTGATAATGGGAGACTCACAGTTGGAAGCCAGTTCAGGCAGTAAAGTTTGGAAAATTCCCTCACAACCCATAGCCAGATACAGTGGCACACACTTATCTTAATCTACATGGGAAACTGAGATTATGAGAGCAGTTCCAGGCCAGCCCAGACAGAGAAAATCAAGAGAGTCCATCTCAACAGAGGAAACTGGACATGGTGGCACACACCTTCCATCCCACCAACAACTGAACGCCTATGTCCAGAAGCCAGACCTGGGCAGAAAGCAAGCCCTATGTCAAAAATAACCAGTGAAAAACATGGCTCAGAAGTAGAACATCTGTCTAACAAGTGCAAGGCCCTAAGTTCAAACCCACTACCACAAAACATCTTTCTGTGGCTCCTCCTAGACCAGCAGCATCAGAATCTCTGAAATACACTGCAGAAACACTCTAAAAGACAGCACCTTGAAGAGTTTCCTTTTCTACACACCATCATATGTTCTTAGTAATTCCTGAAGAATTACTTTAACCTAACCGACATCAGCCATCTGCGAGAGGGAAAAGAAAAAGAGCTGCTTCAGTGTTTACTCTTCCCTAAAATAAATAAGTTCTATGGAAGGGGAAGTGTGGCTCAATTGGTAGCAAGAGCACATGGCCCTGAGTTCAAGCTCCAATACCACACAGGGAAAATGAATGAGCAGTGAAATTACTTACAGAATAAAAATGTTATTAACCCTTCACTATCTTTGCCTTTTGACCTATTCCTACAGCAGCAAACACCTAAATAATATTGTAAAACTGCCAGAAAGAACTTATAAGAAAAGAGCCAGGTGCCAATGGCTCTCCTAGTGACTCACAAAGCTGAAATCTGAGGATCAAGGTTTGAAGCTAGCCTGGGCAGAAAAGTACATGTCTCTTATCTTCAATTAACCAGCAAAAAGCTGGAAGTGTAGTGTGGTTCAAGTGGTAGAGCACCAGCCTTAAGCAAAAAAGCTCAGGTGTCCAGGCCGAGTTCACTTCAATTCCCAGTACTGGCACACACACAAAAAAGGAAAACGGGCCTGGTGGCTCACACCTGTAATCCTAGCTACTCAGAAGGCTGAGATCTAAGGATTGTGGTTCAAAGCCAACCCAGGCAGGAAAGTCTGAGAGACTCTTATCTCCAATAAACCACCAGAAAACCAGAAGTGACACTGTGGCTCAAGTAAGTGGTAGGGTGGGCCCTGTCCCTGAGCTTCATTTGCTCAAAGCTACCACTCTACCACTTGAGCCACAGCACCACTTCCAGCATTTTCTGTTTATGTGGTAGTGAGGAATCGAACCCAGGGCTTCATGCATGCTGGGCAAGCACTCTACCACTAAGCCACATTGCCAGTCCCCAAGAATAAAATCCTTGTTGGGATAATAATGCCCTACAATTCCATTTGGTTTTGGTGCTGGGGAACCCAGGACTCCAAGGTGAACACTCTATCACATGAATTATATGCCTTCCTTCCTTCCATTTCCCTCTCTCCCTCCCTCCCTCCCTTCCTTCCATTTTAAGGAGTTCTAAAAAGAAGTTTCCACTTAGCATGTCAGATTGTAAGTACACCTTTCCATCATTCTCCAAGTCTCACAGCTACCTTTGCCTGCCCTCAAACCCCTGATCTTTTTGCTTCCACCTCCAAAGTAGCTGCAATTACACACCGTCCTCGGTTCCCAACTGCACTTTATTGGCAGACAAGTGTCACAGCTGACCCAGAGTACTATGAAACATTAAAAAAGATAGTTCTGGGGCTGGGAGGGTGGCTCAGTGGTAGAGCGCTTGCCTTGTGTGCATGAGGCCCTGGGTTCGATTCCTCAGCACCACATAAGCAGAAAAAAAGCCGGAAGTGGTGCTGTGGCTCAAGTGGTAGCGCTCTAGCCTCGAGCTGAAGAGCTGAGGGACAGCGCCCAGGCCCAGAGTTCAGGCCCCACGACCGACAAAACATAAAAAAATGAAACATGAACGTAATTCGACTTTCTCTTAATATTTAATCGTTCCAACAGACAAATTACTTAAAAGGGGTGTGGAAGGATAAGGAGTGGCGGTCCCTCCTTATAATAATCCCAGCATTGGGAGACTGAAACAGGGGTCCTCAGTTTAAGGTCAGCACGGGGTCAGAGGCCCTGGCGCCTCGCACGTAGCCCCGCCCCTTCCACGCCCCCAAAAATCACGTACCACGTTAGCACCCTAAAAGTTCTGCTGTGCAGACACCCCAAGTGCCCACCCCCAGCCAAGGGGCACGCCGCCGGAGTAAGGCCCAGCTCCGCAACGGGCTCTCTGCACCGAGATCGTTCCAGACGCACGGCCCAGGCGGGGCGAGGGGCGCAGCCCGCTCTCCCGCGTCTGCAGCCGGGCAGGGACCGGGATCACGAATCTCTCAAAGGTAAGGAGAGACCCGGCCCCGCATCGCGAGCCCGGGGCAGGGCCGAGGGCCACGCCGGCG
>NW_012267307.1:4749451-4753678 GCF_000151885.1 Dipodomys ordii
TCCCGACCCCTGGCCTGCACCCCAAACCCCGGGCCTCCACCCCGACCCCCGGGCCTGCACCCCGAGCCCCGCGAAGCTGGCCCACGGGGACCCGGCCCGCCGCTCGTGGACGGCCCGTCTGTATGTCCTGTGCTCAGACAGCTGTTAGCGGCTCGTTAGCACCAGTGCTCCTGTTCCAAGCTAAGACACAAGTCCAAAGTCCCCAATAGGCTATCTCAACTAGTTGTTTCGTTTTCTTTTTAAAACGTTGTTTCTAGGGAGACGTTATATGGCCAGTCTGGCCTCCAGCTCTCTGACCTGTCAGGCCTGGACCATCAAAACCCCCACTTTACTTTTGCTCCCCTTTGTGGCTTCTGTTTTCTTCCTTTCTTTTTAGATTCCTTATTTTTGTTATATGAGATTCCATGACCAAACTTTAGTCAGGCTCCTGAGTCTACTCCTAGGCCTTTCTGTGTACACTTCCCTGTAAAACCTGGTTTGTAGTGAAAACTGCTAGGGCAGCTAGAATCATCCTGGATCCCTGAGCAGACTTCTCTTCCTCGAGGGTCCTGCAGGATTGCTGGAGATGTTGGATCTCCCTGGCCCATTCTCATTAAACTCTCTTTCCCCGATGTGACCTCCTAGGCATTTTTCCATCAGTAGATCCCTTCCTTGCTCTTTAGCTATAGATACCTACTTTGTCTTGCTGTGTAGGGAGTTGAACTCCCCCCCCCCACACACACCCCATTGGGTTTGTTGTCACTTGCTGCCAGTTTCCTTCAACTGTCCCTGGTGTCAGCAGTAACCTTGTCCCGGCCCCTTTAAGTGTACTGGAATATCCTGAGCCATCATCCCATAGCAAGTGATAAGACTGTGTTAGGCAACTTGGGGAATGTGCTCTTGAAAGGACTTTGCTGTCTATTCCAGGTAACATGAACTGGTCCTGAGACCAACAATGGCCATGCCTTTTTCACTGGGGCCCATGAGTTTTAGCTAAAAACTTTCTTTCTGTCTTATAGCAACAAATGAGCCCCTTTCCATGGAACAGCCCTGTGATCCAATTTGACTGTAGGTGGTTGCTCCTATACTTAATTGTGACACTTTTGCACTCTTGGGTATATGCAGGACTATGGGCAACAGTCTCCACTAGTAGCATGCACGGTGTCCCCAGCACAATGAATATACCAGCCACTAAGGAGGAAGCTTCCAGTTTAACCCCACCTGGATTACTTTGTATGCTGGAATGAAAGCCCGTGGTGTCTTCAGCAGTGGGACTTAATCATTCTGGCATGCAGCCACCTGCATCCACACGGGCTATAGCCTATATGGTATAGCCTGAGCAGCCTTGTCGCCGACAGCTTACAGGACCGTGTCCGATGCCTGAAATGGGCTTCAGTTAACAATCCGATGGCTTTGAAAACATTTAAAGAAACAATGGAAGTCACTTTGTTTAAAATCTTTAGCTGTTGCTTTAAGTAGCTTGCTACTTCTGTAGCTGTTTTTTATATTGGCTGTGATATTTTTATATCTCCTTAGTAGTTTGTATTTTTTTGGTATTAACCTCCCTGTGTGGGGTGAGCATTGTCACCCAGCCAGGTCTTACAGTCTTTACCTACCTTATCTCAGACACAGGATACACCCAATTAGGACATGCAGGTTGTACCCTAAGAGCATATCTACCCACAGCACACTCTCTTCCTGGGGAGAAATAGAAACAGTGTACTCCCAGGTAAACTGGGTTTCTGTACATGTTTTGTTCTACTTTTGTATTTGTCTGTAGCTGTTATCTTCTGTGTTTGGAATTGTTATGTTTGCCTTGGTGTCCGCTAGTTCTATTGTGACCTGTTCATTAATAAGGGACTAGTACATTTACAGTATAATGTGAGGTCTTCTATAAAAAAATCATATTTTAGCCGGGCACTGGTGGCTCACGCCTGTATTCCTAGCTACTAAACAGGCTGAGATCTGAGGATCGCGGTTCAAAGCCAGCCCGGGCAGGAAAGACCGTGAGATTCCTATCTCCAATAAAACCACCAGAAAACCGGAAGTGGCGCTGTGGCTCAAGTGGTAGAGTGCTAGCCTTGAGCTGAAGAGCTGAGGGACAGTGCCCAGGCCAAGAGTTCAGGCCCCACGGCTGGACCCCAAAAAAAAAAAAAGAAACTTATCGAGGGGATGGGCAGGGAGTGTAGCTGTGGAGGTGGGAGGGAAGGGATGGAAGGGGAAAACAAAGGAGGGGGAAACAGTGCTTGATAAGAAATGTACTCTTTACCTTGCTCATGTAACTGTAACCCCTCTGTACAGTATTTTCACAATAAAAAACTTACTTAAAAAAAAACTTTTAAGTCCCTGTTCATATCCCAAAGGTAACAAATTCTCTAAGAACAAAGACTGAGCTAATGGTGAACCAGGACACACTTGTGACTTAAAAACTTTTAACTATGCAGACCTTCCTCCCCCTCAGCAGCCAATGCTCCCTATTTAACCGGAAGCCAATTCTGTATCCCTGAAGGCAGTGGAAGAAGTACTTACTGAAGAGCTGTCTTCTCATAGCTGCCATGGAATAAATCTTTCTCTTTTCTCTGTCCTTCAGAAAAGAAACTTGAAGCCACCACTAAAAAGTTAGTTACTAAACACACACAGACACACACACACACAAAACCGGTTGGCAGCTATTTAAAATTTGTAACCCAGTAAGTAGTGCATGCCTATCATCTTAGCTACTTGGAATGCTGAGATCTGAAGATTTTGGTTCAAAGCCAGCCCAGGCAGGAAAGTTCACAAGACTTTATCTCCAATTAGCTAGCAAAAAATGCTGAACTGGAAGCATGGCTCAAGTTATAGAATGCCGGCCATGAATGAAAAAGCCAAATGAGAATGGAGAGCCCCAGGACTGGTACAAAAAATAAAAAAAACATGAAGTCTGAAAATATATATCAAACTGTTACCTGAGTACGAATGACAATAAATAGTCTACCATTGCTGGGTGCCAGTGGCTCACTATAATCCTAGCTACTCCGAAAGCTGAGATCTAAGGATGGTTCAAATCCAGCCCAGGCAGAAAAGTCCCCTTGAGACTTATCTCCAGTGAACCACTCAAAAACCAGAAGTGCTGAGGATCAAATGGTAGAGCAATAGCCTTGAGCATAAAGAGGCACCGGAGCAGCATCCAGGCCCTGAGCTCAAACCCCACAACCAAATAAATAAAAATCTACCACTTACGGTAATACTAGGGTTTGAACTCAGGGCCTTCCACCTACTAGGCAAATGCTCTTATCACAGTCCTAATTCTACCTCTTTAAAAAATAAGGGGCTGGGAAGGTGGTTCAGTGGTAGAGTGCTTGCCTAGTATCATGAAGCCCTGGATTCGATTCCTCAGTACCACATACACAAAAAAGATGGGAGTGGTGCTGTGCTATGGCTCAAGTGGTACAGTGCTAGTCTTGAACCAAAAAAGCTCAGGGACAGTGTCCAGGCCCTGAGTTCAAGCCCCTGGGCTGGCCAAAAAAAAAAGAATAAATGAAAGATTTCATCTTTAGATTATTCATAACTAATATGTAAATATACAATTAAGGGTGGAGATATAGCACAGTGATAGAGTGCTTGCCTAATGTACACAAGACCCTGTACTACAAAAGAAAAAAATATAAATTTCGTACACTGTTCTTTCACTCTGCAACCCTGATGAGTCGCTTATTACCGAGTGGTTTTGTAGTTGATTCCTTATGATCTTTTCTACACATATGATCATGCCATCTCAAATAGAGAGACTATTACTTCTTCCTTTCCATTTTAGATGGCTTTTTCTTTTGCTTTATTAATTTTGCCTAAGTGCCTTGGCTAAAGTATCCTATACAATTGTGAACAGAAGTCGCTAGAGCATTTGTTTCTGATCTTAGTGGCTGAACTTGAACTCCCAATCCAATCCTCCTGTCTCAACCCTCTGAATTATGGGCTTAAAAATAGTCTTTACAGGGGCTGGGAAGGTGGCTCAGTGGTATAGCGCTTGTCTTGCATGCGTGAGGCCCTGAGTTCAATTCCTCAGCACCCCATAAGCAAAAGGAAAAAAGCCAGAAGTGGTGCTGTGGCTCAAGTGGTAGAGTGCTAGCCTTGAGCTGAAGAGCTGAGGGACAGCGCCCAGGCCCAGAGCTCAGGCCCCACGACCGGACCAAAAAAACAAAAACAAAAAAAACCAAATTCACTGTTTATCTGAAAATCCAATTTTTAAAAAACTTAACTGGGTATCATCTT
>NW_012267307.1:4753728-4768908 GCF_000151885.1 Dipodomys ordii
AGGGACAGCGCCCAGGCCCAGAGTTCAGGCCCCATGACTGAACCCCCCCCAAAAAAAATAGTCTTTACAGGGGCTGGGAAGGTGGCTTAGTGATAGAGTGCTTCCTTGCATACAAGAGGCCCTGGGTTCGATTCCTCACCACCACAAAAGCAGAAAAAGTGAGAAGTGGTGCTGTGGCTCAAGTGGTAGAGCACTAGCCTTGAGCTGAAGAGCTGAGGGACAGCGCCCAGGCCCTGAGTTCAGGTCCCATGACTGACTTAAAAAAAAAAATTCTTTCTGCTCCTCTGTTGGAGTTCAGTCAGTTCTTTGTACTTGATGCTAGTGCTTCTGGCCCTAAATATGAGGACACTGCCATGCCCTGGGCTGAAAGGTCTATAGATTCCACCTCTCCCTGGCCAGCAATCAACTGCCAGAACACTTACTTGACTTTCCTTTGAAAGAAACTGTTGGAATTCATTTTTTCTTTCTGTATTCAATTTTCAAGGTGCTTTAAAAGAAGAAAATCCTGAATTTAGAGTCTTGAGTCCATTTAATGCAATGTCAGAAAAGGTAAGTGTGTTTTAAAAATAAACGAAATAAGTAATACAAGGGAAAAAACCCTCATTTTTAACTATTTGAACAATCAAGTTAAATAGCATGAGGATAGTGCATATAGCAGTCAAAAAATGTTAAGCCTGAACTATTTATGCGAGGCAAAGCCAAAGCTGTAGAAATTCTAATTTAAAAAAAAAAAAATTTGCGGGGGCGGGGGGAGGTCCAGTCCTGGGGCCTGAACTCTGGGCCTGGGCACTGTCCCTCAGCTCTTCAGCTCAAGGCTAGTGCTCTACCACTTGAACCACAGCGCCACTTGCAGCTTTTTTCTTTTTGCTTATGGGGTGCTGAGGAATCGAACCCAGGGCCTCAGGCATGCAAGGCAAGTGCTCTACCACTGAGCCACCTTCCCAGCTCTAATTTTTTCAAAATTTTTATTGTTTCAAATGGGTGCTTTATCATTTTGTATCTTACGAAATGCAAGAGGTCAATTGAGTTTCCTTTCCTTTCAGTAGTGTTCGCACTGCCCAGAGCAGGATACTTGTCCTCTTGGTCTCATTATGCAAAGATTAGGGAAGAGAAGGAAATGAGATACTAGGAGGTGTCAGGTGTTGTGAAGGAAGGGGACTCAAGGCTGAGTCCAGGGGACGGTGGTAGCAGCCCCCAGGTCAGAGCTGGCCCTCCATGGATGGTGCTTTGGGGGCATTTTTCACAGGCATTGTTGGTCTGCTCTCAGCTCCTTTTCTAGTCTGTGGTTGCAATAGGTCAAAGTCTGTTGCCTGTGGAGGGAATAACCAAGAGGTGGGGTGGTTTGGACACAGGGACAGTGTTCACATAGTATTATTTCTCCCCTCTGGGCCTGACACTCACTCTCTCACCCTCTCTCTGTCTCTCTCTCTCTGTCTCTCTCTCTCTCTGTCTCTCTGTCTCTCTCTCTGGCTTTGAACCGCCTGAGACACCAAAACATGGTTGACTCTCTTAACTTTGGACAATCTGTAGATATTGACATGTGACCATGCTGCAGGAAACAGATACTGGCGTTCACAGTGTGATGGGCGTGGTGTCCCTGGCCTGGCAGTGACCGTGGTGTGCACACATCACCCACCCTTCAATCAGTGCTGGGGGTAATCAGAAGCAGAAGGAAGCTGGCACTGGTGGCTACTCAGGAGGATGAGATTTGACAGTGAGACTTTTATCTCCAGTTAACCACTGAAAAGCCAGAAGTGGAGCTGTGGCTTGACTGGTAAAGAGTTAGCCTTGGGGTTGGGAAGGTGGCTCAGTGGTACCTGCTTGCCTTGCTTGCATGAGGCCCTGGGTTCAATTCCTTAGCACCACATAAATAGAAAAAGCCAAAAGTGGCGTTGCAGCTCAAGTGGTAGAACACTAACCTTGAGCTGAAGAGCTGAGGGACAGCTGAGGCCCAGAGTTCAAGCCCTACAACTGACAAAGAAAAAAAGAAAAAAAAAGAGCCTAGAAAAAAGCTCAAGAATGGCACTTAGAACCTAAGTTTAATCACTATGATTGGTGCATGCACATGCACACCCATACATGTGCATGCAGGTGTACACACACACACACAAACTCACCCATACACACAAACTAACTGGTGCAAAAAAAAAAAATTCCTGGCCTTAAAAACAACAGATGAAATTTGTATGTAAAAATGTCCTCTCTACAAGGACATGGTGGCAGATTCCATAATGCCAGCACTACGGAAGCAGAGGTGGGAGGACCTTCACCCCCAGGCCTGCCTGGGCTACATATAAAAAGAAAAGTTTCTCATGAAGTGACCAGGAGGAAATTCAAGCAAACCTTACTGAATGCTCTCTCTGGTTCCCAGCCATTCTCACTCCCTCGCTTTCTGCCCCCCCCATACCTTTCTTCCTCCCTTTCCCCTTCTCTCCCCCCTGGAAACATCCTGTTGAAAGTTTTTTTTTAATTTTTATTTTATTCAGTAGTTGTACAAAGAAGTTTCAATTCCATAAGAGGTTATAAATACAATGCATCTTGATCATTACCCCATCCAACACGGTTCCCCATTTTCCCCTTCCCACCCCTGTCCTGGAATGATGTAGTTCATTCTGTGCATAATGTTCATGGAATAGAATCCTGACTGCATTTGCTCACCCTTCCTTCCTTCCTGTGCCCCCCTTCTTGCCCACCCCAACATGTTTCAGCTTCCTGGCAGTCATTCTGTTAAAGGATTCTCAGTTATTTAGAGGAGTTCGACCATTGAATTCCTCCCCTAAGTATACCATCCTTTAGTCAGTCTGTCTGTATATGCACATAAAATCCTGAATATATCATCATGGATGTTTTACTTTAGATTTAACTTCCACATATGAGAGAAAACATGCTGTTTGTCTCTCTGAGCCTGGCTTGCTTCACCTAACTTAATTTTTTCTAGGTCCATCCATTTCCCTGTAAATGATATAATATTCTTTCTGATAGATGAATAAAAGTCTCTATGTATTTTATATATATATATATATATACATATATATATTTGTTTCTTGATCTATTCATCCATTGTAGGACATCTAGGCTGTTCCCATAACTTGGCTATTGTGAATAGTGTAGCAATGAACTTGAATGTGCAAGTTTCTTTACTTATAATATGCGGGATATATATCCAAGAATAATACCACTGGATCAAACTAAACTTTGGTTGTGTTTTTGTTGTTGTTGGTGGTGGTCATGGAGCTTGAATTCGAGGCCTGGGTGCTGTCTCTAAGCTCTGTTGCTCAAGGCTAGCACTTTACCACTTTGAGCCACGGCTCCACTTACATTTTTATGACGGTTAATTGGAGATAAGAGTCTCATAGGACTTTATTGCCTGGGCTAGGTTTGAACCATGATCCTCAGGTCTCTGCCTCCTGAGTAGCTCAGAGCTTTTTCTGTTTATGTAGTACTGAGGAATCGAACCCAGGACTTCATGCATGCTAAGCAAGCACTCTACCACTAAGCCACATTCTCAGCCCCTCTAGGATTCTTTATGTTTTTTAATTTATTTTTTGTGGGTTATGGGGCTTGCACTCTGGGCCTGGGTGCTGTCCCTCAGCTCTTCAGCTCAAGGCTAGTGCTCTACCACTTGAGCCACAGCACTATTTCCAGTTTTTGGGTGCAGCCCTTGCCTACCTCTCTCCCCCTACGTTTCTGTGCTCAGGGTTCAGGGCTGGGCAGAGGTGGTTTACTCCAGGAATCCCAGCCACTCAGCATTGTGTTTCAAAACCAGCCCAGGCAAACACTGGACTATTTGTCTGTTCTGTGACTGGATCTCACTTAGACATTTGTGTGTGTGTGTGTGTGTGTGTGTGTGTGTGTGTGTGTGTGTGTGTGTGTTTGTGTGTGTGTCGTGGGGCTTGAACTCTGGGCCTGGGTCTGGTGCTGTCCCTGAGCTCTTCAGCTCAAGGCAAGCACTCTGCCACTTGAGCCACAACACCATTTCTGGTTTTCTGGTGGTTATTTGGAGATAAGTCTCATGGACTTTCTTGCCCAGGCTGGCTTTGAACCATGATCCTCAGATCTCAGCCTCCTGAGTAGCTAGGATTACAGGCATGAACCTCCAGTGCCCGGCCTTCTAAGATTTAGATGCAGGGTTATGTCATCTGCAAATAGGGATAGTTTTACTTCTTTCCATATTTGGATCCTTTTTATGTCTTCTCTTCCCTTACTGCTCTGTCTAGGAATTCTAATTTATTTAAAAAGGAGTGGAGAGCAGCTGGGAAGGTAGCTCAGTGGTAGAGCGCTTGCCTTGCATGCATGAGGCCCTGGTTTTGATTCCTCAGCACCACATAAGCAAAAAGAAAAAAGCCCCAAGTGGCGCTGTGGCTCATGTGGTAGAGCGCTAGCCTTGAGCTGAAGAGCTGAGGGACAGTGCCCAGGTCCAGAGTTCAGGCCCCACGACCGGACCCCCCCCCAAAAAAAAAGGAGTGGAGAGAGTAGACATCTTTGTCTTGTACCTTATTTTAGAGGAAATGGCTTTAATTTTTCATTTATATGATATTGACTGTAGGTTTGTCATACATAGCATTTATTATGTTGAAGTATGTTCCTTCTATTCCTAGCTTTTTCAGATTTTTTATCATAAAAGGATATTGGATTTTGTAAAAAGCTTTTTCTGCATCTATTGAGATGATCATATGATTGGCCCTGTCATTTTTGTTAAGTATTGTTACATTGTTGTCTTTGGTAAGTCTTTCTTGTTAAAGCTTTGAAAAGTTTGAGAAGGCTTTGAAATCTGCATTGGCCAAACAGAAGACCAATTTCCATAACTTCCACTTTCACCCAGGTAAAAGGAAAGAGCCCTTAGGGAGACAGAATATCTTTGATCAGTTCAAACACAATCTTTCATTTGAGTAATGATATTAGTGATTGAGAGGATTGTTGAGATAGAAACACGTATACTTGTTCCTTCTTTCTGTCTTTACAAGTAAGCTATTCAACATTGTGAGCTATTGAGAATTACACTCTTTGCTGTCGGACACTATGAACTGACTGCCCTGGCCCAACTCTGGTCTTACCACAACCCATGAGCTACTGTTCACCTTTGTAGGTTTGTGACTGATTCTCTATGTGGGGGGTCCTACTTTTTTAGGGAATGTTTCATGCTGGGGAAAAACTTGGACTTAATTCCTAGTTGGGCTCAGTGGCTCACTCGTGTAATCCTAGCTCCTCAGGAGGTGAGATCTGAAGATCATAGTTCAAAGCCAGCCTGGGCAGGAAAGTCTGAGAAACTCGTATCTCCAGTTAACCACCAGAAAACTGGAAGTGGTGCTGTGGCTCAAGTGGTAGAGTTCTCACCTTGAGCTGAAAAGCTGAGGGACAGTGCCCAGGCCCAGAATTCAAGCCCCTTGACTGACAACAACAACAACAAAAAGTTAATTTCTGGCTCAGATGGGAGATGGCGGTGAAGTTTTGTCTCCTCTACAGTTGCATACTAAATTATCTCAAAACTTAATGGTTTGGGTAATAATAAATATTTGTTGACACACAGTTTGTGTTGTTTTTTTTTTTGTGGATTGTGGGGCTTGCACTCTGGGCCTGAGTACAGTCCCTGCGCTCTTCAGCTCAAGGTGAGCGCTGTACCACATGAGCCACAGTGCTACTTCCAGTTTTCTAGTGGTTTATTGAAGATAAGATTCTTACAGCCCTTCCTGCCTGGACTGGCTTTGAACCATGATCCTCAGATCTCAGCCTCCTGAGTAGCTAGGATGACAGGTGTGAGCCACCAACACTCGGTTCATTACAGTTCTTGAGATCTGGAATTCAGGAGAGGCTCACCAGGTGGTTATGACTCAAGGTCTTGAGACTGCAATTCACATAGATGTTGGCTAGAGTTGCTCCCATCTCCAGGCCCACACAGCTGTTGGCTGGCCTCAGAATGGCTTCCATTTTACCATGTGGACCTCTGCATAGGCCTTGCATAGGGTAGTCTCTGTACACTTCAAAGTCTTGCTCCATAGAGATGGACAGAGACAGAGAAAGACAGGGAAAGCAAACAAGGGAACGAAAAAAACCCAAGATGATGCTGAGGGGTGAGAAGCAGTCCCTCCCTTTGAGTCAGTGAGTTCAGCCACTCTTTCTTGGTGATGCAACCAGGTGTGACTGCCAGGAGGGACCTTGGAGCTCATCTCCAAGGTCAGATCAAGGGTGGAAGTAAAGACTTGGGTAAAGTGTCAGGAGGGGAAGATGGTGAGACCTCAGTGTTGGGGTCTGGCTGCCTGCGCCTCTCAGGTTTCTTAGGAGCTTATCTAGATCTAGGGACTCTGAGAGTAAGCATGCATGTGGAATTCCCGCTGATTGCTGTTTGACTGTGGATGTTGTATCCTGTGCTCTGCAGGCTGCGGGAGAACCGGCATTGCCTGGAGTGTTGGTGTCAGGGCTTGCGGGGCCACGTGGCATATGTGAGGATCATCTTGGAGATCTGCAGAAGCACTTCACCCTCATTACCATGAAAGAGTTTTTGAAAAACAAAAACAAATTCAGGGAAAAGATCCAAGCTATATATATATGGGGTGGAAGTCCAGTGATCAGCCGGGAGCTCCTCCTGAGCCTGCCTTCCCTGAAGCTTATTGCCAGTGCTGGCGTAGGTTTGGATCACCTGGACCTGCCGCTCATCGCTGGCTGTGGTGTGAAGGTGGCCAACACCCCAAGGGCAGTATCCAACCCCACAGCAGACCTGGGGATGGCCCTGCTGCTGGCCTCAGCTCGCAGGGTAGTAGAAGGTAAAAAGCCTTGTTGTGGGTTTTTCCACTATTCAGATGGCAAGTATTTAATAATATACATGTTAAAGTAATTTTAAAGTACACAAACATCTCATCGAATAGCATGTCTTTTTCTGGTCCTGACTTCTTTATATGGGCATGCAGATCTTTGTTTTACCAGGAGTTGGAGTCATTCCCATTTGTGTGCAGCTTCTGTCACTGCAAAAGTCCAGGATGCGGGGGAAATTCTATACAAAGTAGTCTCTGATAGCAGTAGGTTTTGCCACTAAATGTCACTCACAAATATGAGGGGAGGTCACTGTCAACACAGTGGAGAGCCGGGTGCCGGTGGCTCATGCCTGTCATCCTAGCTACTCAGGAGCTGAGATCTGAGGATCCTGGTTCAGAGCCAGCCCAAACAGGAAAGTCCATGAGACTCGTATCTCCACATAACCACCAGAAAACTGGAAATGGTGCTGTGGCTCAAGTGGTAGAGTGCTTACCTTGCCCTAAAGAGCTCAGGGACAGCGCCCAGGCCCAGAATTCAAGCCCCACAACCAACAAAAAAATAACTGAATAAATAAACACAGAGGAGGATTCCCCACTAGACCTCTGGGAGCCACCATTCTGAAAGGTGTTTCCAAAGGTATCTCTGGTATGGCGTCTGAGAAAAGGCGCTAGAACCAGACTATTCTTACTTCTGGCTGGTCAGCAGATATACCCCAAACACCAGACCAGAAATCCTTCTGTTTTAAAGCATCCTCTGAGAAGGGTATGGTTTTGTTTTTAGGAAGCGCCTGTTTATTCCTCTCAGCCAAAGCCGAGAAAAGCAAGAATGTACATGATTCTGCAGGACTCTAGCCTGGCTCTCTGTCCAAAGTCCTCTTGCTTTGGTGCTATTTCCCCAATTCATTCTGTTGCATATTTCAGGGCACCAGCTGGCTGTTTCACCATGCACAGAAGAATTCTATGTAAACTGGATGGGGCAAGAAGTGTCTGGTGCCACTCTGGGGATAGTTGGCATGGGCACCATTGGCTATAAGATTGCTCAAAGGGCCAGAGCATTTGAAATGAAGATTCTGTATCACAACAGGAACCGCAGGTAAGACTCAGAAAGAATCTGGATTGATGTAGCAAGGGCTTTGGTCACTGTTTCTTCCACATGGCCAGTGTTTGTCCTCAGCTTCTATGAAACTGTATTCTTTTCTAAGAACTTGTAGTGTGTGCCGGTGGCCCATGCATGTAATCCTAGCTACTTAGGAGTCTGATCTGAGGATCAGGGTTCAAAGCCAGCCCAGGCAGGAAGGTCTGCTAGACTCTTATCTCCAGTAAACGACCAGGAAACCGGAAGTGGCACTGTGGCTCAAGTGGTAGAGCGCTAGCCGTGGGCTGAAGAGCTGAGGGACAGCGCCCAGGCCCAGAGTTCAGGCCCCACAACCGACAGAAAAAAAAAGAAGAACTTGTAGAGAATTAGTCTAGGCATTCTGACAATTTCCCAGAAATGTGGTCTGACTTAATTTTTTTCCTGGGAAAATATTTCTGCTGTTAATATGAAGGTGATGTACAGAGGGGTTACAGTTACATAAGTCAAAGAGTGAATATCTTTTTGGACAATGTCACCCCTTCCCTTGTTTTCTCCCAGTTTTTCCCTCCCATCCCACCCACAAACTGTATGGTTCATTTTCAACGTAGTTTTTAGTGATTACCACATTTCTGTGCCCTCCCTTGCCCCCTCAAAGACAGATAAGTGAACAAACAAGTCAAAACAACAACAACAAAAAAAAAAAAACCTCCATTTCCATTTCCTGGAGTTTATCTCAGTAACTATTATCTTACGTAATCAGAGGCACAGGGCATTGCACCTTTGTGTTCCTCCTCTAAGAACGTCCCCTTTGGTCTCACTGTGTGTGAATGCCTAGAGTCATGTATAATTTATCATGGCCTGGCATATTTTAGATATTGCTTCCATACATGAGAGAAAACATGAGCTGTTGGTCTGCTGCACTTGGCTTACCTCACTTAACATGGTCTGATTTCTTTTTTTTTTTTATTTTGAAAATACTGTATAGAGGGGTTACAATTACATGGGCAAGATCATGGTCTGACTTCTTGTGTAGTAAATTCCAACAGAAATAAAATGGGCTTTAACTCACCTACACAGTGAGTTCTTCGTGTTTTCATAGTGACTTTCTTTTTTTTTTTTTTTTAATTTTTTTGGGTCCAGTCGTGGAGTCTGAACTCTGGACCTGGGCGCTGTCCCTCAGCTCTTCAGCTCAAGGCTAGTGCTCTACCACTTGAGCCACAGCGCCACTTCTGTCAAGACAATTTTTTTTCTCCTTTTGTTGTTTGTAAGTTTTGAACTCAGGGCCTGGGTGCTGTCCTTGAGCGTTTTTGCTCCTTGCTAGTACTCTACCACTTTGAGCCACAGTGCCAATTCCAGTTTTCTGATGGCTAATTGGAGATAAGAATTTCATGGATTTTCCTGCCCAGGCTGCTTTTGAACTATGATCCTCAGATCTCAACCTTCTTAGTAGCTAGGATTATAGGCATGAACCACCACCACCCGGCCTAATATTTTTAAGATGAAATATGTCTTATGTTTATTTTCTATGCAGTCAATACTTTTAAGGGCTGGGAAGGTGGCTCAGTGGTAGAGCGCTTGCCTTGCATGCCTGAGGCCCTGGGTTTGATTCCTCAGCACCACATAAGCAAAAAGAATAAAGCTGGAAGTGGCGCTGTGGCTCAAGTGGTAGAGCGCTAGCCTTGAGCTGAAGAGCTGAGGGACAGCGCCCAGGCCCAGAGTTCAGGCCCCACGACCAGACCCCCCAAAAAAAAATACAGTTTAAAAAATAACAGCCAGCCACAGGTGGCCTACACCTGTAATCCTAGCTACTAAGGAGGCTGAGATAAGAGGATCATAGTTCAAAGCTAGTCTGGGCAGGAAAGTCTATGAGACTCTTATCTCTAACAAACCACCAGAAAACCAGAAGTGGCGTGTGGCTCAAGTGGTAGAGCACTAGCCTTGAGCTGAAGAGCTAAGGGACAGCGCCCAGGCCCAGAGTTCAGGCCCCACAAAAAAAACTTCATATAATTTTGCGTTTCATACTTATAAGAGAAATGGCTGCCCACGTATGCTGTGAACCCCTGGGCCTTAGGATTTCTGTTATCAGCTTGTCTTGGGGGTGACCAGAGCATGAGTTAGGATTTGACCAAAACCAAAAACCACAATCCTGCCTTCATCAACTCTGATTCTGCTTTCTGTCCAACTCTAAGGACTTCCCTGTTTATTTGCTGTTATTGCTTAGACTCTGATATTGCTTAGCCCCTTATCTGCTTGAAGCAGATCTTGCTATACTACACACTGGGGTACCATCCAGGCACAGGACTCAAAGGCCAGAGATAGAAGTTCCTGTGCTCAAGGGGCTGCAGTCTGGAGATCCTACGGATGCTGGGAAGACAGGAGTTGAGCTATGGTTTTGAGAATTCCCAATGCTGATCCAGGCCTTCTGTCCCAGCTAGGGAGCCTTACCCAGTGTGGAATGACGCTGGCCCCAGCAGACTCCTTCTGTGAGGGCTAGATTAATTTATGATGAAGATGTGATTTTCTTTTTCTTTCTTTTTTTTTAACTATCTTTCTTAGCATGAATAAATTCGTTTTGTGTGTGCTGGTCCTATGGCTTAAACTCAGGGCTATCCTTAAGCTTTTTTGTGTTCAAGGCTAGTGCTCTTGAGTGTCAGCTACACTTCTGGCTTTTTGCGGGGTACTTAATTGAAGATTAGAGTCTCACAGGCATTCCTGCCTGGGCTGACTTCAAACTATGATCCTCAGCTCTCAGCCTCCTGAGTAGCTAGAATTACAGGGGTGAGCCTCCAGTGTTAGGCTTTTAGTGTAAATTTATTATACAAAGAATTTTCATTGTTATATTTTCAAATATGCATGTAATGTACTTTGATCCTGAAGAACATGCTTTTCCTCATAGGAAGGTGGAGGAAGAAGAAGCGGTTGGGGCTACTTACTGTGAGAGGCTGGATGACCTGCTGCGGCAATCTGACTTTGTGATGTTAGTCTTGAGCCTGACGCCCCAGACCCAGGGACTGATTGGGAGACGGGAGCTGCTGCTGATGAAGCCAAGCGCCGTGCTCATCAACATTGGCAGAGGTACACTGAGCACCAGTATGCCTGTGATCCTAGCTACTTGGGAGGCTGAGATCTGAGGATTGCAGTTCAAAGCCAACTTGGGCAGAAAAGTCCCCATGAGACTCATCTTCAGTTAAACACTCAAAAACTGGAAGGGGCGCTCTGGCTCAAGTGGTAGAGCACTAACCTAACCAAAAGAGGTTCAGGGACAGTGCCCAGGTCCTGAGTTCAAGCCCCACAACCACCACCACCAACAACAACAACAAAAAAACTGGCAGAGGTACAGCACCATTCTGTCTGAAGACAGCATGGCTGGGAAACAAGGCCAGAGGAATATACAGCTCTGCCTTTGGCATTTCTTTTTCTTTTTCTGTTTTCTTTTTGTCAGTCCTGGGGCCTGAACTCTGGGCCTGGGCGCTGTCCCTCAGCTCTTCAGCTCAAGGCTAGTGCTCTACCACTTGAGCCACAGTGCCACTTCCAGGTTTTTATGCTTATGTGTGCTGAGGAATCAAACCCAGGGCCTCCTGCATGCAAGGCAAGCGCTCTACCACTTAGCCACCTTCCCAGCCCTTTGGCATTTCTTGACCTTTTTTTTTTTTTTTAACCTACATGGCCGCCACAACTTTTTTTTTTTAAATCTACTTAGATTGGTAACAGTGAAGGAAGGAAATTTTACATTCTATTTAGAAATAGCTCTGATTTTAGTCTTTATATTACCTTGAGCCTCAAGTTACTTATGGGCAGTTTTATCTGTTCAGGTAAGATGTGTCAGTTTGATCTTTGGGGTAATTAAGTTTATGGGAATGAATTTTCTGAGTGGTCATTTTCAAAGAAAATTCAGTGTTACTTTGGTTATGTGTAAATAGGAGACCCTGTACTGTAAACAGATATTACGGTGGGAAGGCTGTGGCATTTATAAAGGGAGATAAATGCCTCTTGAGCCAGTGTGGTGGTGCACGAGAAGACAGAAGCCAAAGACGGATACCCAGGCAGCCAGAGGACATGGTGTGAGCTCTGTCACTGCTGCCAACCTGTGTGCTTCTCAGCTGAGTTCTCCCATTTGTGTAAAATAACCCCTCCTGAGCCAGGCTAATCTTTTGAGAGTTGTATAAAAATCTGTACCTCAGTGTAATAACACACATTATTTGCTTTCTGAAACGTTGAGGTTGAGTAAGCATGGTACTAAGAAAACAAAAACAATAAAAGATCAGCATCTGGCCACCGCTTTCTAACTGCCTTGTTGGGCAAGCGAAGGGACACTGGTCCTCACCTGGGAGCAGTGGCCCGGGCAGCTTGCAGGCATGCCTGTGGGCTCCTTGCTAAATCTCAGTCTCTGCTGCTCCTCCATCATGCTGGGTTCTGTTTGTTTGTTTGTTTTGTTTTCATTACCCAACAACTTCAACATTACGTTTACTATTTCTTACAAAAAACAGGTTTTATTCTTCTTTTTTTCAGTAAAGACAAATTTTCACAGATATTAACAGCAATTAGGAAAATATTACTTAAGTTTCCCCAGGAAGAAGTCTGTGACCACGGTGATAGGAGCTGATTTTCTAGGGCCTGCTGCATAATGTCCAGGTACCATGCCAAGCACTGTACCTGTGTTAGGATCATTTTAATCCTCAGGACAGTTCTGAAAGTGGGGTAATGTAGTTAATATTTTATTTTTAATACATTTTTTATATTTTCATCATGCTATTTTATTAGAAGTTATGCATGCGTTGTTTAGAGTTGTTAGTTTAAGCAAGAAATCTGAATTGGCCGGGCGCTGGTGGCTCACGCCTGTAATCCTAGCTACTCAGGAGGCTGAGATCTGAGGATTGCAGTTCAAAGCCAGCCTGGGCAGGAAAGACCGTGAGACTCCTATCTCCAATAAACCACCAGAAAACCGGAAGTGGCGCTGTGGCTCAAGTGGTAGAGTGCTCGCCTTGAGCTGAAGAGCTGAGGGACAACGCCAAGGCCCAGAGTTCGAGCCCCACGACCGACAAAAAAAAAAAAAAAATCTGAATTCAGGGCTTCCTATATGCAATCCACATACTGTACCACTAAGACATATCTCCAGCTCTTATTTAGTTTTTGTTTGTTCTTGTTTTGTGCCAGTCCTGGAGCTTCAACTCAGAATCTGGCCACTGTCCCTGAGCTTTTGTGCTAAAGGCTAGTGCTCTAATCACTTGAGCCACAGTTCTATTTCTGGCTTTTTGGTGGCTAACTGGAGATAAGGTCTTATGGACTGTCCTGCTGAGCTGACTTCAAACTGCAATCCTCAGATATCAACCTCCTGAGTAACTAGTAGGATTATAGGTCTGAGCTACTAGCTCTTGTTGGGTTTATGAGTGCAAGTGTGAAATTACTGGGAACCTCGGTCTCCTCACTCAAACCCTGGGGTGGGGTTTGGGAGGGCGCAGGGCGCAGGGCAAGGTCGGGCAAGAGCTCTGACCTGCAAGGTTTGGCAGAAGAGTTTATTAGGGAGAGAGCAATGTGCTGGCCTGCCCCAAAGTGGAAGGTATGCAGGAAAAGGGTGGACACCTGGAGGGTTAGGGTTGACGGGCAGGGACGAGGCCTGCCTGAGCGGAGGCGGAGGTGACCTCAGCGTGTTGGAACCTCCTTGGAGGGATGACCGGTGGTCCAGGGAAAGGGGAGGTAACTGCCCCCAGGGGTGCCAGTCACCTAGGTGGCACAGGTGCTGGGAGACTTCCTGCAGGGAAAACAAAGGAGAAAAGTGGTCCTTTTCCCTGGGCAGACCCAGGAAAATGATGGGGCGCTTTGTAACCTGTGAGCTTTAGTTTCCTCACCTGCATTCTGAGTCAACCTTGGGGGTTACTTGAGAGTTCGTAGAAAAGGCTCATGGAGGGCTCAGTTTTCTTACTAGCTTAGCTTGGGCCTAGTTTTGTGAGGTCTATACATCAGGCCTTGTAAAGGCCATACATTCAGACCTTGGATATCTTTTTTTTTTTTTTTTGTCGGTCGTGGACCTGAACTCTGGGCCTGGGCGCTGTCCCTCAGCTCTTCAGCTCAAGGTAGCGCTCTACCACGTGAGTCACAGCGCCACTTCCGGCTTTTTTCTTTTTGCTTATGTGGTGCTGAGGAATCGAACCCAGGGCCTCATGCATGCAAGGCAGCACTCTACCACTGAGCCACCTTCCCAGGCCCAAAGACCTTGGGTATCTTGAGACATGTTGCTGGAAGAAAATGAAGATGTGTTTGAAACTATAGCTACTGTGACCAGAAGTTCTTTCATTTGTTTTGGTAACAGGGTTGTGTTTCAATTCAGGTCTGGTAGTTGACCACGATGACCTGGTAGAAGCCCTGAAGAATGAGGTCATTAAATCTGCAGCACTAGACGTGACGTACCCAGAACCCCTGCCAAGGTAACAGGGCCAGATGAAGCCCAAGTCTCCTCTGCCGAAAGCTGCTTCTGCTGGCATAGGAGCCACATCCCCGCAGCCTAGAGCGGAGGAGCAGTGGCTCTGCCGTCCCACCTGTCTGGTGCAGCAGACTTTCCTGCTACGAGTTAGCAGCACACCCACAGGTTCTCACTCACGGGTCAGAGCAGCCTCACACGCACCTAAGGGTGGAGTTAGCAGTTCTCTGTCACAAGCCTTCGTGTCTTTACTGTGTTTCTTCTTCATCTTATGTTTGATGCTAAATATTCCTATACTCTGTGACTACAGCTATGCAAATACATAGCTTTAGATATTAAGATCCTGTGGAAATACAGTCTTTCTGTGGTTTGTTTGTTTAGCGTTCCTGGGGGTTGCACTTGTTATGTAAACACTGTACCACTTAAATCAGCCCCAGCCAATTTTTTGTTTGTTTTTTTGTCAGTCGTGGGGCCTGAACTCTGGGCCTGGGCACTGTCCCTCAGCTCTTCAGCTCAAGGCTAGTGCTCTGTCACTTGAACCACAGCACCAATTCTGGCTTTTTCTGCTTATGTGATGCTGAGGAATCGAACCCAGGGCATGCGAGGCAAGCACTCTACCACTGAGCCACCTTCCCAGCTCAGCCCCAGCCGTTTTTGCCATCATTTTTTAGATAGAAACTCTTTTACCTGGAGCCGGCCTTGCACCGAGCTCCTCCTATCTGGGATTATAGCCATATTACGCCCCCCCCCCACCACACACACACTGATCCAGGAAGACTTTAGATGTGTGTGTGTGGGGGGGGTAATGGAGTTTGAGCTCAGGACCTGGTATTACAGGCATATCCTAACACACACACACACACACACACACACACACACTTTGATCCAGGAAGACTTAAGACGTGTGTGTGTGTGTGTGTGTGTGTGTGTGTGTGGAGTTTGAG
>NW_012267307.1:4769388-4771762 GCF_000151885.1 Dipodomys ordii
GTGTGTGTGTGTGTGTGTGTGTGTGTGTAGTTTGAGCTCAGGACCTGGTATTACAGGCATATCCTAACACACACACACATACACAATTTGATCCAAGTAGGCTTTTTATGGTAATGTTTGAACTCAGGGTCTGTACTTGTAAGGCAAGAACTCTACTACTTGAATCATACACCAGCCTTTCTTCTTTTGGTGCTGGGGATGGACCCCAGGGCACTGTATATAGCACCAGTATATAGCAAATGCTACATACTTAGCTACACCCCCCAGTTTGCTGTGTATTGATTTTAGTGAGTCAACCTTTTAGGACTAGAATCTTGGCTCTGTCACTAGGTAAACTAGACATTTGTGTGTGTGTGTGTGTGTGTGTGTGTGCGCGCGCGCGTGCATGTGCGCGCATACATGTGTTTGTGTGTGGGCATGTGTGCATGGACTAGGGCTTGAATTCAGGGCAGGGGACTGTCCCTTAGGCTTTTTCACTCAGGGCTGGTGCTTTACCACTTGAGTCACAGCTCCACTTCTGCTTTTTCAGATAAGAGTCTAAAGTTTCCTATGTGGGCTAGCTTTGAACTATGATCCCCAGATCTTAGCCTCCTGGGTAACAAGAACTATAAATATGAGCCACTAGTGCCAGCCAGGTTGACTTTTTATCCCTTGCCTTTCTCTTGGAAGAGAGTTTCCTTTTAATCAGCTAATTCTAGTTAATGAGAGTTTTCCTTCTGAATGCCACTCCTTATTAAAAGTGAATTTAGCTTGTGCCATGATGGCCAGACCAGCACCTTTGCTGGCTAGACCAACCCAAAGCTCTATGCTGTCTTGGAGGCAGTGTGTCTCATCACCACCATGGATAGTGCTGTTTGTGTTAATGGTCTATTTGCAGTTAGAGTGCACATTTAGAACCAAAAATCCCAGGTCTCCCAGACGAGGGTTGGATGAGTGGTGGTGCAGTTGCGTGTGAGTGAACCCTGCCCTGTCTCAAGGTGGTGTTTCCTGGGAATGAAGCCAAACTGCTTCCAACAGCTCTCCTCACTCTGTATTCCAGGGAGCATCCTTTGCTGAAACTGAAGAATGTCATTCTGACGCCTCATATTGGGAGTGCCACTCACCAAGCCAGACGACAAATGATGGAAAATATGGTTGCAAGCATCCTGGCTGCTCTCAGTGACCTTCCCATTCCCAATGAAGTGGTACTTAAATGATTCCTGTGAACTGAGAATCTGCTCAGATTAAAAAAATGTCAGATTAAAATGGGGAGAAGCTGTATTTTTTGTGTATTTTGTATAATACACGCATCATGTAGATTAGTTTCATACTGTTGAGATGGAAGTAATTGAAGAACAGTAATAATAAACTGGGTGCTGGCTTCACACTTGTAATGCTGGCTACTCAGGAGGCTGAGATCAGGAGGATGGAGGTTTTAAGCCAGAAGTTCTCAAAACCCCCATTCAGCATTCAAAGCTGGATGTGGTGGTGTAAGCTACCATGTAAAGGATGTGGCCAAGTGGGCCCAGGCCAAAAGCTCAACCTTATCTCAAAAGTAACCAAAGCAAGAAGGGTTTTATGCATTCCCCAGGTGGTACACTGCTTGTCTAGTTAAGTGAGAAGCTGAGTTCAAACTTCAGTACTGCTGAAAAAGAACAGTAATAATAGAATATATCCCCAAGACAGCTCCTGAGAGAAGTTACTCTTCTAAAGGTTCAGCCTTCAAACAGATTTAAATGAAAACCCTTAGGTTTGGTTTTTATTTGAATTTGGATAAAACCCCTGTGTTACAGCTGCAAATTTTCTGGTTGATGATGGTTCCTTCCTTCTTGTTAAATTATTTTTCTCATTTTCTTTTGTTACGGAGTTTCGCAGTGTATTCAGGTTGGCCTCTAATTTGGGATCCTGTTGCTTCAGCCTTCTAAACACTGAGGTTACAGGTTTGTGCAGTCACGTCCCAGCTTTGTTAAAATACTGATCGCTTCCTGGGTTACCTATTCTCTGTACCACAATCAGTATTCCTTTATTTCATTGAATAAACAGCTGGGTCTCAAATTTTGTTCTCAGTCTTGGCTATCACAGGAAAGAACATGCGGTGCTTGCTAGGGATGGGGCAGGGGCGCGCTTTTCAGTGGGAGAGACAAACAGCCACACTGTCCTGCGGCTGGCGAGGCGGGAGAGGGCCGGGCTAGGCCTCCTTCAGGACGTCTGGATGGTCAGGACAGGCCTGGCAGCCGGGTCCGGCTTGTTCCGGGTCCGCACCGTGTTCTCTGTGTCACCTCGCTTTGCGGCCGGGCCTGGGCCTGGGCGCCGTGCCCAGCGCCTCCGGGATCCCCGCGGGCAGAGGCTCCCGGACTTGGCTGCCCGGGCGGGCTTCGAACCGCGACCCGCAGGT
>NW_012267307.1:4776730-4781215 GCF_000151885.1 Dipodomys ordii
GGGGGGCAGCAGGGCGCAGCCCCATGGGGCTCAGCGTTACCAGGAAGGGAGGTGCTGTGTTATTAGATGGCTCTGGAGGGACCTTCATCCCCTTTAAGATCAGCGCAAAGAAAAGCTGGGTGCAGAAATTCACACCTCCTATGCTAACTGCTGGGACCTTAACATAGGTAGATCACAGGTAGGCAGGAAACAGTGAGTGAGCAGGCCTCATGGCTCAGCCTGTCATCCCAGCTACTCAGGAGGCTGAGATCTGAGGATCATGGTTCAAAGCCAGCCAGGGCAGGAAAGTTTATGAGACCTTTTTTTGTTGTGGGTCATGGGGCTTGAACTCTGGGCCTGAGTGCTGTCCCAGCGCTCTTCAGCTCAAGTGAGCCCTCTACCACTTGATCCACAGTGCCACTTCCCGCTTTTTCTCTTTATGGGGTGCTGAGGAATCGAAACCCGGACCTCATGAATGTGAGACAAGCACTCTACCTCTGAGCCAACTCCCGCCCTTCCTGACACCAGGAAGACGGAAGCAGAGCTGTAGCTCAAAGTAGTAGAGCCCTAACCCTGAACAAAAGAGCTCAAGGACTGTGCCCAGACCCTGGTTTCAAACCCCACAACCCACTAAAAAGAATCCACGCAGCCACGTTTACACCCACTCTCTTCTTCCTTTTTGTACAGCTTTGAAGTCTTCTGAGAACATGTGTCAGGTTAAAAGAAAAATCGGCAAAATGGTTCATCGTTTCTATTCTTGTCAACACAAGTGTAACAAGAGACTCACTTCTTCCTATTAATGCCTTCTGTATGGCCTTGGTTTGAGGAGCAGTGCTCTTTTAGGTGGTATTTCTTGGATGAATAAAGGTCATCATGGTGGCTAGGTGGGACTGGATGTTGTGGTCATGGCTTTGGCTTGTTGGGCAGGTGCTGTATTTGTGACCCCTTGAACTGTGCCCACCCTATTATACGCCTTAGTTGTTTTCCAGGTAGAGTCTTACATTTTTGCCTGGAACTGGCTTCAGACTTCAGTCTACCAAACCTGGATTATTGATGGAGTGACCTCCAATCTCAGTCCTCCAGACTCTGCCTCTGATCAGCTGGGCTGCTAGGTGTCAGCCCTGGGGCCTCTCTCTCTTGGAGCTCTCTTCTCTCTCTTCTTTTTTTCTCCCCCTTCTCCTACCCCCCCTCCCCCCAGGCTTTTTTTCCTACCAGTACTAGGACTTGAATTTAAGGCCTGGGTGGGTCACTTAGTTTTTTTTCTCTCAAGGCTAGTGTTCTACCACTTGAGCCGTGTTTTCACCTGCCCACCTTCACTGGAATATCTCTGTTTTCTTCATGGATTTGGGAAGGAAGCTGGCTGAGATAAAGAGCCCTTCCACCCATCATCCAGGGTATATTCAGCCCACATGATTATCACTGTGTGTTAGGGGCCTCCACTCCATTTTCCATACTGTCTTGTTGGGAGAAAATTGCTGTAGTGGAGGATTGTGCCTCAGATTTTCTACAGTTCTGAGTCTGAGTCCATACTCAGTGAGGACTCATGAATGATAATCCAATTTTGCTCAAAATGCTTCACTTTTTAAAAAATGTTCCATTTTTGGCCATTACGAGTCCTCTCCACCCTTTTACTAACCCATCATAAGGCGCGCTGTGTATGCCCAGACGTTTGCCGTCTACTAGCATGCTCAGCAGAATGTTCTAGGTGTTTACCGTCTACTAGCATGCTCAGCAGAATGTTCTGGGCGTGTGTGTTTTTGTTTTTCTCCTGGGTTCATTTTGATGGCTGTTATTTCAACGCTCAGAGGCGCAGAGGCGTTGCACCTGTGTGTCCCTCCCCTGAAGATGGCCTTCTTTGCTCTTGCCATGTGTGAGTGTCCAGAGTTCTGAATAACTTACCGTACCCTGGTATATTTTAGATCTAGCTTCCGTACTCGTCCCTCTGAGCTCCCAGGTTCATATACCCTCTGTCTCAACTCTGGAACCAACCATTTCTCCATGGAGCTATGGAGAAGTAATGTGGAAAGCCACGGGCTGAGATCCAGGTGCGCTCAGTGTATTGACTTACTTAGGAATGTTTTTGTATGAAACCATTGTCTCTAGCTCTAGTGTATTCTGTGGATTCTTTTTTTTTTTTGGGGGGGGGGTCTGGTCGTGTGGCCTGAACTCTGGGCCTGGGCGCTGTCCCTCAGCTCTTCAGCTCAAGGCTAGCGCTCTACCACTTGAGCCACAGCGCCACTTGCGGCTTTTTTCTTTTTGCTTATGTGGTGCTGAGGAATCGAACCCAGGGCCTCCAGCATGCAAGGCAAGCGCTCTACCACTGAGCCACCTTCCCAGCCCTGTTCTGTGGATTCTTTAGCCTCTTGGTCTTACTGTCCTTCCTCCCCTAACAGTTATCTAACTGGTGTTTTGGTATACATATCAGAACCATCCTCTTGTGAATCCCTGAGACTACTTGGTTAACTACACATAGTGCTTACATGCTGCTTGGAAGATGTGTTTATTTATTTTTATTTATTTTATTTTATTTTGTCATTCGTGGGGCTTGAACTCTGGGCTTGGGCGCTGTCCCTCAGCTCTTCAGCTCAAGGCGAGTGCTCTACTGCTTGAGCTACAGCACTACTTCCAGTTTTCTGGTGGTTTATTGGAGAGAAGAGTCTCATGGACTTTCCTGCCTGGGCTGGCTTTCAACCGTGATCCTCAGATCTCAGCCTCCTAGGTAGCTAGGATTACAGGTGAGAGCCATCAGTTCCCGGCTGGAAGATGTGTTTAAAGGGCCCCTTTCTCTTCCCTTGAGACTATAGATAAGCTTTAAAACTTAAGTGAAAACTTTTTTCTGTCCTGTCCCCATAGCCATGTTGTTGTTTTCCATTAAACATCTGTGTTTCTTAGCCCTCCTCTATTCTGATCCTCTAGAGGCACTTACATAACTCTTCTTCATTTTCCTACTTAATTTTTGTTTTTTCCACATAGGAAGAAGTTTTGGTATGAGAGTCCTTCTCTGGGGTCTCACCTGGTAAGTAAAAAGCATAGTTATAACCTTTATAATTGTGAGGTGGGAGGGAAAGTTAAAAGTGGGAAGATTGTAGCCTGCAACCGTTCCATTTCTACTTTGTTGGATAGACAGACAATCTGCCAGTGGAGCTAGATGCTACTGAAGCATAGATTTCAACACTCTCAGAGAAAAAAGTAATACTGCTGAGTTTTCTAAAATGTTCTTTGACCAAATTTCAATAATTCAATGTATGGTCAGCTTTTAGTGTGTATACTATAGCTGTTGATATGATGATAAAAATACTTTAACAGAGTAAAAGGCTGGGCTGTAGCTTGATGATGGAATGTGAGAAAGGTTCTGAAATCAGTCCCCAACACAGCAAAGAAAAATGAAAGCCTTCCAGGGTGAATTTTATGGTGTATGGATAACATGTTAAAAGAAAAAAAAAAATCCAGACACCAGTGGCTCACACCTGTAATTCTGGCTACCCAGGAGGCTGAGATTTGAGGATCACAGGTGTAAGCCAGCCTGGGCAAGAAAGTCTGTGATACTCTTTTTTGTTGTTGGTCGTGGGGCTTGATCTCTGGGCCTGGATGCTGTTCCCGAGCTCTTCAGCTCAAGGCTAGCGCTCTACCACTTGAGCTACAGCACCATTTCCAGTTTTCTGGTGGTTTATTGGAGTTAAGAGTTTCACGGGCCGGGCGCTGGTGGCTCACGCCTGTAATCCTAGCTACTCAGGAGGCTGAGATCTGAGGATCGCGGTTCAAAGCCAGCCCGGGCAGGAAAGACCGGAGACTCCTATCTCCAATAAACCACCAGAAAACCGGAAGTGGCGCTGTAGCTCAAGTGGTAGAGCTCGCCTTGAGCTGAAGAGCTGAGGGACAGTGCCCAGGCCCAGAGTTCAAGCCCCACGACCGACAAAAAAAAAAAAAAAAAAAGAGTTTCGCGGACTTTCTTGCCCTGGCTGGCTTTGAACCACGATCCTCAGATCTAGGCCTCCTGAGTAGTAGGATTACAGGTGTGAGCCACCGGCACCCGGCTGTGAGACTCTTATCTTCACTAAACTACTAAAAAGTCAGAAGTGGAGCTGTGGCTCAAGTGGCACAGCACTAGCCTGAGCACAAAAGCTCAAGGACAGCGCCCAGGACCAGAATTCAAGCCCCAGGAACAGCATGTGCACACTACACACTCCAGAAAAGGAAAAAACAATCTAAATTCTGGTGATTCACAGTTACAGTCTCAGCGAAGATCTGAGGATCGTAGTTTAAAGCCAACCTAGGCAGACATCTCCAAAACATTTCTCTCCAATTAAACAGCAGGAACCTGGAAGTAGAGGCATGGCTCAAGTACAGTAGTGTCAGCGGTGCGTGAAAAGGCCAGGCAGGAGAGGAAGGCCCTCAACTCAAGCCATAGTACCGGTACATGCACAGCGAACACACACACACACCAATTAGACAAACATTTAAAAATACCCCACAGTAGCAGCACTTTTATTTTATTTTATTTTTTTG
>NW_012267307.1:4781520-4792181 GCF_000151885.1 Dipodomys ordii
GTTGTGGGGCCTGAACTCTGGGCCTGGGCGCTGTCCCTCAGCTCTTCAGCTCAAGGCTAGCGCTCTACCACTTGAGCCACAGCACCACTTCCAGCTTTTTTTTTTCTGTGTATGTGGTGCTGAGGAATTGAACCCAGGGCCTCAGGCATGCGAGGCAAGCGCTCTACCACTGAGCACTCTACCACTCTACCACCCAGCCTCTAGCAGCACTTTTAGTATGGAAGTATTGAAGTATTTTACCAGGTAAAATCAGGAAGGATCTGGTTTAGTGATTAGCAAGAAGTGTCTATCTAGTTGTCGGCTTAGCCCTGCCCTAGCCCCTGTGTGTAGGTCTGTGGAGTTGGTCTCTGTGGTAATTCTGTCCTTGGTGTATTCTTATTAATGTAGGCCCACAAGCCATCCAAGCTGGACTTCCTCAACAAGAAGACCTCAAAGACCACCACCAAGGAAGACCATGTGCGCCTGAGGACCTTGAATGGCCTCCTTCTCAAAGCACTGACAGATCTGCTGTGCACCCCTGAAGTAAGCCAGGAAGTCTGTGACCTGAACGTGGAGCTCTCCAAGGTAGGTGGCAGGCCAGACCTTCCAGTCTTGCCTTCCCTTCTCACCATCATGGTTTTTATCTGGGCTACAGGGTGATATCCAATCTGGCCATCTTAAGTTCTGGAGGACCCTGTGCTGTGGCGCAGAAGCATCACTTTCCTTCCACTGGGCAGGGGACTGTAACCACACGGGCCCTGGCATGTTGGACAGCTGGCCCGTGTCAAGTATGGACTGGATTGTTGGAAGAAGTCTAAGGGTGTGCTGAGGTGTAGGCAAGCTACGTTTAACCCAGCACTGAGACAAAGGAGAGTCCTTCCACCTCTAAAGAGAGAGTTGAGCAGACAACAGACAGCAGCTGGGTTGTTTCCAGTGAGCATCTTGGCAAAACTCCGTGAAGCCAGTCCCCTGCAGTCAGGTGACTGAGCAGGTGGTTGGTGGGACCTGGAGAGAAGCAGCCAGTGCATTTTACGCTCAGCCATGACGTCTCACGCCAGTGGGTGGTGGTGGGACCTGGAGAGAAGCAGCCAGTGCATTTTACGCTCAGCCATGACGTCTCACGCCAGTGGGTGGTGGCCGCTGCCAGCTCTCGGGGGAGGCGTTCAGGCACAGAGGAACCGCGGCTTTTCACCTCCAGACTGTTGTCTGTGTGAGAACCACTGCAAACAGGAAGTGACCTGTGTCTGGCTGGGTCTCAGGTCTCGCTGGCTTCGGACTTCTCAGCCTGCCGTGTGTACTGGAAGACGGGTCTCTCCGCAGACCAGAACAAGCACACAGAAGCCGTCCTGCAGAGGAGCGCGGCACACATGAGGTGATCATACTGGCTTCCCACAGGGGTCGCTTTCTGCCTGCACCCCGACTGCTCCGCTGTCTCTGGCTTCCCACAGGGGCCGCTTTTTGCCTGCACCCCCGACTGCTCCGCTGTCTCTGGCTTCCCACAGGGGCCGCTTTCTGCCTGCACCCCGACTGCTCCGCTGTCTCTGGCTTCCCACAGGGGTCGCTTTCTGCCTGCACCCCGACTGCTCCGCTCTCTCTCTCCTAGGTGTTCCTTTAAAGTTTCTTATTAAGGATTTGTACTTTTCTCCTGTGCATGCTGGTCCTGGGGCTTGTACGCAGGGCCTGGGCACTGGCCCTGAGATTTTTCACTCAAGGCTTGCCATCTACCATTTGAACCAAATTGGAGATAAAGAGTCTTACAGAAGCCAGGTGCTGGTGGCTCACGCCTGTAATCCTAGCTACTCAGGAGGCTGAGATCTGAGGATTGCGGTTCAAAGCCAGCCCGGGCAGGAGAGACCCTGAGACTCCTAACTCCAATAAACACCAGAAAACCGGAAGTGGCACTGTAGCTCAAGTGGTAGAGCACTCGCCTTGAGCTGAAGAGCTGAGGGACAGCGCGCAGGCCCAGAGTTCAAGCCCCGCGACTGACCAAAAAAAAAAAAGAGTCTCACAGACTTTACTGCCTGGGCTGGCCTCAAACCGTGATCCTCAGATCTCCCGAGTAGGTAGGATTACAGGCACCCACTATAATTGTACTTTTAAGGAAAAAATTTGGAAGTATTTTCTTCAATTTCAGAATATAATTTGCCTTTTCCTATTAAACATAGTCTAGTCAGCTTTTTAAAAGTTTTATAGGGATCCAGAGCTCCTTTCAGGACTTTTTTGAGGTTAAGGATGTTTTTCACAAATACTCAAGATCCTTTGGTCTTTCTTTTGTCTGTCTGCCTGCCTGCCTTCCTTCCTTCCTTCCTTCCTTCCTTCCTTCCTTCCTTCCTTCCTTCCTTCCTTCCTTCCTTCCTTCCTTCCTTCCTTCCTTCCTTCCTTCCTTCCTTCCTTCCTTTCTTTCTTTTTCTTTCTCTCTTTCTCTCTCTCTCTTTCTCTCTCTGTCTTTCTCTCTCCCTCTCTATCTCCCTCCCTCTCTCTCTCTCTTTCTTTCTTTTTTTTCTTGTTTTGGTCGTAGGGCTTGAACTTAGGGCCTGGGCACTATCCCTGAGCTCTTTTGCTCAAGGCTAGCCACAGCTCCACTTCCAGTCTTTGAGTGGTTTATTGGAGATACAAGTCTCACAGAGACTTTTCTGCCTGGGCTGGCTTTGAACTGTGATCCTCAGGGTCTGGGAAGGTGGCTCAGTGGTAGAGTGCTTGCCTTACATGCCAGAGGCCCTGGGTTCAATTCCTCAGCACCACATAAGCAAAAAGAAAAAAGCCGGAAGTAGCACTGTGGCTCAAGTGGTAGAGCGTTGGCCTTGAGCTGAAGAGCTGAGGGACAGCGCCCAGGCCCAGAGTTCAAGAGCCCATGACCAGACCCCCCCAAAAAACAAAAAAACTAAAAAAACCAAATGAACTGTGATCCTCAGACCTCCTGAGCAGCCGCCAGAGCCTGGCCCTTTGCCTTTCTCCATCTGCCAGGACTGGTGCCTTTTTGCACTGCTGCTGGGCCTCACTGTGAGACACAGTGCCACTGTAAAGTGTTAAAGCATTCATGCCGTAAAGTATTTCATATGAACAAACAAGACCGAGTGTAGTCTTGACCCACAAGGCCACGCCTGTTTAGCATCCTGTGGGGAAAGCACCGTGACCCCGTCACAGCGCAGCTGTCAGGGCACCACGGAGGAGCCGAGCGAGCCCTGGCTGCTGTGGTGTGGGTGTTTGTGGGCAGTGCTCTAAAGCTTGCTGAGTGACCCCGGTGCTTTGGGGAAACCAGCTGGCTTCACTGTTGTCTCCAATAAAATGGATCTTCAGAGTGATAATCAGCTTACAGATTTATTTGTTTACTTACTTATTGTGCTAGTATTGGGGCTTGAACTCAGGGCCTGGGCCTTGTCCCTTAGTTTTTCATTTTGATGATTGATCTCCAGTGTTCTTTGAAAGAACATCAACCATATTCATAATCTGTTGGGCCTCTCCCCTCTGCGGGTACCCAACTCTCAACAGAACCTGTTTTGCTTTCCGGTCATTTGTTTTCATTTTTTATTGTATATTAATTGTACATAGGAGTTTCAAAATGGTATCTCACACAGGCACATAATTTAGATGAACTTCCCCCCATTATTCCCTACCTTCCTGCTCCATCTGCATTACGGACACAATGCACTCCAGCATTATTCATCCTCCCTTATTCTTTCTCTCTCCCCTTTCCCTCATCCTCCCCTAGATAGTCCCACAGTTATAATCATGCTGCACACACACACACACGTGCCTTTTTGTATTTTCATTTTATTACTGGAATAGGGTTTCAAGAACTCTGCCTGGGCTGACCTTAAGCTCAGATCTTCCCACTCCCACATCCGAAGTAGACAGATTACGGGCATGGCACCTCACCTGGCTTGTTCTTACTTCTTTGAACGACGTGGTCAGAATGTGGGCCACCGCCCGTGACTTCAGATGCTAAGCGCATGTCTGGCGCTCCCTGGACACTCTGGAACTCTGCCATCACACTGCCACAGCTGGAGAGAATGTCTTTGTACAGCTCAGCGCTGTGACACACACCTGTGAGGTTGAGCTACACATGGTACACATTTCCTGAAACCTACACACTGTGCTTGAAAAGGGAACATTCAGCCAAGCTTTTGAAATGCCTGAAAACCAGACAACAACACAGCTGTTTCAATACTTGAAGAAAAGACTTTACTATCTTGGTTTTGTTTAACAGTAAAAGATGAAATTGAAGCCAGGTGCTGACGGCTCAACGCCTGTCATCCTAGCTACTCAGGAGGCTGAGATCTAGAGATCACAGTTCAAAGCCAGCCTGGGCAGAAAAGTCCATGAGACTTTTTGTGTGTGTGTGTCAGTTGTGAGGCTTGAACTCTGGCCATGGGCGCTGTCCCTCAGCTCTTCTGCTCAAGGCGAGTGCTCTACCGCTTGAGCCACAGCACCACTTCCAGTTTTCTAGTAGTTTATTGGAGATAAGAGTCTCATGGACTTTCCTGCCTGGGCTGGATTTGAACCATGATCCTCAGATCTCAGCCTCCTGAGTAGCTAGGATTACAGGCGTGAGCCACATGAGACTCTTATCTCCAATAAACTACTAGAAAACTAGAAATGGGCTGTGGCTCAAGTGGTAGAACGCTCACCTTGAGCTGAAGAGCTGAGGGACAGCGCCTAGGACCAGAATTCAAGCCCCACAACCAACCAAAAAAAAAAAAGAGGCTGAAATCTGACATGAAGCCTTGGGTTTGATTCCTCAGTGCCACATACACAGAAAAAGCTGGAAGTGGAGCTGTAGCTCAAGTGGTAGAGCACTAGCCTTGGGCAGAAAAATCTCAGGGACAGTGCCCAGGCTCTGAGTTCAAGACCAACCCAACCCCCCCCTCCAAATATATATAAATACTTCACACACACACACACACACACACAGAGCTGGGCACAAGTGGCTCATACCTGTAACCCTAGTTATTCATGAAGCTGAGATCTGAAAACCTGGGCAAGAAAGTCTATGAGACGCTTATCTCCAATTAACCACAAAAAAAGCTGGACGTAGAGCTGTGGCTCAAGTAGTAGAATGATAGTCTTGAACAAAAAAATCTCAGGGACAGCACCCAGGTTCTGAGTTCAAGCCCCAGGACTGCTACAAAAAAAAAAACCCAACACCCCAGATGCTTGCCTCGCACATGGGTTCAATCTCAAATATTGCAAGTAAGTGAGTAAATAAGTGACAAAGAAATAGGTCAGTACACAAATCGAATGGTTAAGAACAGTAGTGAGGCCTTTGTGATACGGTGGTGTGATAACGGCTTTTGGTCTAATGTTTTCCTCTCTGTAGCCTTCCTTTTCTTCCTCACTTCTCCTCTTCCCTTGCTTCTTGAACCTGTGGGCTCAAGTGATCCTCCTGCTCTGTCTCCCTCATGGCTGAGAATGCAGGTGTGACACTACCTACTCTCACCTTTGAGTGACAGGATGATGGAGTCCGACTTTCAGTAGTGACTTTCATGTAGTTCACATTAAGCACCCTTCCTCTCTTCTAAATCTGCAAAACATGCATTCTCTCCTCAGACACCTGGTGATGTCCCAGCAGATACTGAGGAATGTGCCCCCCATAGTGTTTGTTCAAGACAGAAAAGACACAGTTCTGGCCAAGGTAAGGCTTTTTTGTTGTTGGTGGTGGTCATGGGGCTTGAACTCAGGGCCTGGGTGTTGTCCCTGAGCTTTTCTGCCTAAGGCTAGTACTCTACCACTTTGATCCACAGCTACACTTCCAATTTTCTACTGGTTCATTCGAGATACGAGTCTCATGGGTTTTCCTGCCTGGGCTGGCTTTGAACTGCAATCCTCAGATCTTAGCCTCCTGAGTAGTTAGGATTACAGGTGGGAGCCAACAGCGCCCAGCTCCAAAGTAAGGCTTTTCTTTCCCCGGTCAGTCATGGGACTTGAACTCTGGGAACTCTGGGCCTGGGCGCTGTCCCTGAGCTCTTCGGCTCAAGGCTAGTGCTCTCTCACTTGAGCCACAGCACCACTTCTGGTTTTCTGGTGGTTCATTGGGAGACAAGAGCTGGCTTTGAACTGTGATCCTCAAATCTCAGCCTCCTGAGTAGCTATGATGACAGGCGTGAGCCACCGGCGCCCAGCCCTAATTGATTTTTGTTCGTTTTTGGCCCTGCTACTCTGGCTTGAACTCAAGACCTCATGTTCTTACTCAGCTTGGTCTTTCTTGGCAGAGAGGGAAAGAGAGGGAAGAAAGAAAGAAAAGAGAATCATCAAGCTATTATTTAAGATCTGTTTTTTAATGTCAGTGCTTACAGTTATAAACTTGCCTCCAGAACTGCCTTTGCTGTAACCCAGAGATTCTTTTTTTTTTTTTTTTTTTTTCGGTCGTGGGGCTTGAACTCTGGGCCTGGGCGCTGTCCCTCAGCTCTTCAGCTCAAGGCGAGCGCTCTACCACTTGAGCTACAGCGCCACTTCCGGTTTTCTGGTGGTTTATTGGAGATAGGCGTCTCACAGTCTCTCCTGCCGGGGTTGGTTTTGACCGTGATCCTCAGATCTCAGCCTCCTGAGTAGCTAGGATTACAGGCGTGAGCCACCAGCGCCGGCTAACCCAGAGATTCTGATAAATTATTTTTCATTTTCATAGATTCTAGGAATTATTCTGTTATTTCTAAAATGATCTACTAGTTGTTCAGCAATGCAATTTCATTTCCATTTGTTCAAACACATTTTGTATAGTTTGTTTATAGTTGTTGATTTCTAGTTTCCATTGTAGTCTTTATAAAATTACAGTGCTTTATTGCAGTTTTCATGTATTTTTAAATTTTATTAATTTAATTTTTGTTGTTGTTGTTGGTTGTGAGGCTTGAACTCTGGGCCTGGGCGCTGTCCCTCAGCTCTTCAGCTCAAAGTGAGCACCCTACCACTTGAGCCACAGCACCACTTCTGGTTTTCTGGTGGTTAATTGGAGATAAGAGTCTCACGGACTTTGCTGCCCAGGCTGGTTTTGAACCATGATCCTCAGATCTCAGCTTACTGAGTAGGTAGGATTATAGGCGTGAGCCACCAGCGCTCCGATAGTTTTCGTGTATTTCAACTCTTGCTTTACGTTCTCAAATATGGTCTATGTTGGAGAAAGTTCCATGAACTTCTAAGAATAGATTGTATAGCTGCTGGATGAAATGATCTATACTGTTGATTAATTTTGAGGCTCCTTTGTTAATTTTTTGTCTGGATGACTTGTCTGTTAGTGATAATAAGATATTGAAATCTCTTATTATTAATGTGTTGGTATCTAGCTATGCTTTATAAGTCCAGTGGTATTTGTTTAATTAAATTGGATGTGCCAACATTTGGTGTTTATATGTTGGCAGTTGCTACTTCCTCTCTCTGAATTATCCTCTTAATGTATATAAATTGATTTTGTCTCTTCTGAGTAGTTTCTGTTTGAAATCTACTTTATCAGATGAGTGTGGCTACTCTTGCCTGCTTTCAGTCTTATTTTGTTGAAAATCATTTTCTGTCTTTTCACTTTGTGGTGTTTGTTAGTGAGATCTGTTTCTTGTATATAACAAATGGTAAGAGCATTCTTTTTAATACATTCTGCCATTTGGTGTCTTTTGATTGGAGACCCTAGCGTTTATTTTTAATATGGAAAAGTATGTAGTATTTCCTATCATTTCGATGTTTTTGTGATGATTGCTTCATTTTTCATTCTCATTTGCTAATCTACTTGTCTAGGGGGAGTTATTCTCTGCAATATTTCCTCATCACATTTACTTTTCTCTATGCAGGATTCCTTTAAGTGCCTTCTTCAGTGCTGGTTTAATGGTCATGCATTTCTTTTTTTTTTTTTCTTGCCAGTCCTGGGGCTTGAACTCTGGGCCTGGGCACTGTCCCTGAGCTTGTTTTGCTCAAGGCTAGCACTCTACCACTTGAGCCACAGTGCCACTTCCAGCCTTTTCTGTGTATGTGGTACTGAGGAATCAAATGCAGGGCTTCAGGCATGCTAGGCAAGCACTCTGCCACTGAGCCACCTTCCCAGCCCATGAATTTCTTTAGTTTCATTTATCATGAAGATTTTTATTAATCTACATTAACAGTTATTTTCAGTGTTTGGAATATATCATTCCATGTTCCTCTTGCTTTTAGAGTTTCTGTTGAAAAATATATTGTGTTCAGACGGGTTTACATTCGTAAATGACTTGTTTCCCTGGTAGCTTTTAAGATTTCTTTTTTTTGTTGTTGTTGGTCATGGGGCTTGAACTCTGGGCTTGGGCACTGTCCTTGTGCTCTTCAGCTCAAGGAGAGTGCTCTACCACTTGAGCCACACAGCGCCACTTCCGATTTTCTAGTGCTTTATTGGAGATAAGAGTCTCACGGGGGCTGGGAAGGTGGCTCATGGGCTGGGAAGGTGGCTCAGTGGTAGAGCGCTTGCCTTGCATGCATGAGGCCCTGGGTTCGATTCCCTAGCACCACATAAGATAAAAAGCCGGAAGGGGCGCTGTGGCTCAAGTGGTAGTGCGCTATCCTTGAGCTGAAGAGCTGAGGGACAGCACCCAGGCCCAGAGTTCAGGCCTCACGACCGGACCCCAAAAAAAAAAGAGTCTCACGGACTTTCCTGCCCAGGCTGGCTTTGAACTGCAATGCTCAGATCTCAGCCTCCTGAGTAGCTAGGATTACAAGCAAGAGGCACCGGTGCCCGGCTAAGATTTCTTTTTGTTATGTATATTTAGTGCCTTAACTATAATATATCTAGGATTTTTTTCATCTCTGATCTTGACTGGTATTCTGAAAGCCTCCTGTACCTAGATGGATCTTGCCTTCTCAAGATTGGGTTGTTTTCTGCTATTATTTTATTTTCTGTGCCTTGAGCTTATTCTTTTTCTCTCTTTTGTACAAAGATTCTGAAGTCTGATCCTTGAAATCTTATGTGGTTCTTTTATGTATTTTTTTAGTGTTTCTCTTTCTCTTTGCCTCATTGAACTAATCCTTTTACTTTATTTTTGATCTCTGACATTCTGTTTTCAACTTCATTCATTTTGTAAACAAGGCTTTCAAATGAGATTTTTAGTTGGGTTATTGAGCTATTAATTTATAGGACTTGAACTCTGGGCCTGGGCACTGTCCCTCAGCTCTTCAGCTCAAGGCTAGCGCTCTACCACTTGAGTCACAGCGCCACTTCTGGCTTTTTCTGAGTATGTGGTGCTGAGGAATCAAACCCAGGGCCTCATGCATGGGAGACAAGCGCTCAACCACTGAGCCACCTTCTCAGCCCCCCGCCCCGAGGTTGGTTTGTTTGTTTTGTTGGTTGTGGGGCTTGAACTCTGGGCCTGGGCACTGTCCCTCAGCTCTTCAGCTCAAGGCTAGCACTCTATCACTTGAGCCACAGCACCACTTCTGGCTTTTTCTGTTTATGTGGTGCTGAGGAATCGAACCCAGGGTCTCATGCATGCACTGAGCCAACTTCCCAGCCCTTTTTTGTTTTGTTTTTTGGTTTTTTGCAGAGGTTTGCTTCTTTCAAATCATGATCCTTGGGTCTCAGCCTTCTAAGGAGCATGTATCATCCAGTGTCCAACACATGTCAGTTTTAATTTTGTTCATTATTCTTGTTCTTTTGAGATTATTTTTTTGAAATTTCTTCTGCTTTGCAGTGTTGATGCACCATTTTTTTCCTTTTTTTTTTTTGTTGCTTGTAGGGCTTGAACTCAGCCTGGGCACTGAGTTCTTTTGCTCAAGGCTAGTGCTCTACTACTTTAGCCACAACACCACTTCTGGTTTTCTGGTGGTTCATTGAGATAAGCGTCTCATAGTTCTTCCTGCCTGAGCTGGCTTTGAATCCCTATCCTCAGATCTCAGCCTCCTGAGTAGCTAGGGCTACAGGCATGAGCCACCAGCGCCTGGCATGTCCGTCCGATGGTTGACTTTTAGAACACTGTTTATTTTCATATTACTTGTGTTTCTTCACTGGGGTTTATGCATCTGAAACCAAAGTTTTAATCACATGGAATTTTTTAGCTGAATTGTCTCAGGTTCAAGGGGAGGGTAACAGCTGAGCTCCTGTGCTCTTCGCCACTGGACTTGGGGTTCGACATTTGCTCAGTGTTCAGGGACCAGCCTGACCCAGCACTACTAAAATCGGTGTAAATTGGCTGGAGTGCCTTGTGGGAGGCTAGCTGTAGGTACAGAGGCTTCCGTTCTTTGGGTGCTGGAACTGCTGTTGGCCGCTGGGAAGATTCCCACTTGCTCTGCAGGCTCCCTGGTTTTTCCGTGGGTGGGCAGGAGAACCACATCACTCTGCTTACTGACCCCATACACAGTCCGTGACCCTGTGTGAAGGAGGGAGCCATGTGAGTTTGGCAGTTCTTCTCTTTGGTTGTTCGTGGGGCTGTCCCTCAGCTCCTGATCCACAGCGTCCACTTTGGCCTTTTCTGTGCATTTAATGCCGAGGAATTGAACCCAGGGCCTCATGCATGTGAGGCAAGCACTGAGCCACTTTGCCAGCCCTGGCAAATACTTCAAGGTATAACATACTTTACTAACTATCAAGTTACTATGCCCTTGGAAGAGCAAGCAGCAGGACTGGGACTAGCAACCCACTGTCCCTGGATCTTATGGCTTTCTGGCTCTCTTTTTTTTTTTTTGGGTCCAGTCGTGGGGCCTGAACTCTGGGCCTGGGTGCTGTCCCTCAGCTCTTCAGCTCAAGG
>NW_012267307.1:4793751-4799057 GCF_000151885.1 Dipodomys ordii
CTTGAGCTGAAGAGCTGAGGGACAGCGCCCAGGCCCAGAGTTCAGGCCCCATGACCGGACCCAAAAAAAAAAAAAAGAGTTTGTCCTTACAGATGACCAGTGAATGAAAGTCGATTCTCACGTTATGTACCTGGAGCGGTGCTCCCCTGCCTCTCAGCTACATCTCGTACTGTGGTCTGTCTGTGGTCTCACACTTCTTTTTTTTTGGTCAGTTGTGGGGCTTGAACTCTGGCCCTGGACCCTGTCCCTCAGCTCTTCAGCTCAAGGCTAGCGCTCTACCACTTGAGCCACAGCGCCACTTCCGTTTTTCTGGTTGTTAATTGGAGATAAGAGTCTCACAGACCTTCCTGCCCAGGCTGGGTTTGAACCATGATCCTCAGATCTCAGCCTCCCTAGTAGCTAGGATTACAGGTGTGAGCCACCAGCACCAGCAGTTGGATACTTTTATAAGTTCAAAACCTTTATATGCATAGTAACTTGATAGTTAGTAAAGTATGTTATACCTTGAAGTATTTGCCAAAAATCACCAAATAATGTTGGCAATATCCTAGCTAAGTAACTATGACTCACTAGAGCTGCACCAAGGAAAAGTATCTAATTTGACTTGTCTTCTCTTGGGCTTTGCACAGGTAGCTCTGAAAATGGAAGGAATGGCAAGCTGGTGGGAGGGATTTCCCATCTAGAAGGAGAAGCCCTCCATGCAGTTCAGCTCTGGGGCCTGAGACCACTCCTCACAGCCACCCGCGGCAGCAGGGTGGACTGTCCCTTCAGAGTGCCTGTCTCTGGTTCCTTCTGTCCTTGGGAAATTAAGTCCCACATGCATCCTTGGTGCCTTCTGGGATAGTCCTGATGAGGGAAAGCATAAACTGGACTTGAACCACTGCTGCAAGAAGGTCTGCGGCCCGTCCTGGCCTGGTCACTTTCACAGGTGGCCAGAGCCGCGCTGGGCCCTGCGGAGGCTGTGACCTGTGCCTGCTGCTGCCCCTCGCGGGAGCAGGGGTGTGGCTCACGCCTGTGCTTCCCCCTCAGGTGGATGAGCTACTGGCAGCCGCCGACTTCGGACCCCCAGATGAGAAGGACGGTTTGGCACAGGCTGATTTGAGGTGAGGCTGTGGACACAGTGTACTTCGCACGGCAGATGTCCAGATGGGAAGGTGCTGTTTGCTTTGTGCTCCCACTGGCAAGCCTTGCCCCGGGCTCGCACCTGTCCACACTCAGTGGCCCGCGGCCATGTAGCACAGTAACACAGCCGCTACTCCGTGGGCCTCCGGTCTGGTCTTCTATGACTCGGTGTACTTCTGCCACGGGTTTGCAGCAGGCCAGCGGCCTCTAGTTATAGACCTTGCTGTGCGGGGAGGGCGGTGGTGGCATCCCACTGGCGTGCTGTAGGAGGAGCTGGGCAGGAAGAGGCGGAGAGTTAGTGGGTACAGGTGCACCTTAAGGCATATGTGAGGTATTTGTGGGGGACCCTGCTCCCGGGGTGGCATGCCCTGGGCAGAGCAGCATCTGTCCCTGACACTTGTCAACCCCACATGGCCACTTGGAGATCTGAGATCCAACCAGTGTGGTGGTGCCAAATAGAAAGCCTGGGACTGCATCTAGCCTGGCTTCGCCCAGACCCGTGGCACGCCAGTGCAGGGAGCAGGTACCAACCTAAGGTTACAAGAGCTCCTCGAGCCAGCGTTCAGAGAGTGGGAGGGCGATAGCTGTGCTCAGGCGGTGTTCTCAAGAGTGGATTGTGCTCGGGACCCTTGAGCTGGTGAGGGCTCTGAGCCCGCCTGGGACTGTCTAGATGCTGTGCTCGGATGAGGGAGTTTGGTGTGCGACTGGCTGCCCACTGGCCCAGAGAACCAAAGCTGGAATTAACCTTCTTCGCACAGCAGTCTGCAGGCTCCCTCCGATGCGTCAGGAGTGTGCACATGTGGGTGATGTGTGTCGGGCAGCAGCGCTCTGGTCTGGAACTTGGCTCTGGCTTGGTGTAAAGGCTTCCTTCTCTTGCAGGAATCCAGGTGCCCTGTCACCAAATGACTCCCGGGGACCTGCTGTGCACTCATGTCTGTGTGGGATTGATCATGAGTCGCTCAACAAGAAAGTAATGGAGTACAAACGGCGGAAGGAAAAGGGGCTCAGGGGTGTGGCGTTGGTGCCGCCGCTGCAGGACCAGCAGCAGGTGGCTGGGCTGACACAGCCAGTAAGGAGGAAAAAGAAGTCTCTGCCCTGCCAGGACTGGGATGCCACGCCTGGGAGTGAGGAAGAGGAGGGGGAGAAGGGACGCGGGAAAGGCACCGCGGCGTGCTGAGCAGAGGAGCTGCGGGGCGGGAGAGAGGCGGGGCACAGGCCTCCCGGAGGTGGAGGGGCGGGTGCCCGGGTGTGGGAGGCGGGTACGCAGAGGGGTCTGCACGGTGATCCTCAGTGCAGGTGTGTCTGTTCTGCTGCTCATTCAGAGCTTTACTGTATATTTAAATACAATTTGCTACCAAAGCTTACAGTTGATTTGTTTCTCTATTCTCTTAACACTCTACTAAAAAAGAAAGGGAGGGAGGGAGAAAGGAGAGAGAAAGAAAAGTGGCCGGCTTGTCACCAAGATCCTCTCAAACATGGCAACAGTAAAATCGTGTTTCACACAGCTCTGCCACGGAGTCAGAGCTGAGCTGCAGCTACTGAGGACGGTCCACAGGCTTGCCTTTGCTGGTGTCAGGGCTCGGGGTGGGCCCTGACATGGTCTCTTAGCACAACTGTGCTGCAGTTCTACCGTGGTTGGACAGGAAGGCGACGTGAGTTTGGATGGTCACTTGGGTGACTCCAGTTGGGTTAACTCCAAAGGACTGACAACGCTACTTGGTGCCTCTGTCCACCTGGTGATTGCTCTGGAATCCACTCACATGTCTAACCAACTCGCTTTTTGCTCTGTAGGGAGTGTCTGAACACTTGCTAAATTCTTTGCATCAGCTCTGAGGTAAGAACTCCTATTATCAGAGAGAAAACATGTTCCAACTTGTAAATATCTGTCACTTGATTTTAAACAACAAAATCATCCACAAAAGGTGCAAAAAGTTAAAAAAATAAAAAAGACACATCAACCATGGACTGGATGAATGCTTGCTTGTGGTGTGGGCAGGAATAAGAACACAGCTTGCCACCTTGCATAGCTTCAGCTGGGAGTGTGTGTTGAGTTGGAATTCTTTGTGTATGCCTTCAGATGATTGGAAGTGCTACGGTGACAATCCATGGATAACTGTCAGCAAGAGCTGACAGCTACTACAGCTGGTCAGTGGCATACACCCTGAGACCCTTAGATAACTCTGTGGAGACCATCTTCTCAAATGAGGTCAATCCTAAGACTTGTGAGGATGTGGATTTGGGGGAAGTGTGTCTGTGCATTGCCGACTTGGAGATGCAAATGCCTCTGTCCAAAAGACAGGCTTTTTTTTTTTTTTTTGGTTGGTCATGGGGCTTGAACTGGCCTGGGCGCTGTCCCTCAGCTCTTCAGATCAAGATGAGCCACAGCGCCACTTCCGGTTTTCTGATGGTTTATTGGAGATGAGAGTCTCATAGACTTTCCTGCCCAGGCTGGCTTTGATCCGTGATCCTCAGATCCCAGCCTCCTGACTAGCTGGATCACAGACAGGCCTGAGCCACTGGCGCTCAGCAAGACAGGGTTTGTGTGTTTACACACTGGCAAAAGCAAAGCCCTTTCTCAAGCCCTGTCATTGCCGTGTCAGAATGGGTTCCCTTGGCACCAGGCAGGGGCCTGCTGGCAGCGCTGCTCTGGGGGGCACTCTTCTCCCTGCTCTGGGGGGCACTCTTCTCCCTGGGCTGTACGGTTGCTCTGTGTGAGGCTCAGGGCACAGGAAAAGCACAGTGCGTTTTGGAGAGCAGTGTGTGTGATGAGTCTCTTCGTTGTCAGACTGGCCCACAGCCTCAATTTTTCCTCGGACTAAGTCTTACTCTTGTAATAGTGATCAGGGATCTTATAGACAAACCTAGATAAATGGAGCACAAATGGAAATTCAGTATGCATAAATTTATTGAGTATATAACACACAAAATTATAATTTTCTGGAGTATATTTTCTGTATTGCTGAAGGATTTGAGAAAAGAAATTAAGAGTTAATCATTCATTTGGATTCCCTTGTCTCAAAAGTGTGTTACATAGCAGAATTAATAACAGGGTTTACATTTTATTTCTCATACCATAATAGAAACAACAAGATACATAACACATAAGGTAGAGATTTCTCATAACTGTTAGGTTTTTAAAAAGAGGTTGCCGAGTAAGAACAGCACCAGCACGCACGTGGTATTCAGGTAAGGGGTAGGTTTATTCGGTAGACCTGCTGGGACCAAGCAAGGTTGGCACTCCACGTGGCTGGGAAAAGAGAGGAAAGAGAGAAAAGAGCTAGAAAAGAGCAGAGAGAGCAAGAAAAGAACACAGAGAGAGCGAGCAGAGAGCTAGAAAAAGGCAGAGAGAAAGCTAGAAAAGAACAGAGCTAGGTAGCAGAGAGAGCTAGAATTGAGCAGTGAGAGCAGAGAGCTAGAAAAGAGCAGAGAGAGAGAGAGCTAGAAAAGAACAGCAAGAGGGATAGAGAGTTAGTGGAGTCTGCTCGCCATCCAGGAGCGGACCTTACATTCCAGCCTTTTAATAATCATGAGATAGGGCGAGGATTCTCTCTGGCTACTTCCTGCTGACAAGGCGCATCACAATAGGGGTAAAAGGCTGGAATTTGGTTCCCTCCCAAAGAAGGCAGTGAGCGGCAGCTGTCCCTTGGTGGATTGAGTCCTTAGGTGAAGTCTGGAGAAGTCTCATAGCATTGAGGGGCTGGAAAAAAAAAACTAGACAGCAAATAAATGGCAAGAGGAAGGACTTGGGGCTGAAAATGTTGGTAGAAATGTCCCTAGCTGCTTCTGACATCTGGTGACTATGTAGAGAAGTCAGGTGACAAAGGCAAGAATATAAATTCCTGTTCAGTTAATAGGTAGACAGGTATAGACATTGGCTGGGTAGGCTTCTTACTTCTACTGACCTCCCAGCTCTGGTTAATTTTGAAAGGGCAGGCACAAAGTAGCTGATGTGACATCTCCTCTTACTCCTCTCCATGTTCCCTTGTTCCCCAGACTGGCTGAGTCTAGGTGCTCGTTGCTGGGATGGCTTGTCCCAGTTGGTATTCAAGATTTGAACTCAAGGCCTGGGCACTGTCCCTGAGCACTTCTGCTCAAGGCTAGCACTGAACCGAGTTATAGTACCACTAGTATTCAAGGAGGTTTGAACTCAAGGCCTGGGCACTGTCCCTGAGCACTTCCGCTCA
>NW_012267307.1:4800267-4801517 GCF_000151885.1 Dipodomys ordii
ATCATTATTCCACAATACTGTGAATTTCCGGAAATTATGTAATCACTTAATCACAAAAAAAAAAAAAGAACCTGGGGAAGGGAGGGAGGGAGGGGATGGTAGGGGGAAAACAATGGAGGGGGTAACAATGTTCAAGAGGAAGTGTACTCATTACCTCACTCATGTAACTGTTACCCTCTGTATAGTATCTTTACAATAAAAAAAAAGGCAAAACTCAAAACCTAAAATTTTGACAACATTTAGACATCTTTGCTAACAAAGCATATCAGATGGTTGGGCCTCCGTTACCAGGGCCTGTGAAAGGAGCAACTTGTTAGCAAGGCACCTTAGAATAGCTGGAGTAGTAAACTTAGTGGAAGGTTAAGGGTCAGATGGGGCCAAACCCTCAACCCGCCACGTGGCCAAGATGGTGAATTCGAGATGGCGAATTTCTGAAAGAATGCAAAGAAAGCCTGAACAAATAGACCAAGCCTACATTGGCTAGCCTTTGAGAGGGAACCTAGAGGGGGATCCCTGGGACCCAGCCTGTGTCGCACTCTTCAGGACACAAGCCAAAATGTAGAAAAGAGAAAGGGATAGGGAAAGTTGGACACGAATGGCAGAGAGAAAGCAAAAGAGAGCCTGAAATTAAACAGACTCCTGATCATTTACCATTGCAGTAGCAAAAACTGTGTACTTCTGAGAATGGCATAAAATTAGGCTCTCTGGCTTTCCAGGGAGCTCAGGAGACATTTCAGAGGGGTTTCACGGCTCAGGCGTGACTCGCATCACCCCATTAAATGAGTAGAGTCAGTGTGGTGAGTGAAGGAGAGCTGACCAGGCAGAAGCGGCGTCCCGACTTCCCCCAGAGCCCTCTAGAGAAAAATGGCCAAGCCCCCAAAGCCAAGGGTCCTCGGCTTCAGAGGTGACCGGCCTTTCAGCTAAAGGCTGTAGGAGCTCTCTGGCGTGGCACCACATCTGGACAGAGACTGAGCAACAGAGAGCCGTAGAGAGTAGTTTCATTCACCAGAGTAGAGAAGTGGTGTGGACGTGGATGTGAAGGCCAGCAATGGTATCAATGCGCTGTTTTTGCAGCAGACAGACCGGTTCGCAAAAGGCCGTCAGAACTGTGGGTATTCCTCAGAGCAAAAAGGGAAAAACAGAAAAAGAAAGAAGAAAAAAAAACAGAGAGGAATCCAGCTGTCCTGACTTTAAGCCCTTTATCCGAGTCACGGCACCATTTATGTTAGGTTTTTTTTTTTTTTTTTTTT
>NW_012267307.1:4801642-4814005 GCF_000151885.1 Dipodomys ordii
GCTTTTTCTGCTTATGTGGTGCTGAGGAATCGAACCCAGGGCCTCATGCATGCAAGGCAAGCACTCTACCACTGAGCCACCTTCCCAGCCCTATGTTAGGTTTTTAAAAGGAGGTAGCCGAGTAAGAACAGCAGCACTCATGTGGTATTCAGGTAAGGGGTAGGTTTATTCAGTAGACCTGCTGGGACCAGGCAAGGTTGGCACTCCACGTGGCTGGGAAAGGAAAGAAAGAGAAAAGCTAGAAAAGAGAGAGAGCAGAGAGCTAGAAACGAACAGAGAGAGCTAGAATAGAACAGAGAGAGAGCTAGTTAGCAGAGAGAGGTAGAAAAGAGCAGCAAGAGAGCAGAGAGAGAGAGTCAGGGCCTGGGCTAGCCCTTATCTAGGGTATGGGCGGAATCAGGTGGGAGAAAGGTGTGGCCACATCAAATTCAGATGTGACCTCAGCGGATGCAGATGTGACCTCTTCCAGGTGTCCCAGTTGCCTAGGTAATGCAGGTACTGGGTGGAGACTTTGCTGCGAGGAGGGTGGAGTCTGCTCGCCATCCAGGAGCGGACCTTACAATAACCCTCCCTTGCAACGGCCGCCCACATCAGAGCCTATGTTTTGAGTACCCAGAGTCAGAGTCTACATTAGTCCTCACTGTATATACCTCCTAGAATAAAACACAACTATGATTTAAAGTTTTAGAGTACAACCAAGAACTACAAATGGCAAGAAACAATTGCCTCATAATTACTTACTAGCTAATAATCTTTAGAAAATCCAAATTAGATTCAAAGAAAGAAAATCTTGTTACGTTTACAGATGCATTTTTGTTTTGGTATAACAGTGATAACTTCAGAATAGCAAACCTTCATTAGAAAGACCTAGAAATTCAAGGAAGGCTGGTGAAAGTGTTCCCTGCTGTGGGTTTCCCCTGGCTTTCTTCCTTTAGCCATCAGAATGCACAGCATTGGTTTTCCTTCCTTCCTGGTTTAGTGGAAGAGCCACAGGGAATTGTAGTCTGTACAGCTTGAAGATGGCAGAATGGGATGATAAAATAAAAACTTCCTGACAGATAGGGTCAGTGTGCTACAAAAGAATGAGGAACTAAGAACATAGCAACGTTTTGACTCTGACAACCTTTGGAAAGGGAAAGGAAGCCATCTAGTTCCCCTATTTAACCCAAGGCCAAGCTCTGTGAAGGCAGCACAGGTTGACTGTATTAGAGTTGAAGTTATGAAACTCACTTCTGGCTCTCATGAAATGGACCTTTGTTTCAGGACTCACATTTCTCTGTTTGAAACCCTACTGTATGCCAGATCTGGAGGCACGTGCCTCAACTCCCTCTCTGGAGGCAGAGGAGGGAGGTCACCTCATACCAATGAAGAAAGGAAGTGGAAATTACAGTTCTTAACCAGATTCATCAAACACTCCTCAGTACTATAATAATACAATAATAATAGCAGCGTCTTCCAAAGCAAAAACAAGAACAGGTGCCGGTGGCTCAAGCCTGTAATCCTAGCTACTCAGGAAGCTGAGATCTGAGGATCACCGTTCAAAGCCAGACCCAGCAGGAAGTCCACGTGAGACTCTTATCTCCAATAAACCACCAGAAAACGGGAAGTGGCGCTGTGGCTCAAGCGGTAGAGTGCTCGCCTTGAGCTGAAGAGCTCAGGGACAGCCCAGGCCCAGAGTTCAAGACCCGTGACCGAACAACAATATAAACAACAAAGAACATAGTATTAAATGAGACATAGACCAAATGGACCTAGTAGACATCCACAAAGTATTTCATCCAGTGTACATATTGTTCTCAGAAGTTCATGGATTTTGTTGGTGGTGGTGGTGGTCGTGAGCTTGAACTCTGGGCCTGGGCTGTCCCTGAGCTCTTCAGCTCAAGGCGAGTACTCTACCGCTTGAGCCACAGCACCACTTCTGGTTTTCTAGTGCTTTATTGGAGATAAGAGTCTCACAGACTTCCCTGTCAGGGCTGGCTTTGAACTGTGAACCTCAGATCTCAGCCTCCTAAGTAGCTAGGATTACAGGCATGAGCCACTGGCACCTGGATAAGTTCATGGATTTTTCTTCAAAATATATTGTAGGACATAAAGCAAATCTTAGCAAATACAAGAAAATTGAAATAACTCCCTTTGTTCTATCACACTATAATGCAATCAAACTAGAACTTACAGAAGATATTTAAACACATAGAGACTGAACGACACATTGTTAAGTGGTTAGTAGGTCACTGAAGAAATAAAGAGAAATTAAAAATTCCTGAATCTGGGGCTGGGAAGGTGGCTCAGTGGTAGAGCACTTGCCTTGTATGCCTGAGGCCCTGGGTTCGATTCCTCAGTACCACATAAGCAAAAAGAAAAAAGCCAGAAGTGGCGCTGTGGCTCAAGTGGTAGAGCGCTAGCCTTGAGCTGAAGAGCTGAGGGACAGTGCCCAGGCCCAGAGTTCAGGCCCCAGGACCGACCCCCCAAAAAAAAAATTCCTGAATCTAATGCAAATTCAAAACTGACCTATCAGAACCTTTGGGGTATAGCAACGGGAATGGTAAAAGAGAAGTTTATAGTTTGAGTACACACATTAAAAACAGATCTATCAAATAAGACGCAGAAGAAAGGAAGAGATTCAAAAAAGCTGGAGATTAAAAGAGGAATAACACAAAAATAACAAATACACAAATGAGGGAATACTTCAAAAACCTATACTCAAAGGAACTTGAAAGTTTAGAAGGAATGGATAAATTTATAGATACAGTTGACCTACAGAAATTGAGCCTAGGGGCTGGGAAGGTGGCTCAGTGGTAGAGCGCTTGCCTTGCATGCCTGAGGCCCTGGGTTCGATTCCTCAGCACCACATAAGCAAAAAGAAAAAAGCCGGAAGTGGCGCTGTGGCTCAAGTGGTGGAGCGCTAGCCTTGAGCTGAAGAGCTGAGGGACAGCGCCCAGGCCCAGAGTTCAGGCCCCACGACCGGACCCCCCCTCAAAAAAAAAACAAACAGAAATTGAGCCTAAAGGCTCAAACAGATGTCTGTCCAGATGGAAACAGTGGTAACGAATCTACTCACAAAGAAGTCCGGGATCGGACTCACAGCCCACGTCAGGAGACTGGGACGGCTCTAGAACTAGCCCCACCCAGTACTCGTTCATCTCTCTCCATGAAATACAAAGAGTAGGAACTCCTGTGAGGTATTACACTCATTCTAACACTGACCAGAAACACACAGAGACTTATAGGCAATTGCTTTCATGAACAATGATACAAAAATTCTCAGTAAAACTCTTGCAGGTCAAATTCAATAGCACATTCATAATCAGATGCCATGGTCGAGTTGGTTTAATTCCAGGGATGCATATGTAAACCAATAAGTGTAATATGTCGCATAAAGAAGACATGTGTGAAAGCTATAGGATGATCTCAGTTGATGTAGAAAATGCTCTTTGAGCCACAATTCCACTTGTGGCTTTTTGGTGGATAATTGGAGATAAGAATCACACAGACTTTGCTGTCCAGGCTAGCTTTTAACAGCAATCTTCAGATCTTTGCTTCCTGAGTAGTTAGGATTACAAGGTATAAGCCACCAGCACCTGGCTCAATATTTGTATTTTTTTCCCCCAGTCTTGGAACTTGAATTCAGGGCCTGGGCACTGTCTTTCAGCTCTTCAGCTCAAGGTTAGCACTCTACCACTTGAGCCACAGTGCCACTTCTGGCTTTTTCTGTTTATGTGGTGCTGAGGAATCTTAACCCAGGGCCTCATGCGTGCGAGGCAAGTACCACTGAGCCACCTTCCCAGCCTAATTCTCATTTTTATTCTTTAAGTGAAAGTTATTCTTTCCTAGGCCCCATGATTTTATTTACTTTTCTTCCTTTTTCATGTAATATTCTTTCAAAATATACTTTTCATGGTGGGTTAAATGGTCACGAATTGGTTTAGATTTTGCTTATTACAGAACGTTTTCAATTCTCCATTATTTATTTATTTATTTTTTGGGTCCGGTCATGGGGCCTGAACTCTGGGACTGGGCACTGTCCCTCAGCTCTTCAGCTCAAGGCTAGCGCTCTACCACTTGAGACACAGCGCCACTTCCAGCTTTTTTTTTCTTTTTTCTTTTGTGGTGCTGAGGAATCGAACCCAGGGCCTCAGGCATGCAAGGCAAGCGCTCTACCACTGAGCCACCTTCCCAGCCCCATCTCCTTTATTTTTAAAGAATAACTTTTTTTTTTTGTCAGTTGTGGGGCTTGAACTCTGGGCCTGAAACTTTTTTTGCATATAGTAATCTCAATAATTATTTTGTTTCAGGACTTGAAATATGCTAGACCATACTCTTACTTTTAGAGTTTCTGCTGAGAAGTCTGTCAGGTGTCAAGTCACTGGACACTGCTCTCTTGCAGTCTTTTTCTGCACTATTGGCATTTTGGTAATGATAAGGTGATGTAGGGAGAATCCTTTTATGATCATTAGAGGTTCTAAATGCCTCTTCTACTTCATACCCCTTCACTTGAGAAATTACCAGCTGAAGACCGGTTGCTTTGATCCCCCCCCCCCCCCCCGTTTTCCTGCATTTGCTGGGACGGTCATCTCCTCCAGCTTTGAGTGTATCATTTCTAGGGAGTTGAGAGCCATTTCCCCAGTATCGCCACCCACACAAAGCAGGTGTAAGAATACAATAAAAACCAACTTAATGATAATAACTGACATGAACAACCATGAGGAAGGAGACAGAATAATGTAGAATAGACTATGGAGTTAACAACAGAAGGCTGAGTGCCAGTGGCTCACAGCCAGAGCCCGGGCTACTCAAGAGGCTGAGGTCCGAGGATTGCAACTTGAAGCCCGGAGAGAAGTCTGTGAGGCTGTCTCATTAGCTGCCAGAAGCAGGGCTATAGCACAAGTCCTAGAGGACAAAAGCTCAGGGCCAGCGCCCTGTGGGGCTTGAACACAACCAGCAAGAAAAAAATTGAATTACAAAATAAAGGATGTGTAACAAAAATTAGATAAAAGAAAATAAAAACAATACTAAATAATCATAAAAGGAACAGAGGACTTGCAAAGCTTATTTCTGGGTCCCTTAGTGGAGTCTGCCTGGGAAGAGGGGCTGGAGTCTATGGTAGTTTCTCTCTGCCCCAAGCAGCATGTGGTACTGATGCATGGAGGCTGTGGACGACCCAGCAAGTACATGTTGGCAGGGACAGGGCTAACTCCCTTCCTGGAGTCCTGGGAGTTGCCTTGTGACCCATGGGGCGAGTTTCCCACTCACTCCAGAGAGGCCCCGTTCTGTGCAGCCTGAGGAAGTCCAGCATTCAAGCCGAGAGGGTGTCAGAGTGGAAGAAACGAGCAGAGCACTGCGTTCCATTCTAGAGGGGGAGATTCCAAGCAGCCATGCATTCTACCTTCCAGTCCCAGTGTTTTCAGAACCTACCCTGAAGGAGAGAAGCTGGGGATACTGGTAGGTGAAGCCGATTAACTAAAACCTGCTGACAGTGACGTGAGGTAGGAGTTAGAAAGGAGTGAGAAGGTAAAAAGGACAGAGAATGAGGAAACATGCACGGACGAGTAAATCTGTGGCATCACAGCTTTCAGGAGACCACCAATAAGAAAGCCATCTTCAGTGACGCCAGGGACAACTATTTAACCCAAAGCCACGCTCTAGGCAGGGTGATAGAGATCAACACCTATGCCCTCGGCTCACTCTCTCTGCTGTATTTCTTTTCTGATCAACTTTGCTGTCATTGTTACTTATGTTCATGTCTTGCTTCAATTCTTCTCTTGCAGGATGCGAGGACCAGTGTCATTAAGCTGCCCTAAACTTTTATTTATTTATTTTTTGGGTCTGGTCGTGGGGCCTGAACTCTGGGCTTGGGCGCTGTCCCTCAGCTCTTCAGCTCAAGGCTAGCGCTCTACCACTTGAGCCACAGTGCCACTTCCGGCTTTTTTATTTTTGTTTATGTGGTGCTGAGGAATCAAACCCAGGGCCTCAGGCATGCAAGGCAAGTGCTCTACCACTGAGCCACCTTCCCAGCCCAGCTACCCTAAACTTTTTGGGAACATATTTGGTATGTTCGCCAGGAAGTGAGGGAGCAGGTACTTCTTTTTCTGTCTGGGACTCATTGAATGGTTGCAGTGTGACTTCATCTGACCCTGTTCACCTTTGAAAGTTCCTCTCTCTAAATACTTCACAGGAGGGATAGGCCTGAGGCGCACTGGACCATCTGACCCACGGCACTGACCTGTATCCATTTGACCTATATCAAGTGCTGAGTTCTGGGTGGGAAACGCTGGCTGAACTGGCAAGGCACTGAGAGAGCCTTCTAGCAAACCTAGGTCAAAAATTCCAGAAAAGGAGGCAAAACTTGTACAAGTCAAACCTAAAAGGTTTCTAGAAGAGACTCATTGGACATAATACATTGTGTAGACACAAAGGGGCCTGCCAGAGCATGGAGGCTGGCTGGAATAAACCCTCTCACAGTATAAAAGCAAGCAGCCTTGTTTCTCCTGTCAAAAAACTGGCCTGGGAGGGAAAAAAAAGGGAAAAGAATAGCTCCCTTCCTCTCACCTGTCCTTTTGCTCAAATAATTAACATGTTCTGAGAATTAAGTCAGCTATCTTAAAGAAGATATTACACTAGGAAGGAAAAAAAAGCCAAATAAAAAGCCTGAGGCATCAAAGGGCTGGCATAACACTGGAGGCCTGATTAAACCTAGAATTAAGAGAAGAAAATAGCCTTTTATTTGAACTGCAACACCAAACATTTTGTGTATGTGTGTGTGCCGGTATCGGGACTTGAAGTCAGAGCGTGACTGTCTCTTAGCTTTTTCTTTTTTTTTTTTTTGTTGGTCGTGGATCTTGAACTCTGGGCCTGGGCGCTGTCCCTCAGCCCTTCAGCTCAAGGCGAGCGCTCTACCACTTGAGCTACAGCGCCACTTCTGGTTTTCTGGTGGTTTATTGGAGATACGAGTCTCACGGTCTCTCCTGCCCGGGCTGGCTTTGAACCGCAATCCTCAGATCTCAGCCTCCTGAGTAGCTAGGATTACAGGCGTGAGCTACCAGCACCCGGCTCTTAGCTTTTTCTTTCTAGGCAGGCACTCTACACTTGAACCATACCTCCACTTCCATTTTTTTACTGGGTAATCGAGATAAGAATCTACAGACTCTGCCTGGGCTGGCTTCAAATGGTCATTCTCGGATTCCAGCCTCCTAAGCAGGTAAGATTATAGACAAGAGTCTCTAGCATCTAGTCAGGCAGAGCATTTTGAAAGGGCACTTGAACAAAATCAAGGCAGAACCTGCAGCCCTACAGTTCAAAGAGCTCTGTACTAATAGACTACTGGTAGACAAGTACCCTAAATGCTGGATCTTGAAGTTACACTAGAAAAGAGATTATTCCATTTTACAAAAGAGAACCAAGTTAATTCAGATTAAGTGGGCTCCCAAGGAGCACATTCAGACACACCCTTGAAGATTCAGAGCAGGGTAACTGAATTAGTACCATTCAAAGGAATGGTTAATGCCTTCAGCTCCTGATAGTCACCACCCTTCCTTTGCAAACACTGCCATCTTGCCCAACTTCTTCCCCTAGTAAACTTGCCACACAGGTGGTATTGCCGAACCACAGGTTTTCCCTGTCCCTTGGGCCCTTGGGTGGAAAATACTCCTCCCTGTGATACTGGTAGGGAGAAGCTTGTGGTACAATCGATCTACAGACCAAACACACATCAGAGGGTTCCTGCCTGAGCTGAGGAGATGGGGAAAGGCAGCAACAGAGGAAATCAATCGGACTAAAAGATATGTATGTGTGAAATGCTGTGATAAAACCATGGTACAATATGTACCATGTACAATTAAGTACGTTACTGTATACTTAAGACTTGTACCTTTGTACAATTAATATACATTAAATTTTTTTAAATGAGCCAGGTGCCTATGGATCATGCCTGTAATCCTAGCTACTCAGGAGGTTGAGATCTGAGGATCACGTTCAAAACCAGCTCAGGCAGGAAAGTCTGTGAGATTTTTTTATCTCCAATTAACCACCAGAACACCAGAAGTGGTTCTGTGGCTCAAATGGTATAGTGCTTGCCTTGAGCTGAAGAGCTCAGAGACAGTGCCTAGGCTGAGTTCAAGCTCCATGACAAACCAAACAAAAAAAAAAAATTAAAAATGAATGACAAAAAAGTAAAGCAGGCTGTATTGGGAGTGGGTACCAGAAAGAGTGGGGAGAGTTAATGGAAAGGTAAATGAGAGCAAATATGATGCAAGTACTTTGTAGGTATGTATACAAATAGAACAATGAAGCCTGTTGGAATTTTTTTCTTTTTTTAAAATTGTGATTAAATGATTACATAAATCTCACACATTCCACAGTATTGTGAGATAGTGCTACTTAGATAAAGTCACAAACACATTCTCACCTTCATGGGGCAAATTGTCTTCGTCGTGGTCTATAAAGTTTGTGAATTCTATGAGCTTTGACAGCCAGCTATTTCTTCCACTTTGGGTGATGATTACATTTCTTTCCTTTTGCTTCGTGTCACCTGTTCCCTCTTTCCTGCTCATTCCCTCCCTCCCATTGCTGTCACCCAGATGCTTAGTTTGTTTTGATCAATGACCAGTGTGGCTGATGGGTCCCGCTGTTGTATGTTTTCCCCAGTTTCCCTCTGTTTCTGTGTTGTTGGAATTTTTTTTAAGAATGAAGAGGGAGTAATTAAGGGGGTAAGTTTGACCAGTATACAATGTATTCTTATTACAAAGAAATCTGTCTTTTATACTAATATATGGTCATAAAAAGTTTTTTTTATTGTGCTGTCTTTGAGCCTATTTGTGCTAAAGGCTAGCTAGCACTCTACCACTGGAGCCACAGCACCACTCCCAGTTTTTGACTAGTTTATTGGAGATAAGAGTCTCACAGGGACTTTTTTGCCTGAGCTGGCTTTGAACCAAGATCCTCAGATCTCAGCCTTCTGAGTAGCTAGGATGACAGGCACCAAGCTGGAATTCAACTTCTTGAACAGAACTTCAACACATTGGCTTAGGAATGCTGCCCATAGATAGCGACAGCTCAGGTGCTGAGCATGTACTAGGCCAGGTCTTCTCCCTCTTTTCTCTTGAGGGTCAAATGGGTACTGCTGCTGAGTGTGAACACACTTCCCAGCAAGTGGACTCATCTTTCTGAGGATCAGTGGCTTTCTTCCTGCCTGCACTCTGCGCCCTCTACTCCTCCCTCAAAGACAGGAGCTTGCTGGCTGCCTCAGCTTGGGAGTGATCTGCCTTCATGGCTCAGGAGACTTGTCACTAATGCCCAAGGCCGCGAGATTCTGTGGTAATACTGCAGGAGCCCCACTCTCTGCTCCAACCACTAAGACAATGGCCCTTCTGGAGCACCCTCTCCATATCCACGGGGCCTCGCCTAGGGAGCAGTAGGTACCTACCTTGTTAAAATGAGATCGCCGGGTGCGGTGGCTCACACCTGTCATCCTAGCTCCTCAGGAGGCTGAGATCTGAGGATCATGGTTCAAAGCCAGCCTGGGCAGAAAAGTCCGTGAAACTCTTTTTTTTTTTTTTTGTCAGTTGTGGGGCTTCAACTCTGGGCTTGGGTGCTGTCCCTCAGCTCTTCAGCTCAAGGTGAACACTCTACCATTTGAGACACAGCACCACTTCCCACTTTGTCTGCTTATGTGGTGCTGAGGAATGAAACCCAGGGCTTCAGGCCTGCAAGGCAAGCACTCTATCCCAGCCCTGAAACTCTTATCTCCAATAAACCACCAGAAAACCAGAAGTGGCGCTGTGGCTCAAGCGGTAGAGCGCTCGCCTTGAGCTGAAGAGCTGAGGGACAGCGCCCAGGCCCAGAGTTCAAGCCCCATAACTGACCAAAAAAAAATTGAGATATGGTTGGTCTTCCTTGCTTTGTTGTTGGGGCTTGAGCTGAGGTCCTGGGCACTAAGTGGTAGGTTCTACCACTTGAGCCACAGCTTCACTTCTGGCTTTGAAGCTCATGGACTTGCCTGCCTGGGCTGGCTTCAAACTGTGATCCTCAGACCTCAGCAGCCTCCTGACTGGCTAGGATTGCCAGTGTGAGCCACCAGGGCCCAGGGTGGTCTTCCTTTTTTGCTAGCAAGCCTAGAATCTTTGATCTTTTCAAAGTGCAAGTACTTTTTGTTATGTTAATGAGGTGGCTGCTAAATTGGTAGCAGCCGTTGGAGTGGAAGGACCAACGCAGAATTGGAGGCGAAGCTTCAGCCTCATTCCTAACTCCCTCTCCTTGGAGATGTGGAGAGACTGATGGTTGAGTCGATCACTAGTGGCCAATGATTTACTCAATCAAGTTTCTTCTTGGTGACTCAGCATGGAAGTCCCTGGAGTGCGTAGCCTCCTGTGGGCCTGGAGCGCTAACCCTGCCCACACCCTTTGCCTAAGCATCTCTCACATCTGGTGTTCACCAGGAAATGTGTTTTCCCAGTTTGCAGAGCCACTCTTCTGAATCAAAGGACTATTAGGAGCCCTGAACTCTGGTCGGTCAGTCAGAAGGGGGAGTGAAATGATTGGGCCTTGTTATTGGCACTGGAGAGAGGGAAGTGATCTCAGGACCACACCCTCCACCTGTGTGATGGGGTGTTCAGGTAAACTGTCAGAAATGAACAAGCCGAGAGGACACCCAGCTGGCGTTCCCACAGATTTGTTTGGTTGAGGGTGTGGAGACATTTCCACTTATTCTTGGTAACAGAGGCCAGATATGTCTTCTGTATAGATTGTTGAGTCTGTGTAGATATAGAATGAAAGATTAGAAAAAAAACACTTTGTTTTTCCTCCCTATATTGTCAAAACATGAGTGTGGGGAACTTTGGAAGCAAAGACTCGCTCCCAGGTGAACACATTGAGCTGTGTCTGTGACATCCCTGATTCCCGGAAGTGGCAGTAATATGGGACATGGCTTGTGGAAAGAGGGTTGCAGAAGCTGAAGAAAATGTTCTAGAAGGGCATATGCCAACACATTTGACCAAGGCTGCAACCTAACCAAACTTCTGAAGAATAAATCCTTGGGAGGATCCAAAGGAGCCTCAGCAGCACATCTGCCATCAGCCTGGTTTTGAGGGGGAAGATACAGTCTGCTGTACCTTCCGGAAGGCAGGCTGGTGCCGCCAGATGACGTCAAGGGGTCTCAACTAAAATATTTCAGCCCAAATCTCATAGTACAGAAGGGCTTGTCGTATTTCTTGTCAATATTGGTGTGATAACTTTAGCAGCACAGGTTAAGGCTGTCTTCAGTTCTATAAAGGTTGACCGTGTCAGAGTTCAAGCCTTCAGAGCCCTTTGAACTCCTCCTGGTGAATTTTATCCTTCTTTCTTCCCCCATGAGGATAAGTATGTTTTAGTTAGTCTGTGTCTATTTCCAGGGTAGGTTGAAGCATTTTCTTGACCTTACAGTTTCTAAAATGCCATTCTATATCCTGAATGAACACACCCTCAACAAAGTGAAGCATGGTCCGTGAGGCCGAATGACTGCTGGATGGCCTTCTACTGGTAGTGCTACATCCACCCAATCTGCAAGGGTAACGGTCCTTCCTGCCTTTGCCAAAGTTTAGCAGTGTGACTTCCCAGACTTTCAGGAAGGGACACAAGGGAAAGACTTCAGTTTCATGTCAACCTATTGGATAATAAAATTCCAGGCTCCAAAAGAACTTGGATGCTGCCAGCCTTATCCAATGGCTCACCTTACGTCTTGATGTGCACTCACTTTGTTAATAAGTCATACGTAGTTCTTTTCTTTCTTTTTAAATTTTACTTGCTGTCCCCAAAGAACTTAGGAACATCTGGAATATTCCAACCACTGATAACAGGAGGAAAATTGTTAGAAAATCTAAAGTTACTCTTACAGTCCCTCTTGGGTGCAATATATGTATGTTTTTCTATAAAACAACAAAAGACTATGTCATCTTAGAATTCATGTGAAAATCTTAACCTACGCCATGCTATTGTCAATGTGAGGTCTGACATTTACTAAGCAAGTAGAAAAGTGTTATGGCTGTAGGACTTCCAGGTCTTATTTATCTACTATTTAGACACTCAAAAAGGACAAAAAAAATTTGAAAAACAGAGTTCAGCTCCAATTTTGACCTAAAGATCCCTCAATAGCTGGGCGCTGATGGCTCACTCCTGTAATCGTGCTACTTAGGAGGCAGAGATCTGGGGATCATGATTCAGAGGCAGCCCAGGCAGGAAAGTCTGTCTTTTTTTTTTTTTTTTTGTCGGTCGCGGGGCTTGAACTCTGGGCCTGGGCGCTGTCCCTCAGCTCTTCAGCTCAAGGCGAGCGCTCTACACTTGAGCTACAAGCGTCACTTCTGGTTTCCTGGTGGTTTACTGGAGATAGGAGTCTCAC
>NW_012267307.1:4814055-4818358 GCF_000151885.1 Dipodomys ordii
TGCCCGGGCTGGCTTTGAACCGCGATCCTCAGATCTCAGCCTCCTGAGTAGCTAGGATTACAGGTGTGAGCCACCAGTGCCCGGCTAGGAAAGTCTGTCTTATCTCCAATTAACCACCGGAAATCTGGAGGTGGAGCTATGGCTTAAAGTGGTAGAACTCTTGCCTTGAGCAAAGAGCTCAGGAACAGCGCCCAGGCTCTATGTTCAAATGCCACGGCAAAACCAAAAAACAATCGAAGCTGTTTTATTTCTTCATGCAGAAAGGTGTTTTTTTTTTTTTGTTTTTTTGTCGGTTTTGGGGCTTGAACTCCGGGCTTGGGCGCTTCCCCTCAGCTCTTCAGCTCAAGGCGAGCGCTCTACTGCTTGAGCCACAGCGCCACTTCCGGTTTTCTGGTGGTTAATTGGAGGTAAGAGTCTCAAGGACTTTGCTGCCCGGGCTGGCTTTGAACCATGATCCTCAGATCTCAGCCTCCTGAGTAGGTAGGATTACAGGCATGAGCCACCAGTGCCCAGCTTGCAGAAAGGTTTTTAATCAATAGCACTTTTTCCTGGTAGTGACCAGAGGATGCTGACTGCAGGTTGAAGCAGAGTCTCAGGTCTGGGATGCCATTTTCCCTCCACCTCTTAATCTCAAGACAGTTCCACCTTTCTTTTGCTACTAGATAGCTTATTCTGCTTCTTTCCTTTCCATGTGTCTCTCGGGTCTGAACTAGTGAGGACACCAGGGACATGATTTCGTAGCTCAGTTGCTCTGGGGCAGTTAAATATCAGATATCATTTCCCCATCCCCGGGTCCTGTTCACAACTCTAACATTTGCACAGGGCAAGATCCTAGGCAAGTCCCCCATGGAGGGTCTGGGGTGATGAGAGGAGACAAAATAAAAAGAGAGAGAGGCTTTTAGAGGTGATTAGGTCATGAAGGTGACATTCCTGTGGGTAGGATTAGTGCCCTGATTTTAAACCAGGTCAAAGGGAAACCTATCACACCTGTCATATAGGATTATAGGAATCAGATGGCTTTCTATGAGGAAGTGGCCTTTTACCAGACACTGCGTGCCAGTGCATTGATCTCAACCTTCCAGCTCCCCAAATTCGGTGTTTATAAACCCACTTAGAACATGTTATTTTGTTATAGCAGCTTGACCGTTCCTTTGTAACTTAGAATGAGATGACTTACATATTTAGGGATCTCACCTCTTCTAGACTCTGTTATACTAAAACAGACTGCCAAAAATATTGTCAGGACTCATTTACCCAGGCTTGTCTCCAAAAGGCTAAATCTGTCTTGACACAGTTTCCTAAGCGGCTTCTTCATGAATTTCAACTCCGACACTGTGTCCATTGAAAGACATCTGAGAAATTGTTCTCAGGCATTGCAACTTGGTCTCATGACTCACTAAAAGGCAACTCGGAATTTCTACAACAGGAGGACTTCCCAGAAATGAACCTCAAGCTTCAGAGTTTATATGCAGCCATGCTTAGGAAGTAGGTGGCTGAAACTCATTTTGCAGACAGTTCCCAACAAAGACAGTGAAACAAGGCCTTTGCAATTCCTGTTCTGTTCTCTCATCTGTTGGTATAATGACTCCAACTGTCTGATGCTCCCTCATCATTGCCATCAATGTCCACTTATAACAGCCTCCAATTTGCTCTTTTCTTCCCCCTTTTTGATAATTGTTAGACTAGAAAATACTATCAGACTGAGGAATGTTTGTATGTGTGTGTGGTGGATCAGAAAGACCTTCCTAGAAGATGTTCAGCAGAGCTCAGACTTGAGGAGCAATGAAGTAGAAATTAACTCAGGCAATGGAGCAGGAATCCCACAAACAAGTGTTGCATAGTGTTTTCTGGAGGAGAGGGGACTAGGGTCTAGCCAAATCTGAGGAATTACCTATCATGCCTATCAACTGATCATAATCATGCAAGGGTAGCTTGGAATGGTTGAAGTCAAGAGAAGGACACGGCATGATTAGATTTTCTTTTGGGTAGATGATGAAGTGGGAATACGCCTGGGGGGCAAACGTGGTTAGGCAGGGGTCTGTCAGGGACAGGCAGGTTCCCTTTTCTGTCTATACAGTGGTTATACAGGTGTAAACAAGGGAGCCGACTTAGCATTTAAGCATGTGAACTGCGGAACTGGAAATGGGAAAAGTGAAGGAAAGGAAAGCACTCTGCCTACTGAAAGGCAGTTTGAGGTAGGCGGTGATTCAGGGCCTTCGAAGCTAAGATGTCTGTGGGACATAAGTGGAACTGTTCCATGTGGTAGCCAGAAAAATAAAATGGAAACTATGAGGATGGTAGATATTTCCTAAAAATGTTGTTGCTGTTTGGGGACAGGGTCTTGCTATGTGAGCTGAGTTGGTCTCAAACTTGAGATATTTCTGCCTGAGCTGACTGCATGCCATTACATTCAGTGAGATATTGGTTTGGAATTGAAATCATGGAGTTTGAATCTGTCGTTGAGATCAACAGTGGGAGAATATGCTGAATAAACACGAAAGGCGTGAGATTTCCAATGGTTAGTGTCCTGCCTGCACAGGCAGTGAGTAGTGAAATGTGAGCGATGGAGGAATGGAAGCAGAATTTGGGACCACCACTATCAAGGAGGGCCGAGAAAGGTGTGGGGATGATGACAGGCTAGATTAAGTTTGTGCTAGAAACTGAAGAACAAGTTTGGAAGGTGATCAAGGGGAAGGGCTTTAGTGTGATTATTGAGGAGATACTCGGTCCACCAAAGTAAGACGAAAGTTCATCCTTGGGTTCAACAACTGGCAAGTCCCTCGTGACCAACAAGTTTCTGTAAAGCTGTGATGATGGGGAGACAGATGAGAAAGAAAAGTCCAGGAGGGGTACACAGATTGAGTGGGAAGAGATACCCTCAACTGCTTCATCTGCATGGAGGAGCAACTGGAAGGCTCGAGTTAACTTTTCGTCTCATCAACTTCTCAATTATACATACATACATACATACATATGGAATCATACTTTACTGCTATAATTTAGACTCAAATTCAATTATAATTCATTAATTATTAGAGCAAATTCTCCTTCAATTATTACTTTTCTTCCTGTAGGAAATGAAAGCAAATTGTGGTTGAGTAACATTATGTAGATGCTTGTTGAGTGTTTATTATGGGCTAAACTGAACAAATGGCGGCAGAAGAGAGAGTGAATGATGTTCAAAGAAGTTTCTGCCTGACCAAAGACATGGAAAGGGTCTCCTGGGCAGATAGGAGTTGACACTGCTGATTAGATAAGGGCGCGTGTGAGGCTGGGCTCGTCGTGGAGCCCAAGTCTTAGTTTCCTTTTCTTGAAGAACTGGTCTTCTGTGGAAATTGAACCTGCCAGACTAAGAAGGCTCTGGAAGAGTCATTAAGGGGCAAGGATAATTGGACCAGGGACTGTCAACGGAGGGGCTGCAAGGCATTTTTGAAGTTGTGTTTGCCTTTGCCCTCTCATCGAATCCAAAGCTTCCCAAGGTTGGCCTTCCAGCGGAACTCGGCGTTGAGTCTACGAGGTAGGGAGGACACTGGCAACTCAATGGATGAAGACCATGGATGACGTTCTCCATGTTTTCATTCAATTTGACAACTATTCTTGTTATTGCTACACAATTTTATTTAAAAAATCCAGGCGAAGGAGAACTTTCCGGTCACTTAGAGTAGACATAATGAAAAATGAAAATCCTCTACCAAGAGGTGTGACATGCATCTTCTCAGGAAGAGAATGATGAGTCAGGTGACCCTATCCCAGTTGGCTCACCAAGACGTGTCAATCATGGGCCCACTGGTCTAAATTCGGAGAGCCAAAGTCCTGTCCTCCAATGGCAAAGCAGTATCCTTAGAGCTGGCTTCCTATTGGCTGTCAGGTGTGGGCGGGGCCACCGGCTCCTGGAGCTGCCATTAGCTCCACCCCCATTCCATGCAAACGAAGTCAGAGCTCTGATGAACCCACGTGACTGGTCATGTGGTTGATGATGCATTCTCCCCACCCCTCCAGTGACGTCATCACCAGCAGAAACTCCCAGAAGAGCTTGCCCAGAGGTGGTAAGAGGTTGGCAGGCCTTCTTACTGGACCAGGGGGGCCAGGGGGAGGGGGCTCTGGCAGGCCCCACCCCTTCCAGGGCCTCGAGGCTTCAGGGGCCCAGGGGCCCGTGGGAAGTACCCAGGGGTCCCCAAGCACACTCTGCTCCCATTGGCTGCTCGCGCCGGCATGCAAATGAGGCGACGTCACTTCCGGAGGCTGCTGAGCGCCATCTTCTCTTTCTGGCGCGCGGGAGGAGGGACAGGCGCGGGTGGGCGCG
>NW_012267307.1:4819683-4821655 GCF_000151885.1 Dipodomys ordii
TTTTTTCTTTTTGCTTATGTGGTGCTGAGGAATCGAACCCAGGGCCTCATGCATGCAAGGCAAGCGCTCTACCACTGAGCCACCTTCCCAGCCCATTCCTGAGATTTTTTTTTTATTCAAGGCTGTCCCTCCACCACTTGAGCCACACCTCCACTTGTCTTTTTTGGTGGTTTATTGGAAATAAGAGTTTTATGGACTTTCCTGGGCTGGATTTGAACCACAATCCTAAGTTACAGCCTCCTGAGTAGCTAGCTTACAGGCATGAGCAACCAGTGCCCTGTGTCCCTTTTCTCCCCCATTATATATATTGAAATTGAGGGAGGGAAAGGCTAAATTAGGACATGTCTGATAGGAATGGATCCTTGGTCATGGTGGGGAGTGATAATATTTTCACATGAAGATGTTCTGGGGTTTGAGGTATACCTTTAATTTGAAACCCAAACATAGACTGTGTTACTGGTACATTTGTGACTGCCCTTACCTTTTTTTTTGTCAGTTGTGAGGCCTGAACTCTGGGCCTGGGTGCTGCCTTTCAGCTCAAGGCTAGCACTTTAGCTACTTGAGCCACAGCACCACTTCCGGCTTTTTCTGCTTTTGTGGTGCTGAGGAAGCAAACCCAGGGCCTCATGCATGCAAGGCAAACACTCTACCACTGAGCCACCTTCCCAGCCCCATCCACCCTTAACTTTAAGGAGGTAAATCCTAGCTTTCCATCCTGCCATCACCCTTTGGTGTTATTGCCCTGTTCCGTTGTTGTGGGAACATAGAAGACAGTCTGGTGAAGGTTGTGTGAATGAAAGGGCTCTTCAGTGATTTGGACACAGACCTACTCAATGTTAATGTGTCTTTTAAAGCACAGACTTTGCATTTTAAAAGTCATTTTGACAAATGTGGTAGTGATACTCGTAGACACTGTGCTGACTATGAGCTAATAACTTATGGCAAGGACAGGCACATGCAGGGAAAAGCTGGGAGAGTGAAGAAAGGGGTTCATTTTCAAAAAGAAATGTATTAATAACCTCACGAACCGGTAAACCCCTCTGTACATTATGTTAAATAATTATCACTTTGAACTCAGGGTCTAGGCACCAAAACAGCCAGTAGTGGTGTGGTTCAAGTGGTAGAACACTAGCCTTGAGCAAAAAAACATCAGGGATAATGCCCAAGCCCCTGACTTTAAGCCCTAGGAATGGCACAAAAACAACAATCACCAAAAAAGGCTTACTAATTCTGGGGGTTAGGAATTTAGACAGGGACTGGGGAGATGGCTTACCTTGCTGCAGTGTGAGGACGTCTGGAAGGTAGCATCTGGGGCCAGAACCTTCCAGAGGTTCTGTGGGGGAGATGAGCCTCTGTGGAGTGTTTGCATGTATGAGCTTGGAACTAGAAAGTGTGGCATTTTTGTAAATGTCACAGTCTTGGAGTTGATTCTCAAGGCATTGCTTTTTCCATTCTTGATTGTTTGAGGCAGCCACAAAATTCTGCCCAGCCTTGGAGGGCATCACTGTCTTGTAAGAAGGGCATCACTGTCTTGGAGGGCATCACTGTCTTGGAGGACATCAGTGTCTTGGAGGGCATCAGTGTCTTGGAGGGCATCACTGTCTTGTAAGAAGAGCATCACTGTCTTGGAGGGCATCACTGTCTTGGAGGACATCACTGTCTTGGAGGACATCAGTGTCTTGGAGGGCATCAGTGTCTTGGAGGGCATCACTGTCTTGGAGGGCATCACTGTCTTGGAGGACATCAGTGTCTTGGAGGACATCACTGTCTTGGAGGGCATCACTGTCTTGTAAGAAGAGCATCACTGTCTTGGAGGGCATCACTGTCTTGGAGGAGGGCATCACTGTCTTGGAGGACATCACTGTCTTGTAAGAAGGGCATCACTGTCTTGGAGGGCATCACTGTCTTGTAAGAAGAGCATCACTGTCTTGGAGGGCATCACTGTCTTGTAAGAAGAGCATCACTGTCTTGG
>NW_012267307.1:4823470-4825764 GCF_000151885.1 Dipodomys ordii
CTCAGCTCTTCAGCTCAAGGCTAGCGCTCTACCACTTGAGCCACAGCGCCACTTCCGGCTTTTTTTCTTTTTGCTTATGTGGTGCTGAGGAATCAAACTCAGGGCCTCATGCGTGCAAGGCAAGCGCTCTATCACTGAGCCACCTTCCCAGCCCCTATATTATTTTTCTTTATATCCATATATATGTATGTACATTACATACCATAGAGGACCTGTTTGTTTTGTGTATGATGTAGGTATTTGACTTTTTTTTTGGTGGGGGGGGGGTCAGTTGTGGAGCTTGAACTCTGGGCCTGGGCCCTGATCCTGAGCTCTTTAGCTCAAGGTGACTATTGTACAACTTTGAGCCACAGCATCACTTCAGGTTTTCTGGAAGGTAAGAGTCTCACAGACTTTCCTGCCCAGGCTGACTTTGAACCACAATCCTCAGATCTCAGCCTACTAAGTGGCTAGATTACAGGTTGAGCCACTGGTGCCAAGCTGTATTTGACTTTTTTGAGACAGAACCTTATAGCTCAGGCTGTTTTGGAAGCTGCTATGGCTTCAAACTTGAGATTCTTTTGCTTCTACCTTCTGAGTTCAGGAATTACACAGCTGTACCACTTTGCTTGACTGTTCATCTGTTTAAAATGTGCAGTTAGAGGCTTTTAGCTACATGGTGTTGGTAATATGTCATCAAGTTGGTTGGTTTCTTTTTTAACTCATTATCCACCTGCCTCCACCTCCCAAGCTCTGAGATTACAGGCATGTGCCACCACATGTCGTTTACTTACTTTTTTAAAAGAGAAAACAGATTAGAATACTAGTACAAGAGAGACACAGTGGGCTGCTATACAAAGAAATGTAGCACTGCTGTTGTATATGGGGTTGGGAAGAGACTTGTGAAACTACTAGGGATTTTGCTTTTCTCTTTGGGACTTGCTGATTGATAATTTTTTTTTCAAGTATGGTTTCAATAGGTTGTATGGGAAAATCACACCAGTTAGCTTTTACTTCCATATCCATGTTCCCCATTTCAGGTACTTTGTTTGCCTCCACATTCCATCTGGCTCTGGGTATTTTCTTGTCCATTATCTCTCTTTGAGGCTTTAAAGGGAGTCTTTTCTTCACATTCTCCTCTGACAGAGTGGCAGAACCAGACCCTGGTTTAGTGGGGCACAGTCTCTTCGAAACTGCTTCCTGCTGGATAGGAGTGTAGAAATGTCCCTGTTTGTGTGTTGCTCTGGCTGAGGATTATGGGGCAGTCCAAGGAGACTAAGGCTCCTTGAGTCTAATTGAATAGTAGAATAGAATTGTATGGAAGTGCTGGTCCAGGGGACTGAGTCACTGGATGGCAGTCTGGAAGAGAGGCTCAAGTTGTAGAGTATCAGCCAAGCGAGTGAGGCCCAGTACCCTCTCTCCCTCTCCATCCCCCCAAAAAAAGAAAATCACTGAAGGTCAGACAGTAGAAAATAGAACCACACTGCATCATCTGTAACTTTTATAATCGCCATCTTGGAGACTCCTGCCAAGAATAGATGATGTCCTCCATAAGAGGAGTAGTAGAAAATAAAGTATGAGGAGAGAGGCAGAGTCCTCATGCGTACTGCAGATGAGGGTTTGACATAGGATAGATAAGCTGTCCACCCTTGTGGAGTCTTTCCATTTGACTTTTTTTCCCTTGGCTTCTGTAAAGAGCTCTCCTGGCCAAAGGGGAAATAGATAATTCCATCCCAGAGTCTGTGTCTCAGGTCCCTGAACCCCCCAGACACCTGAGAGGAGGAGGCCTTTGGGTCTCTGAAGTTGCTGATATGAATAGGAAGAATTTCTTCTAAGTCTCCCCCATGTGGGCTACTATTTTGTGATGAATTTTTGGTAAAAGAATTTATTTGGTAAAAGAGTTTATTGAGATAGGAAAATAAGTGAAAGCAAAGATTAGGCCATGGTACAAGAGAGATATAGTGGGCTGCTGTACAAGGAGCATAGCACAGCTATTGCTGGCTGCAGCATTGGAACATTTCCCCAGCATCTGGAATATGGTCATTGTGTAAAAAAGAAACCTGGCGCCAGTGGCTCATACCTGTAATCCAAGCTGCTTAGGAGGCTGAGATCTGAGGATCACAGTTCAAAGCCAGCGTGGCCAGGAAAGTCCATGAGACTCTTTTTTTTTTTTGAGGGGGGGGTCCAGTTGTGGGGCCTGCACTCTGGGCCTGGGTGCTGTCCCTCAGCTCTTCAGCTCAAGGCTAGCGCTCGACTACTTGAGCCATAGTGCCACTTCCGGCTTTTTTCTTTTTGCTTATGTGGTGCTGAGGAAT
>NW_012267307.1:4827450-4833462 GCF_000151885.1 Dipodomys ordii
GACATAACGACTTGTACATCTCATTGTTGCAATGGGGATACAGGTGGACCAATTCTACTCTTTACAGCCAAAGCAATTTATTGATCCAATGCAGCATAATTTGGTTTCTTTCCACAGTTATCTTTCTCAATCACTTGAGAGGATATTTAAATGTGTTTGAGATGGCGATGTTAACATTCTATTCTTTTTTTTTTTTTTATTTGTGAAAATACTGTACAGAGGGGTTACAATTGCATGGGCAGGATAATGTGTACATTTCTTACCAAGCATTGCAGCCTCCTCCTTTGTTTACTTTTTGGTATGACTGTTGCCAAGTCTTAAATCCATAAAGATTGTTTTCTTGTAATAATTTGTAGTTTTTGCTCATTTTTACATGTAGGTATCTAGTTTCCTTTTGTGTGTGTGCTATAATGAAGAAGTCCAGCTTCATTCTTTTGCATGTGACTATGCTAATTTTCCCAGTATCAGTTGCTTAAACTAATTCCCTACTTCTAGTGCTTTAGCAGCCCTGTTAAAAACGGTATTTTTGTGTTTTTTATATGTATATATTTAAATAGAATACATGATATGATTTTGTTTTCTTTTAAGGAAAATTTCAAAAATGTTTCAAATTCCTGTGGAGAATCTTGATAACATCAGAAAAGTTCGGAAGAGAGTGAAAGGCATTCTTGTGGATATTGGCCTTGATAACTGCAGGGGCTTGCTGAAGGTAAGTGGCTGCAACTAACAATCAGGAACTACAGGCACTAGAGGTGGTCTCTGGAGGTAAGGAGATTTTTCTTTTTTTCCTTAGGAGTTTCTGAACAATGGTTAAGAGTCCTCCTGGCTAACCTCTCAGATATCTGTGTGAAAGCATCCTTATGCTTATTTTTGTATTTACGATTTAGTGAACTATTTAAGCTATTTAAGTAAATCAGGTTTTAAAAGCTTTTAGGAGGTTTTTTTTTTTTTTTTTTTGGTCATGGGGCTTGAACTCTGGGCCTGGGTGTTGTCCCTGAGCTCTTCAGCTCAAAAGCAGTGCACCACCATACTTCCACTTCTGGTTTTCTGGTGGTTAGTTGGAGAGACAAGAATCTCACAGCCTTTCCTGCCAGGGCTGGCTTTGAACTGTGATCCTCAGATCTCAGCCTCCTGAGTAGCTAGGATTACAGGTGTGAGCCCCTGGCTTCCGGCTTAGGAAGGATTTTAAGATGGGATCTTACTGTGTAGCCCATACTGACCTTGAGGTCTGGATCCAAGAGGATCCAGAGTTTTTAGCCTCATGAGTTCTGGGAATACAGTATGTGCCACTATGCCATAGGGGGAATTTTCATAGTCCTTGGTTATTTTTGTTGATGTTAATATGTTGCATTATTTAATATTTTAGCAAAAGAAGACAATTCGATTCTCAATTTTGATGATGTCAACAAATGCTGATCAATAAATGGGCAGGCTCACATGAGATAATAAGATTTTTTTTTTCTTTTCTTTTTTTTTGGTCCGTTGTGGGGCTTGAACTCGGCCTGAGCACTGTCCCTCAGCTCTTCAGCTCAAGGCGAGCACTCTACCACTTGAGCTACAGTGCTACTTCTGGTTTTCTGGTGGTTTATTGGAGTTTCATGGACTTTCCTGCCTGGGCTGGCTTTGAACCGAGATCCTCAGATCTCAGCCTCCTGAGTAGCTAGGATGACAGCCGGTGCCCGGCTAAGATTTCTTTTTCTTGTCTTTTTCCCTAGATATGTGAACTTGTGAGCAGTCATGAAAGTTTCAAAGTTAAAATCATAGTCAAACTTTATGTTTGTTTTGCTATATTTTTACCCTTTCTTACAACATTAACATATATGGTTGGCATTTGTAATTTTAAAAAATTAGGAAAGGTTTGCTGTCTATTCTTAAAGTTACTGAGAATTCTAGACATGTTTTATGCATAGCTCTAGAAATTAGGGGTATCTGCTTTGAATTTTTACAATTTTGGTTTAGAGTACTATGGCTTGGGAAGAGCTCAGTTTTCTTTTTGCTTGTTTCTGTGGTTCTAGAGTTTGAATTCAGGGCCTCAAGCTTGCTAGGCTGTTGCTCTCCCACTTGAACCTTTAACCTTGCTTTTTGCTGGTTATTTTGGAGATGGAGTCTGGATAGACCTTTCAGACTGAGCGGGCCTCAAACAACAATCCTCTGTGTCTCCGCCTCTGGAGTAGCGAGTCTTACAGGTGTGAGCTACCAGTACCCTACCCTATTTGGTTTCTTAATATTTGGATTTCAGAGTTGAAGCAGATTTTACTTATACATAACAGTCTGTTCCAGGGTTCCTATCATTGGCCAGAATTAACTTTGCTCTCAAGTAGATAATTTGCATTAATTTCTGAAATGCCCCAAGTGAATCTGCTCACATGTTTTCAGAGAGATCTTCATCTTAAGATGCTACTCTATCCTCTCCCACCTTCCTGTTTTCTTCAGAGCACTTGTACAATACTTGGTATTCACTGTTTGTCTGCCCTCCCCTGCCCGAAAGTAAGAAGACAGAGGCCTCACTGTCCTGTTACTCAGTCGGATACTTCGTAGCTTTTTTGTTGTTGTTGTTGTTGTGGGGCTTGAAATCTGGGCCTGGGCACTGTCCCTCAGCTCTTCAGCTTAAGGCTAGTGCTCTACCACTTGAGCTACAGCGCCACTTCCGTTTTCTGGTGGCTTATTGGAGATAAGAGTTTCACAGGCTTTCCTGCCTGGGTTGGCTTAGAACCTCGATCCTCAGATATCAGCCTCCTGAGTAGCTAGGATTATAGGCGTGAGCCACCAGCGCCTGGTTTTCATAGCCATTTTTGGAATGAATAAAAGTAAAACTCAAGTTAGAGAAACACTTTAAAAAGTGGCAGATCCAAACGTCATCTTGCAAGTGTAAGGATAGAAGAGACAGCAAAAATGGAATTGCCTTGGGTAGATCATATTGTTCAGGAATAGTTCTAAATGAGATTTAAAGTTCTTTGAAGGTTTGCCTAGAAATCATGTTTTAGGCACATGGAGGGAAAGCCAAGGTAATTATTTGTAGAGAAGACTGATTACAGTGTATTTGCTGAGCAGATTGAGAATGGAAAGTCATATGACTGGGAGAACTTGCAGAGAATGTAAGTGGAAAGTCACATAGGTAGTTTGCACATGGAGGGTACTCTGCCAGAATGGTGGTGATGGTGGTGCACTTCCCAAATAGACTGAACATAGTTTAGTTGCTAGCCAGTAAACAGGAATTTTTGTATTTTTGGCTCTTGACTAATGGTGAAGCTTGGGCAAAGAGTTCATCTTTGGCCCCTCAGCGTTTTCATAGGCGGAGGTACACAGACAGGTTGAGCCAGGGTTTGTGCCCTTTTAGGATGCCGACAGTCTGCGGGGGTTATTAGGACAGTTGAGGGGCATCTGTAGCGCAGAGGAGGCGGGGAGGGTTAGTGGGCATACAGCCTTTGTGGAAATGCTTTGTTTAAAGTTTGTTTTTGCAAAGAATGGGTACCATGAATTTAGAATGTTGACTGGTCAGGTGGGGTTGAGAGAAGAGAATTATGACAGGGGTAACATTGATCAAGATGCATTGATTGTAATAAACTGACAAGTTAAATTGAAACCCTTTTGCATGGCTACTTAAAGATAACTTAAAACAAAAACCACCATGACCAGGTTGATGGGTTCCCATCATACCAGGCTGAGGGAATTAGGATTTAAAAAATATTTGTGTGTGGGGGATATTAGTTGAAATTTATAAAAAAGGTATAAGAATAAAATTTAGTATGAACAACATTAATCTTTGTCTAGATTCACAATTTGGTGAACCTTTTATCCAATTTGTTTTATTTATTTATTTATTTATTTTGTCGGTCGTAGGTCTTGAACTCTGGGCCTGGGTGCTGTCCCTCAGCTCTTCAGCTCAAGGCGAGCACTCTACCACTTGAGCTACAGCGCCACTTCCGGTTTTCTGGTGGTTTATTGGAGTTTCATGGACTTTCCTGCCCGGGCTGGCTTTGAACCACGATCCTCAGATCTCAGCCTCCTGAGTAGCTAGGATTACAGGCGTGAGCCACCAGCGCCCGGCTTCCCATTTGTTTTAATGTTTCCTCTTGGAAGTATAGTACACACTTAACATTTATACCTCATGGCTCTTTTTACTTAAAAAACTCCATTCTGACATTATTACAGGGTGTATCAGGCTGGAGAGTGGAACATTGCTAGGGTGTTTGTCTTAATCGTGTTAGCTCTATTCCTTCGATGCTGGATCCAGTCTAGGGTCAGGTGCTGTATTTGTCTCTTTAGTCATATGATTTGAATTTTTAATGTGAATTAAGATTTTATTTACTTATTTATATATATTTTTTTGTCGGTCATAGGGCTTGAACTCTGGGCGCTGTCCCTTGAGCTCTTCAGCTCAAGGCGAGTGCTCTACCACTAGAGCCACAGTGCCCCTTTTGGTTTTCTGGTGGTTTATTAGAGATAAGTCTCACAGCCTTTCCTGCCAGGTCTGGCTTTGAACCGCAATCCTCAGATCTCGACCTCCTGAGTAGCTAGGATTACAGGCATGAGCCACTGATGCCCAGCTTTGAATTAAGATCTTAAAAGTACAATTATGTTACATGATTCCCCCCCCCTTTTTTTTTTTGGTCAGCTGTGGGGCTTGAACCCCGGGCCTAGGTGCTATCCCTGAGCCACAGCTCTACTTATGGTTTTCAGGTGGTTCATTGGAGATAGGAATCTGGCTTCAAACCATATTTCTCGGTTCTCAGCCTCCTTAGTAGCTAGGATCATGGGCATAAGCCACCAGCACCTAGCTTTTCTTCCCTTTTGAGAAGAGGCTCTTACTGTGTAACCCATGCTGGCCACAACTTGGCCATCTTCCTTCTTTAGCCTCCCAAGCCAGGGAATTACAAGTTTCTGTCACTGCCTGGTTTGGTTTGGTTTTGTCTTTTAGATAAAAAAAAAATCAACGGCTGGAGTTTTTTTATTCTTGAGTTCTTAGGCTTTTTGTTCTATGGTGAGTGTGTGTGTGTGTGTGTGTGTGTGTGTGTTTTAACTATGGTTTTTAACATAAAATCCTATGTAGCCCAGTCCTCTTTGCTAAGATAATAAGCATATGCTACCACACCTGACTCAGATCCTTAGTTTTTTTTTTTTTTTTGGGTCTGGTCGTGGGGCATGAACTCTGGGCCTGGGCACTGTCCCTCAGCTCTTTTAGCTCAAGGCTAGCACTCTACCACTTGAGCCACAGTGTCATTTCCGGCTTTTATCTTTTTGCTTATGTGGTGCTGGGGAATCGAACCCAGGGCCTCATGCATGCAAGGCAAGCGCTCTACCACTGAGCCACCTCCCCAGCCCCAGATCCTTAGGTTTTTTTTTTTTTTTTTTGTCGGTCGCGGGGCTTGAACTCTGGGCCCGGGCGCTGTCCCTCATCTCTTCAGCTCAAGGCGAGCGCTCTACCACTTGAGCTACAGCGCCACTTCTGGTTTTCTGGTGGTTTATTGGAGATACGAGTCTCACTGTCTCTCCTGCCCGGGCTGGCTTTGAACTGCGATCCTCAGATCTCAGCCTCCTGAGTAGCTAGGATTACAGGCGTGAGCCACCAGTGCCCGGCTCAGATCCTTAGCTTTTGAGTGGAGTTGAATGTGCTCTTAAATATTAATTTTTTTTGTCATCTAGAAATATTTTAAGACTGTTTTCTGACAGAGATATGGGAGCATTTTAGAGGGGAAAATGAAAGGTTTAATATTTTTAAGCTCTAGTGAGTAATTATTGATTGGGTTAAACATTCTTTTGGGAGAAAGTTTTGAAAGTTTAAACAGTGTGAAAATTCCTCTTAAAAAATATACACAGAGGGGCTGGGAAGGTACCTCAGTGGTAGAATGCTTGCCTTGCATGCCTGAGGCCCTGGGTTCAATTCCTCAGCACCACATAAGCAAAAAGAAAAAAGCCGGAAGTGGCGCTGTAGCTCAAGTGGGAGAGCACTCGCTTTGAGCTGAAGAGCTGAGGGACAGCGCCCAGGCCCAGAGTTCAAGCCCCACGACCAAA
>NW_012267307.1:4833532-4852004 GCF_000151885.1 Dipodomys ordii
AGTGGCGCTGTGGCTCAAGTGGTAGAGCACTTGCCTTGAGCTGAAGAGCTGAGGGACAGCGCCCAGGCCCAGAGTTCAGGCCCCACGGCTGGACCCCCCCAAAAAAAATACATACACAGAGATGAAAGTAAAGGTTTATGTGCCATTATTTCAAAATGTTCTATATCTGTGTACATACGTGTAATACATATTATATATAATACACATGTATATGCATATATATGTGTATATATACATGTACGTACATGTGTGTGTGTGTGTGTGTATATATATATAGTCAGGGTGGTGTACAACTGTAAAATGGATGTCTTGGGGACAGAAGGATGGTAAGTTCAAGGCTAGCCAGGGCTACATAGTGGGCCCTTCCCTCAGTAAACACTAACAATACAAAACAAATGTAGGAGAAATGAGGGTATTGATTGCCTAATAACCAAAAACCACAAGTGTCATAACACAGAAGTGGAAGGGATGAGTGATACTTCTGTGTGTATGTGTGTGTGTTACCTAGAGATCACCAGGTACATTTGTCTGATGATTAAATTGTACTCTCTTAAGTTACTGCCATATTTAACTGTTAATAGATAATTATGATAAATGATACCTGAATTTATTCAAAAGTATTATTATTACTAGAAGCTTTTGTCATTTTGTAAGTTCTTAATTAACAACTACTAGAAAGACAGGAGAAGTCTTTGGAGAGTTAACATCCCAGGCTTATTGAGCTAAGGGAATTCATGTGACCATCTCATAGAAGTATAAGTCCCTCATTGCTTCTACCCTCACCTTCCAGGGATTACTAACTGTACTTTTTCTGACTACTTCCTAGGAAAGGTCTCCTTCCAGGGTATTACTTTCTGGGTGTCATCCTCTTCTTCCTGGTTGTTTTATCTGAGGGGGCGTGAGTGTCATAGGTTAGATTAAGACACGTAAGCTAATATTCCTAAGGCTGGGTTGCTGCCACTTTGAACTGCTTGGAGGGCTTTAAAATTTGGATGCCCTGCTGGGCACCAGTGGCTCACGCCTGTAATCCTAGCTACTCAGGAGGCTGAGATCTGAGGATCACGGTTCAAAGCCAGCCCAGGCAGGAAAGTTTGTGAGACTCTTTTTTTTTTTAATTTTTATTTTTTTTTAATTGTGAAAATACTGTACAGAGGGGTTACAATTACATGGGCAAGGTTTGTGAGACTTATCTCCAATAAACCACCAGAAAACTGGAAGTGGTGCTGTGGCTCAAGTGGTAGAGCATTAGTCTTTTTTTTTTTTTTTTGTTGGTCGTGGGGCTTGAACTCTGGGCCTGGGCGCTGTCCCTCAGCTCTTCAGCTCAAGGCGAGCGCTCTACCACTTGAGCTACAGCGCCACTTCCGGTTTTCTGGTGGTTTATTGGAGATAGGAGTGTCACGGTCTCTCCTGCCTGGGCTGGCTTTGAACCGCGATCCTCAGATCTCAGCCTCCTGAGTAGCTAGGATGACAGGCGTGAGCCACCAGCGCCCGGCTTAGAGCATTAGTCTTGACCTGAAGAACTAAGGGACAGCGCCCAGTCCCAGAGTTCAAGCCACACAACTGGCGCCCCCCCCCCAAAAAAAAGATACCCTGAGTCTTTTTCATTAACTCTTTAGACACCTACATGTATAAGTAGATACTCAAATTTGTTCAACCATGTGTCAACATATGTATACTTTCCATTTATTTTTTGGTAAATCTTAGTTTCTTACTGCTGGCTCCCTGTGACCGTGAGAAGCATTTCTTAAGCTTTTCTACCTATATCTTGCAATATGGTGTTTTGGTTTCCTTCTTTTTTTGTATTTTCAAATACAATAATTTGAAAGAATTATTTCAAATGCGAAATACATGGGTGAAAAATCTGTCACCAGCCACCTAAATCCTACAAAATTGTTGAAGTTTAATGGTTTTGTTCCCTGTTTCTCTATTCCTCCATTGTTTCACCATCGGTCTTGGGGCTTGAACTCTGGGCCTGTGTGCTGTCCCTCAGCTCTTCAGCTCAAGGCTTGAGCCACAGCACCACTTCCAGTTTTCTAGTGGTTTATTGGAGATAAGAGTCTCACAGACTTTCCTGCCTGGGCTGCCTTTGAACTGTGATCCTCAGATCTCAGCCTCCTGAGTAGCTACGATTACAGGAGCCACCGATTCCCAGCATATTTTTCAATGCATTTCAAAGAACCTTGCAAGCATCCATACATTTTACTTTTGATTAGTTGTTAAGCAACTGATTTTTGATGTACGCACGTTGCACATTGTATATATCCTAGAAAGGCTTTGTGAGCCTTTTTCCATTAAATTGTGTGTGTGTGTATGTGTGTGTGTGTGTGTTTGTCGGTTGTGGAGTGTGAACTCTGGGCCTGGGCACTGTCCCTCAGCTTTTCAGCTCAAGGCTAGTGCTCTACTACCTGACCCACAGTGCCACTTCTGGTTTTCTGGTGGTTATTTGGAGATAAGAGTGAACTCATGAACTTTCCTGCCTGGGTTGGCTTTGAACCGTGATCCTCAGATCTCAGCCTCCTGAGAAGCTAGGGTTGCAGGCATGAGCCACCAGTGCCTGGCTTTCCTTACTGGTTTGTTGTTGTTGTTTTTTTGTGTTTTTTTTAGGTCCAGTCGTGGGGCCTGAACTCTGGGCCTGGGAGCTGTCCCTTAGCTCTTCAGTTCAAGGCTAGCACTCTACCACTTGAGCCACAGCACCACTTCCGGCTTTTTTCTTTTTGCTTATGTGGTGCTGAGGAATTGAACCCAGGGCCTCATGCATGCAAGGCAAGCGCTCTACCACTGAGCCACCTTCCTAGCCCCTGTTATTGTTTTGTTTGTTTGTTTTTGAACTGACACTGGTGCTTGAAATCGGGGCCTTATGCTATTATTTGGCTTTTTCCACTCAAGGCTGGTGCTCTACCACTTGAACCATACCTTTACCTCCTGGTGTGGCCAGTGTTTTTGTTTATTTTTAAATTTACTGTCTTTCTTTTTTTTTTTTATGCTGGGGTTAAAAGCCAGTATCTGGAACACATTAAACAAATACTTGATATCTTAGCTATATCTCCAGCCCTTAATTTTTTTGAGATAAGATCTTGCTATGTAGCTGAGGCTGACCTTGAACTCCTAATTCTTCTGCCTTTACCTCAGAGTAGAATACTGAGATTACAGGCATGCCTGGCTTTTATTGGTTCTTTTTGAAGTAGTGTTAGCAATAAAATTGTTTATTGTTTTAATTCATAGTATGATTGTTTTCCCAGCTTAGTGCTAAGGTTTTACTTGTATCCTTTTTTGCACTGTGCACTTGTGTGTGTACACACACACACACACACACGTGTTTGAGTGTGGATGTGCATTTTAAACCATACTGCCATTTCCAGCTTGGTAGAAGTTAATTGGAAATAAGAGTCTCACAGATTAACATGTCCTGGCTAACTTAGAACCTTGATCCTCCAATCTCAGTCTCCTAAGTAGTTAAAATTACAGCCACCTATGTCTGGCTTTTTTTGCACTCTCTTAAAGGAGCAAGCATCTGTTTTGAGTGAGAAATAACTTATTTTATCTGAAACAAACCTCTGTATTCTAGATCTCAGTTGAAATATCTACCCTGAAAGATATTCAAAACATAACACACTTTGCTCTCATGCTCTTAGGACAAACACATTGAATAGAAGTGGCACAATGCTATTTAAATGACAAAGTAAATAGGACCCAAGAAACAAAGGACTTCTTAATTTTTTTTTGTCATATAGTTTCTAGATGACTCTTACGTTCTTGATCCCATATATGGTGTATACATGGGCACATCTGAGGGAAGCTAGAAGGGGGTACAGAACTAGAGGAAAATGGGTGAAAAAATACAGCAGAGGGGCCCATCAGCTACACTGGACATTGATGAAAGTGAACTAAGCAACTCAAGAGTGGTGATGTGAGGGAGGGAATGAGAGAGAAAGAGGAAACAGCCCACATGAAGCAAAAGGAAAGAAATGTACAAATCATCCAATTTGGAAGACATAGTTTCATTGTTAAAGTCTGTGGAGTTCATAAGCTTTGTTAATCAAGGCTAAAATGTGTTGGTGACTTTAACTAAGTATCACTGCACAATACTGTGAAATTTATGTAATTAATCTCAAAGAAAAGAACTGTTGAAGGTTAAAAAGTGCTTTGTATACATTCACAAAGCCACATGAGTTTTATAATCCTTATATACACTTAAGACTTTGTATATAAAAACATACATGATTATTATAAAGTGTAATCTATTTCTTACAAAAATAATTTTAACTTGGACCAGTTCAGCATTTCCTCAGCTCTCAACTGCCGTGAATACTATTGTCAGTTTGCCCATGTAGATTTCTTAGATAGCAAGTATTTTAATTTATTATGTGTTTAATTACTTGGGCTTGTATTCTGCTCCTTCATGCCTCCAGTTCTGGCTAATTGGAGGTAAGAGTCTCATGGACTTTCCTGGCTGGATTGGCTTTCAACCATGATCCTCAGATCTCAGCCTCCTGAGTAGTAGTTAGGATTACAGGTGTGAGCCTCTGGCTCCCAGCAGACACTAAGTGTGTTGTTGTTGTTTTTTAGGTATAAATAAATGTTTTCTCAGGCTGAGGATCAACTCCAGGACCTCATGGATGCTAGGCAAGCCCTCTACAGTCACTAGCCTTGTTTTTATTTTGAAAACAGTCTGGCCAAGTTGCCTTGGCTAGCTTTTAGACCTGGGGTCTAACTGCCACAGCTTAATGCTACACATTACCATGCCCTATAAATAAACACTATAAACACTTCTGTATCTCTTGAATTTGTATAATCTTTTTGTCTCTTCATTTTTTTAAAAGGACCTTGAAGACTTTGATCCAGGAGAGAAGTACTTTTATAACACATCATGGGGAGATGTTTCTCTCTGGGAACCATCTGGAAAGAAAGTGGTATGCGATTTTGTAATTGTTTTCCATTAGGCGCAAGTAAATTTAGACTGGGGGATGGTCACAGATAATGGGGCAGCTGGTGAATTAGTGGGAGTTGCTGCTCAGGAAGTTGATAAGAAAGCATAGCTAGAATCGATAATCCAAGAGGAGTGTTGAAGTTTTATTTTTTCCTTGGTTGTGGGGCCTGAACTCTGGGCCTGGGCACTGCCTCTCAGCTCTTCAGCTGGAGGCTCTCAAGCACTATCACTTGAGCCACAGTGCCACTTCCAGCTTTTTCTGCTTATGTGGTGCTGAGGAATCAAACCCAGGGCCTCATGCATGTGAGGCAAGCGCTCTGCCACCAAGCCACCTTCCCAGCTCCGCTTTCAGAGTTTTCTGAATACAGAATTGGTGTAGTGATGAGGCAAAGTTATTGTTTGTCCTTCTCTGTAAGAGCCATGGTTGTAAGAAGGAGTAACTGTTCTGAATGCAGTAGAGTGCCATAGCATTAGGTTCACAGACACGCGGTGTTAATAACTTTCTAGACAGTGGGGCTGTGCATGTGACCATGGCCCTGTGGGTTCATGGTGGGGCTGGAACGTTGACATCACCCAGTGGTACCTATACGGTCTCGGATGGTTCACCACTGATGCTCGCCGCAGTGATGGTGTGAGTAAACCTGCACTGCAAGTGTACAGAAATACGTAAATTGCATAATAACTCGCTAAGTGTTGTTCATGACTATTGCTGTTTTTTTTTTTTTGTTGTTGTTTTTTTTGCTGGTTGTGGGGCCTGAACTCTGAGGCAGTGTCCCTCAGCTCTTCAGCTCAAGGCTAGCACTCTAGCTACTTGAGCCACAACACCACTTCCAACTTTTTCTGCTTATGTGGTGCTGAGGAATCGAACCCAGGGCTTCATGCATACAAGGCAAGCACTCTACCACTGAGCCACCTTCCCAGCCCCTGTTACTGGTTTATATACAATCACACATTGCTTAATGATGGTGATAGGTTCTGAGAAATGGTTTGCTAGAAGATTTTATTGCTGTGACATGAGAATATCATAGAGTATTCCTTACCCAAACTTACATGGGAGAGCCTATTGAACACCTCATTCCAGACCTATACAGCATGGCACTGTAACTGAAAACCCAGGCAGCTGTAACATAGTGGTATCTGTCTATTGGACACATCTGCACCTAGAAAAGGAACAGTTAAAAATGCTGCGAAAAAAAGGTAAAAGAATGTACCATGCATAGAACTTGCAGAACCTGTGCTGTTCTGGGAAGGGTGGTTATAAGCAGATGCTAATGCCCAGGGCACAGCTCTGTGCTGCATTGCATGGAGGCTACACTGCTTATTCTATGTGTTTATCCTTTTTTCAATAATAAGTCAGTTTTAGCTTACTATTATATTTTCACTTTATAATGTTTTGTTGTTGTTGTTGGTCGTGGGGCTTGAACTCATCAGCTCTTCAGCTCAAAGTGAGCACCCTACCACTTGAGCCACAGCGCCACTTCTGGCTTTTTTCTGCTTATGTGGTGCTGAGGAATCGAACCCAGGGCGTCACACATACGAGGCGAGCACTCTACCACTGAGCCACCTTCCCAGCCCTCACTTTATAAATTTTTAACTTTTGTAATAATAGCCAGCTTAAAACAATTGTCTCGTGGAATTTTTTTTGTCGGTTATGAGGCTTGAATTCTGGGCCCGGGCACTGTCCCTGAATTCTGCTCAAGGCTAGTGCTCTACCCCTTGAGCCACAGTTCTACTTCCAGTTTCCTGGTAGTTCATTGGAGATGAGTCTCACGGACTTTCCCACCTGGGCTGACTAAACTGCAGTCCTTAGATCTCAGCCTCCTGAGTAGGATTATAGGTGTGAGCCACCAGCACCTGGCTGAAGTATTTCTTCTTTATGTACATTTATTTACCTATTTAAATTTGTTGTTGTTGTGGGTCATGGGTGTTGAACTCTGAGGCTGGGCACTGTCCCTCAGCTCTTCAGCTCAAGGCTAGCTCTCTACACTTGAGCCACAGCTCCACTTCTGGTTTTCTGATGATTAATCGGAGATAAGGGTCTCATAGACTTTCCTGCCTGGCCTGGCTTTGAACTATGATCCTTAGATCTCAGCCTCCTGAATAGCTAGGATTATGGGCATGAGCCCCTGGTGCCTGGCTCTATTTAAAGTTTTGTTACCCCCGCTTCCCTCTCTCTCTTGCAGTTTTTTCTTCTTGTCTCCACCATAAGTTGTATAGTTCATTTTCAACATCCTGTAAGCTAGGGCATATCACTTGCTCCCTCCCTCTTTCCCTTGTTCTCACTCCTTCCCTCTTATCTCTTCTTTCCTTTCCTCCTTCCCTTTCTTCTTCTCTTACCCTCCTTCTCTCCCTCCTTTTCTTCCTCTTCCCCTCTCCTTCCCTCTCTCCTTCTTTCCCTCTCTTCCTTTCCTCCTCTCCCTCTGTCCCTCTTCTCCCTCTTTCCTCTCTCTCTTCCTCCTCTCTCCCTCTCTTTTCCCTTCTTCCTTTCCTTCCTCTCTCACTCTCTTTACCTAGGCCTACATAGGGTCAGCTCAGAATTTCTGTTCTGCAGTTCATGTTGGTGTCCTACCAGATGAGCAAAAGAAACATGAAATATTGTGCAGAAGGTGGTCCCTAGAAGCTTTTTACCCTGCCTAAGACTTTGTTGTTGTTTTTTCAACAGAGGTACAGAACAAAACCATACTGTTGTAGTCTCTGCAAGTACTCAACGAAAGTGCTTACTTCGCTCAAAAATCATTTGCATCGTTACCATGAAGATGAGGCTGACCAGGAGTTGGTGATCCCCTGCCCCAACTGCACGTTTGCCTCTCAGCCCAAGGTGGTGGGGAAGCACTTTAGGATGTTCCATGCACCTGTTCGGAAGGTCCAGAACTACACCGTAAACATTTTGGGTGAGACAAAATCCTCTAGGAGTGATGTGATCAGCTTCACATGTCTAAAATGTAACTTTTCGAACACTTTGTACTATAGCATGAAAAAGCATGTGTTAGTAGCCCATTTTCATTACTTAATTAACTCCTACTTTGGCCTGAGAACCGAGGAATCGGGGGAGCAACCTAAATCTAATGATACTGTTTCTGTGGACAAGAGTCCCTCGTCTGACAGATACTACTGTAAGAAATGCAGCGCCAGTGCTGGCAGCCAGGACGCTCTGATGTACCATATTCTGACCTCAGATGTTCACAGGGACTTGGAGAATAAGCTGAGGTCTGTGATTTCAGAACATATCAAGAGGGCGGGGTTTCTGAAGCAAATGAATATTGCCCCCAAGCCAGTGGCCCGCTTGGCCATACCACCGAACAGCAGTGCGCCCGGCATTGCAGCTCCCCCACCTTGCTTCCACCTCACGCTGCCACAGAACAGCCAAAGCACAGCCACAGTGCAGCCAGTGACTGTGGCCCCCGGCACTTCAGGGAGCCTCACTCATTCTCCCCCTGCTGCTACCCCGTCCCATGTGACTCTAGTCTCCAACCCTCTGCCTGTGTGTCAGAACAGTATCACCCTACAGCCCTCAGGTCCCCCACCTGTCTTTCTCTCCCACGGGGTTCCACTTAACCAGCCTGTGAACCCTCCCGGGAGGTCCCTGAGTCAGCCAGCCGGGTCTGGGAATAAGTCTGTTGGAGCAAGTGTCTGCCCCATGAGTCAGACTGTACGCCCTGGGGTTTTACCCCTGACCCAGCCTGTGGGCCCCGTAAGCAGACCTGGGGGCCCTGTGAGCAGACCTGGAGGCCCTGTAAGCAGACCTGGGGGCCCTGTAAGACCCGTGGGGCCCGTAAGCAGACCTATAGGGCCTGGTGTACTTCCTGCTGGTCCCCCTGTCCCCCCAGGGGTTCTTCAGGCCACTTCACCAGGAGTGATCTCAGTGGGTCGGGCAGTCCCAACAGGCATCCTTCCTGCGGGCCAGGTGGCCCCTTCAGGGGTCATCCCTGGACAGACAGCGACTTCTGGGGTCTTGCCCACTGGTCAAGTTGTCCAGCCGGGGGTTCTTCCAGTTGGCCAGACAGCCCCAACACGGGTCCTCCCTCCTGGCCAAACAGTTCCTTTGAGAGTTCTCCCTGCTAACCAGGTGGTCCCTTCCGGGCTGCTGTCGCCCACCCAGACGGTCCCCTCGGCTGTCGTTCCCATGAACCAGAGTGTCAGCTCTGGTGTTCTTCAGCTCAGTCAGCCTGTTGCATCAGGGGTGCTGCCTGTGGGCCCACCGGTCAGGCCTGGCATGCTGCAGCTCAGCCAGTCTGTTGGCACCAGCATCCTGCCTGTGAACCAGCCAGTGAGAGCTGGAACTTCACAGAACACCACCTTTCTCACATCAGGCTCTATTCTCCGGCAGCTCATCCCTACGGGGAAACAGGTGAATGGAATCCCCACCTATACACTGGCCCCTGTGTCTGTCACTCTGCCTGTACCTCCTGTAAGTGGCCTCACGACCGTCGCACCTCCCCAGGTGCCGGTCCAGTTTATGCCCTCAGGCACAGGCACACAGATGGCCAATTCTTTGCCCAGCTTGCCTTCCCCGCAGGTGCTGGTGAGTGCTGCCCCAAGCGTGTTTGTCCAGGCTACCTCACCTACTGCAGATACCAGTCAGGTGCTCAAACAAGCCAAGCAGTGGAAGACCTGCCCAGTTTGCAACGAGCTCTTCCCCTCCAACGTCTACCAGGTTCACATGGAGGTGGCTCACAAGCACACTGAAACCCAGCTCTGTCGAGTTTGCAATGAGCTCTTCCCCTCCAACGTCTACCAGGTTCACATGGAGGTGGCTCACAAGCAGAGTGAGTCCAAGTCCAATGAGAAGCTTGAGCCTGAAAAGCTGGCAGCATGCGCCCCGTTTCTGAAGTGGATGAAGGAGAAGACGGTGCGCTGCCTCTCCTGCAAGTGCCTGGTCTCAGAGGAGGAGCTGATGCACCACTTACTCACGCACGGCCTGGGGTGTCTCTTCTGCCCAGGTACTTTCCATGATGTCCGAGGCCTCCTGGAGCACAGCAGGACTAAGCACCTGGGGAGCCAGAGGCTGTCCGTCGACTACAGCAACAGAGGCTTCCAGCTGGACTTGGATGCCAACGGCAACCTGCTGTTCCCTCACCTCGACTTCACCACCATTCTGCCGAGAGAGAAGCTTGGTGAGCGCGAGGTCTATCTGGCCATTCTAGCTGGGATACACTCCAAGTCCTTGGTGCCTGTGTATGTGAAGGTGAGGCCCCAGCCCGAGGTTCTGCCCAAGGTTCCCAGCAAACAGAAGCTGACCTGCCCCTTCTGTTTTGGTGCATTTGCAACGGCCGATGCCTATGAGCTGCACCTGAAGGAGCGGCACCACGTCATGCCGACGGTCCATACGACACTCAGGTCTCCCGCCTTCAAGTGCATCCACTGCTGCGGGGTCTACACTGGAAATATGACTCTGGCAGCCATTGCTGTCCATCTGCTGCGTTGTAGAAGCGCTCCCAAAGACAGCAGCTCAGACCTGCAAGTCCAGCCGGGTTTGATTGAGAGCAGTGAACTGCTGTTAGTCAATGGGGAAGTGATTCCTGACTCCACCTTTCCTGTAAAGAGAAAACTGCCAGACAGCCATGTGGGGACAGAGGACCAGAGGGATGGGGAGGAGGCTTCACTCATCCTAAATGCAGAGTCAGCTCCAGGTCCTGAGAAAGGGGTGAGTGCTGTGCCTTTGAAGAGACAGAGGAATGAAAGCAGGACAGAGGGACAGGTAGCCAACGATGACGCACTTCAGGTCTTAGCATTAGATCCGAAAAAGTATGAAGGCCGTTCGTATGAGGACAAGAAACAGTTTCTTAGAGATTATTTCCATAAGAGACCGTATCCTAGCAGAAAAGAAATGGAACTCTTGTCTTCATTGCTGTGGGTGTGGAAAATTGACGTGGCTTCATTTTTTGGAAAAAGGAGATATATTTGCATGAAAGCAATAAAAACTCGAAAGCCCTCTGTACTTCTAGGCTTTGATATGTCTGAACTTAAAAATGTCAAACACAGGTTGAACTTCGATTGTGAGCCACAAAATCTATAAAAAAGTGAAGGCCTAGGCAGTGGTTCTGGCTGACTTTGACACACTCCTGTGCTCTGCTGATGTGCCAGTGTCTGCAGCTCTTCAGGGGTTCCAGGTGCTCAGAAAGACTTCTGTTAAGGAAGCAAATAGTTCTCAGATTTACTCTCTCCTGAAGTTCCATTTGTAACAGTTATTCTTTTTCTTTTCCCCCCTCTGTCATAAACTAAATCTTTTGGTATTCCATGCACGCCTTGTTTTCCTCGTAGTGTCAGTATCAAATCTTAAAAAACCTGAAGTCTACAAATACTTATTTTTATTTTCGTTTTAGGAAATTTCTGCTGGTTTGAGAATACTTGATTAATTGAGAATTACAGCATTGCTCTCCCTCAGCTTTATGGGCAGCACTAACAGCACAGTTCCTGTTTAGAGCATTGTGGTGTGTATGGCTAAGAACACACTTCTAAGCATTAACTTTTACTGATGAGTCTGAATGCTATGTGCTTACAAGGTTGTAATTTTCATTTGCACTTTTTCAAGTTTGTCTCAAAAAGCTGTGTGGAGGGTTTTTTTTTTTTTAATGGTAACTCATAGAAAACCAAACGTTCTGAGCCTGATATGTGGTGTACAGCTTATAATCAAGTGTTATTTTATAAATAAAATCTTTGTAGGAGCAGAAATACTTTGCAGTGTAAATATTCTCTATTGATACAGTGACAAGTCACTTCTCCATTCAAAGACATGACAGTAAATCTTTAGTGCCTTTAGAATAAAAGTTAAGAAAACACATCCAGAACTCTTACTTGAATGCTCATAAACTAGCAGAAAGGAGGGGTCATGACATTCAAGCATTTCATGCCTGCCCCTGCTTGTGGTCATGACCTGAAATGGAGATGAGATTTAGGTACAGAGTGAAGGGGTGTAAACCAAGAGCTCATCTTTGTGGTTGGAGTAGCTTGGGATAGTATGGTAGATAGAGTTGGATGAAAGGCTTTTTCCTCTGGCCTAGGTGTCCAAAGGAATGAGACACAGGGTATTGCTGAAGAATCTCCACTATATCACTATTGTATGGAAGCCAAACCTTCTTTAACCATACACTGTAAAACGAAGCACCAGAAGTAGTAATGTGGACCGCTGTCTGGTACCGGTGTCATCCTGCTGAGAGGAGCCTGTCCCACTCGTGCAGAGTCTGACAGCTTCTATGAAGTGCTACAGTGTTGCTGTATTTTTACAAATACAACACTTGCATGTGATGGCTGTAATGTGCATTTCGAGGCAGTTGTAACTGTTGGTGTACTCTGTTGTAAATTCAGAGCTTGTTGGACTTTATTTTACCTATTGTTTTCAGAGTGTCTATTTTGAATTAAAAATTATTACACCACCGCAAATAGAACAGCTTAATTCTTTTCACTTTACATTTCTGTGAGCCAGGGGTGGTGGCACAGATCTGTGCCCCATTGGTTTGGGAGGCTGAGGCAAAGAGGATCGATCGAACCCTGGAGTTTGGAGTGCCCAGGTAACACAGCGAGACATGTCTCATTAAAAACAAAAAAAAATTAGCAGCTAGGCACAGGTAGCTCATCCCTGTGATCTTAGCTACTTAGGAGTTTCAGATCTGAGGATTGAAGATTGAAGCCAGTCCAAGCAGGAAAGTCTGTGAGACTCAACACCAATTGTCAAAAAGCCACAAGTGGAGCTATAGCTGAAGTGGTAGAGTGCCAGCCCTTGATGGGGAAGTACTAAGGAATAGCACCTAGGCCCTGAGTTCAAGCCTCAGCACCAGCTAAGAAAAATAATGACTGGCAGAATCTAGATACGGATATAGATAATCACATTTATGTTCTGAAGACTTGTCACCGTGTGAAATAAAGCAGCGTAATGCAGAGTGCTAACAATAGATGTGACTTGTGTTAGTCTGCTGGCTTGTTTTCTCCCCTGTGGTAACAAAATAGCTAAAATTGGAACAATTTTATGAAAGATAAGTCTTTTTGGCTCTCTGGTAGTCTAAGATGCAGGGGCTATCTTCGGTGATAGCTTCTTGCTAGAAGAGTCCCAAGGCATCTTGTCATACAGCCAGAGCCAGTATTTGTGTGACTCTTGTGATATCTTTTGCAGGGTCACCAGGATTCAAAGCCACCTTATGACCTTGCGTAATACTAGTCACTTTAAACACCAGTTTTCATTCCTTTTTTTTTTTACCAGTTCTTTTTAAAAATTAATGACTTTTAAAATTAGCTTACATTAATGATACAGAGGGGAATTCCAAGGTTATATTTTCACAGATACCGACAATGAAACAATCTTACCCCCTTCACTTTTTTTTTAAAATGAGACTTTTCAGTATAGTTCAGGCTGGCCTGAGATTTACTATGTAGCACAGGCTGCTTCAGATTCAACTCTCAAGTGCTGAGATGATATAGATGCGTATCACTGGCTGGCTCAGTTTTCCCCTCAATTTCAGTGTGTGGCCTTCATACCGTAGGGCTGTAGCATGGCCAGAGGTTCCTGAGGCTTTAATAATTGTAGCCCCTAAGGTACCAAGAAGACGAATTGGATGCCAGTTTCATGCTTTACAGTGGTTGTGTGCTACTAGTTTTGACATGGCCAGACTCATTTTTTAGGTGCCAGCAAGGGCAGGCTGCCATCTGGCCTGTTCTCAACCTCCTACCACCAAGGTCCTGGGACAGATAGGTTTTGGCTGCGCCTGTATTTGTGCACTAGGGTGTTCCAGTTGTGCCCATCAAAAACTCACCACTAAGTGCCCCTAGTTGGGGTAAAGCCCTGAGCACCACTCTGAGGAAGGCACTCGATGACATATGTTGATGTTAAATAGTTGCTCATTACTACATTTTTAGGAGTATAGATCAAAATTGATGAAAACTGAAGTTCCAAAAGCCTGTAAGTGGAGTTGTCAATACAAATAAACTTGAAAGTAACTGACGAACACTTGCTAAGTCTTAAGGTCTTACTAGAAACATTTACCAGCTGCTTACTCTCTGTTAGGAAGTAAGGTGAGTAATGTCACCATGGTTGCTTATTCTGAACGCCGTTGTCTTCAGCATGCCTGCCTTTTATTTCGCATAGGAAATTGAGATATGAGAGGTTGAGTAACTTGTTAAGCTAGAACGATCCTGAGGTGGGATTTGAACGCCCCGTTGGTACCATGTGTTATTGCTATATTTTTGGGGGGGAGGTGGTAATGTGTGTGTATGATGGTACTGGAGTTTGAACTCAGGGCCTCTCCCTCTTGTTTGGCTTTTTTCTTTCACAACTAGCATTCTACTACTTGAGCCACACCCCTATGTCTGGCTTTTTGCTGGATAATTGGAGGCAAAAGTATCACGTGGGCTTGTCTGACGAGGCTGGCTCAAGAATGGTTCTCAGAATCCTGATTGGCTAGGATTATGTCTTTGTTTTTCTGGGTTCATCTTACTCTGAGGAGCATTGTGCCGTGGGAAGCGCATGTCTTTATGTGCTGGCCTTGCTGTAAGCATTAGACCAGCTCCATTATGTCTATTATCTAAACAGTGCATTGCTGCAGTGCATTGTTTCTGCTTAGTTTTGGATGCTTTCAAACAGTAATGGTTTTAGGTAGCCAGCAGAAATCCATTTTTAATAAAACCCATAGAACCATTAGATGAACATGTACTTTAGCTAGCCACTGAATTTAAAAAAAAAAAATCTGGAAGTGGAGCTGTGGCTCAAGTGGTAGAGAACTAGCCTTGAGCACAAAAGCTCAGGGACAGCACCCAGGCCCTGAGTTCGTGTCCCAGGACTGGCACACCACACATAAAGCAGAATGTTAGTGGAAACTTTGCAAACCAGATTGTATTTACAGAGGACTCTACCATAGAAAAAGGTTTTCCAAGAGGACCTATCAATCTGAGCTTGGATCCAGTTTTTCAACTGTAAAATGGTAACAATGAACACCTCAACCAATGTGTGAGTATACGTGATAAATATGGCACATATCTTGAAAAACAGGATTCAGTCTTTTCTGAGTTTTTTTTTTCTGCCATTGATACAAACACTCTACCCTTATTAAAAACAACTGAAATATATCAGCATTGCATTTTGTTAACTCAAAGGCAAAAAAGTCTTTATTCTCTGACATATAAAACCAAAGAAACTTTAATATATATTGACATTTTTAAATGAGAAAATGGCAGATCATTATAAATCTTGGTAGAAAAATACACTCAAGCAGCCACTCCAAGCAGCTCACAATTCCTACAATTAAAGCAACAGCATATAAAGCCTCTTTTTCTCCTTAAAAAAAGATTCACAGTTGCTGAACAACTTAAAACATGGTAAGAAATGTAACTTTTTGTCTTGGTAGCAAACCCAGTTAATAAAACATATTCAACCAGCAATAATTTATATTGGAACATTTCTAATAGTAGGTGAATGTCAAGAGTTCAAATTCTGTAATGCTTGCTTACTTAGTAAAAACTTGCTTATAACTGTCCCAAGAACAAATGCTGTGCTTTTGAAGTGCTTCAAAGACCTTGCATTTGGAGGCTGGACCCATACTGAGACTTCATAGGGAGCATCTTGTTCCATGAACAAGCAGTCAGGAATCCTTAGTTGCTAATAAGGAACTCAGACCCAGGCCCAGGAAACACTTCTCAGCAAAAGCTACTTCTGATCAATAATTCATAAAAGGAAAATCATGTTCTTTTTACTTAATGAATTGAAGACAAATGATGATGAGATGTGCAGTTTATGGCTGACATGAGAGCAGGACATTTCTGCCACTGACCAGCAGGTGGTGCTGGACCATAAGAGCGACAGGTAGGTAGGTCTACCTGCCAGAAAAACCTGGAAAATACTCTTACCTGTATTTACACCAAGGATTCTTTCAGCTAGTTTGTTCTCAAAGAATTAATGTGACATTTTCTTCCTGACATTGTATTCAGGAGGAAAACACAGTGACAGCTAGTTGAGTCAAGAATAAACTTCAAAGGTCAAATAAAAATGACAATGAATCTAACGTCTGTCAAATCTACCAAGTTCCATGTGACTTTATAGTTCAAAGAACTCATGCCCACTGAGCACTATGCTAGGAATGGAAGGGAGCGTAGCATAGCAGTGACTTTTAAAAAGAACTAGATGTTCTAAAAGTAAGATAACAAAGCATACATCCACGTGAGTGAACACAGAGGCTTCACAGTGTCCTCTCTCATTTTGGCTTAAAAAGTGCCCCAGAGCCAGCTGACCCAAGGACAACTGGACAGCTTCAGAGTAGACACTGGTTTTTAATCACGTTTCCAGCAAGCAGTGGCCCTGGCTTCCTGCACTGGAGACAGCTGTGTGACGGTATAGTGGCAGGACGGCGCTGCAGCCGCAGGCAGGTGCTGGGCCAACGGCGATTCTTGACGGATGCCCAGTGGCCTTTCTGAGCATTGAGTCCTCCTGCTGTGGCCTCGCCTGCCCTCAGAAAGTCTGTCTTGTCCAAGCCGTGCTGAGGTCAGCAGAGCTCCAGCAGCATGGTGTTTTCACACAAGTTTAAAAGCATGAATTTTTACAGTTTAAAAATACTTTCTGCCTTTCTGGGGCATGCACTTAGGCTTGTGCATGTTTGTGCATTTTAGATTCTTTGGAGAAATCCTATAAAAATACGGTATTTTCAGTTCCTGTCTAAAAGCTGAAATAAGGTTGTGGGAATGATAGAAAAGGAGGGGGCAATGTACACAATTATTTAAAAATTGGTAACATTTGAAAGACTTCTCTTTGAAAACTTACTGCTGTAATCCCTGTGTATCTGAGTGTGGCCAGCTCCCCTCGACCACAAGTCTGAGGCAACCCGGTCTGGGCCAGAGGCCGGCTCCTACAGCGTGACGGCCGGCCCGTGCTCCTCCACCCCTCCTTGTGGGAGGACCAGCGTGTGGCGAGGGTCTGGCTTCAGGGAGCTGAGCAGTTTGTGAATGCTGCCATTGCTCTCCCTCCCGGAGTTGTGCAGGCCCAGGTCCCGCTGCAGACTGTGGGCCAGCCCTGCGCCGTTGGCCCGCACGAGGCCTTGAGCCTTGGGGACGTGTTGAGACTCCAGAGCCCCTTCGATGACAATGTCGGCCTCCTCATCACTTTCCATCTCCTCCAGGTGGAAGTTCTGCAGGACGTGGGCAGCCTGCAGGCTGTGGTGGCTGGCGGTGCTGTCCGTGGACTGGCCGGAGCTGCCCGACGTGCGGCTGCTGCGGACCACGTTGTTCCTCTGGTTGGCAGGCTTGACGGTGACAATGAGGTTGTGGCTGTTGGCGATCATCATGTCTGTGACCTGATCCAGCGTCTTCCCGGCCACCTCGATCCCGTTGACCTCCAGCACCTCGTCATTCACAGCGAGGAGCCCGGTGCTCTCGGCCAGGCCTCCGGGCACCATGCGGGAAATGAAGATGCCCGGGACCTTCTCCAGCCCCTGGGGCGTTACCCGCACACTGGTCCCATCTCGGATGTAGAAGCCCAGTGGCTTCTCGCAGCCGTGTCTGTAGAGGCGCACCCGGCGGTGAGTCTCGGGGAGGATGTCCACGTCGATGATGGAGGACACCGGGCGGAAGTCATGTGGCATGCCGATGTCCAGGTGGGCGCGCCGGCGGAGACCCTCGTCCCGCAGAGTCACCAGCACTCTCTTCTTCCGCGACAGCGTGCCTGCCCCGAAGCTGTAGTGGTCTGCCTCCTCTGAAACAGTCCAGAACGAGAGTAACAAGAAGAGGACATCACACACAGGCAGCCAGAGAGGAGCCGGGGCCACCAGGTACTGCAAGGTGGGAGAGCCGGGCACCGCCCACCCCCAGACCGCCTCCCTGACACACAGACCCACTGCTGCACCAGTTCCAGCCCTGTCCGAGCAAGGCCAAGGCAAAGCGTGAGCACCTCCCTACAATGAACTCTGTTTAGAGATCTTCAAACTGGCACACAATCAAAGCTAAAGGACTTAGAGGGTAGAGGTGGAAGAAAGACCCTGCAACAAGGAGAATTAGCGATATGAGGAAGGTTTAGGTACCCAGAGGGATAGTTAGTACCAAAGATGTGGGCTAACCTTCACCAGGCCCAAGACCTGGGAAGCTGTCATAGAGGTTTGGGTTGGAACAGACCCAACTGGGTCCCTTAAACGGACTCTCCTTTGTTCTTCCTTCCCACTGTAAGATGGAGAAGGAGCTCTGTTTTAGGTTGATTCCCAGGAAGCCAGCCTGTCTAGATTTCTCTGCACATACTGATATAACTAGCCTCAACAGCTGCATGTAAGGTATTTCTTAGAGAATCAGCGAGGTCTGTTTGGGGTCAGTGACTGGCAGAGTGAGACATGGCACTCTTACCACGAGAGGTGTGAACACTGCCCGGGTGTGGGGCTACTGCAAGACAAAACATGTTAGACGAACTAATGCCAGCGAGGTACTGAGGGGCTGGGCCTCACGTGAAGTTGAGAGCCAGCTCACAGGCACCCTCAAAATCATCTGTCCAGGGCTGGGAAGGTGGCTCAGTGGTAGAGCGCTTGCCTTGCATGCCTGAGGCCCTGGGTTCGATTCCTCAGCACCACATAAGCAAAAAGAAAAAAAAGC
>NW_012267307.1:4854934-4865586 GCF_000151885.1 Dipodomys ordii
CGGTCGTGGGGCTTGAACTCTGGGCCTGGGCGCTGTCCCTCAGCTCTTCAGCTCAAGGCGAGCGCTCTACCACTTGAGCTACAGTGCCACTTCCGGTTTTCTGGTGGTTTATTGGAGATAGGAGTCTCAGGGTCTCTCCTGCCCGGGCTGGTTTGAACCATTATTCTCAGATCTCAGCCTCCTGAGTAGCAAGGATTACAGGCGTGAGCCACCAGCGCCCGGCTTCTGGGCTGTTTTCTTTTTTTTTTTTTGGGTCCAGTCGTGGGCCTGAACTCTGGGCCTGGGCGCTATCCCTCAGCTCTTCAGCTCAAGGCTAGCGCTCTACCACTTGAGTTACAGTGCCACTTCCGGCTTTTTTCTTTTTGCTTATGTGGTGCCGACGAATCGAACCCAGGGCCTTAAGCATGCAAGGCAAGTGCTCTACCACTGAGCCACCTTCCCAGCCCTTCTGGGCTGTTTTCTAATGCTGCCTTGTTGTAGATGACGGCATCGCTCATGTCTCCGTCCCATAGAAAACACACCGAGCAGGCACTGCTTCTCGGTCAGGAGTGGTGGTACTGGGTGCTGGCGGCTCACACCAGCAATTCCAGCTACTCAAGAGAACTGTGACTCAATGTCAGCCCAGGGAAGAAAGTCCACCAGACTCCTATGGCCAATTAAGTGGCAAAAAGCTGGAAGTGGAGGCATGGTTCGAGTGACAGAGTGCTAGTGTTAATGCATAGATAACACAATGGTAGAGCCCCATCTTTCAGGGACAATGCCTATGTCCTGAGTTCAAGCGCTTGTACTGGCATGTGTGCGCGCACGCACGCATGTACATGCACAGGTGCGTACGTGTGTGCGCACACGCGCGCACACACACTAGGAGTGGTGGTCTTACCAGACAGTGGCAGCCTGGGCTCTGTATGCCCTCCACTCTAAGTCGTGGAGGCCTTCCTTCAGAATAGTGACTGTTAGTCAAACCCTTACGTATTCTCCAGTAAGAGCTGGGTCTGCCTGGAGACTGTGCAGCCGCTCAGCCATGGCTGTTCTGCATGCCTCCTGGAATTGCACATGCCAACAAAAATAAGGAAGGGATTCTGGCATCCAAGGATCTGAGCCCCAGAGGAGCAGCTCATACACTTAGCAGGTGAAAGATGCCGCCCAGAAGAAGGTGTAGCAAGTCCAAGCCCTCCCAGCAAGAAGCGTCAGTCTTCTGAAGAGGGAATTCTGGGGGCTGTGCTTCCTACAGTGGGCTAAAATAAGGTAAACTTACTGCTGCCCACCCCTTCCTTCCTTCCTACCTTCCTTCTGCCTTCCTGCCTTCCCTCCCTCCCGTCCTTCCTGCCTTCCTTCCCTCCTTCCTTCCTCCCTCCCTTCCTACCTCCCTCGTTTTTTCCCCATAACCTTATGAGTTCTAGCAGCACCCAGCCACTCATCCTCACTAAGCATCTCCTGGGTTCTACATCCATTCCCAGTAGCTCCATTTATAATTTATAATCCTTATATTCTGCCAACTGCCACAACTGCCTTCATTCCTATTCAAGAATTCCTATTCAGCTGGGTGCCAGTGGCTCACACCTGTAATCCTAGCTATGCAGGAGGCTGAGATCTGAGGATTGCAGGTTTTTTGTTTTTGTTTTTGTTTTTTTTTAGTCAGTTGTAGGGCTTGAACTGTGGGCCTGGGCGCTGTCCCTCGGCTCTTTAGCTCAAGGCAAGCACTCTACCACTTGAGCACAGCACCACTTCCGGTTTTCTGGTGGTTTATTGGAGAGAAGGTTCCACAGATTTTCCTGCCCAGGCTGGCTTTGAACTGTGATCCTCAGATCTCAGCCTCCTGAGTAGCTAGGATTACAGGCGTGGGCCACGGGTGCCCAGCCGGAGGATTGCAGTTTAAAGCTAGCCTTGCAGGAAAGTCCATGCGACTCTTATCTCCAGTTAATCACAGAAAAAGCTGGAAGTGGCACTGTGGCTCAAGTGGTAGAGTGCTAGCCTTGAGCAAAAGGAGCTCAGGGACAGCGCCCAAGCCCACAGTTCAAGCCCCAGAACTGGGGGAACAACAACAACAAAAATTCCTGTTCAAGAATACAGAAAGAGGAGGGGGGTGGTGGGAGATGGATGGGAAACCAAGAAGGAGGCTACAGCTTGGTAAGAAATGTACTCATCATGTTGCCCATGTAATTGTAACCCCTCTATACGGTATTTTCACAATTAAAAAAAAAAGATGATACAGGTGGAGCCTTGATTTAACCTATGAGCCCAGAGATGTTTTTAGGTGAAATGGCAGTCAAAACAGAGCCAAAGCCATGGCCTCTCCATAGCACATTTGTGAGAAAGACAGCAGATCCCCTCCCAGTTTTACAATGAGTTCAGAAGTTCTTACCGCATGCACTACGCAACCAGGTATGTCCGACACTTCACCTGCAAGGCGTCTAGAAGCAAGTGTGTGTTTGTCCTGGGGCAGAGGAAAAGTGTGAGAACCACGGACGTGAGGCTCTCGCCTGGTGTGCCCAGTGCTCTTCGCCACATCCTGGGCACACGCAGCCTTTGCATAAGCAGTGGGGGGGAGACACGTGCTCTTCCAGACCAGGCCCTTCCCAAGTCTGGTTGGTTCAGGTAGTGCAGTGATTCCTGATGACATAACTGATGCGTGCTTACTGCAGTACTTACTCACACACACTTAGCCTGGCTTCATGGCCATCACCCAACAGTCCACAACGGACACTGACCTGTAGCAGCATTTCTGCATGAGGCTCACATAGTGTGCCTGATACTTTTTTTCAGTAATACTGTAGATTATGAGTATTTGTTCAACAAATATTCCACCTTGAGGTACTTTTAATGGTTACACAAAATCCTAAATTTCTTTACTCCTTGTTTCTGGTCATTCAGCTTGACTTGACTTTTGACTGCATGGTGATGAGGAGGCTCACAGCTCAGGCTGTGTCAATTTCCCAGTATCTCCTGAAGCCGACTGCCCAGGTCTGAGGTGAGCCCACTGGAAGGACTCGGGGTGTACTGTAAAATGATCTGTAGCAGCTGTCCTCCCAATAGAACCCAAAACGAAGTTACACTCCCTCTGGAGTGCTCGGCCACCTTAGGTGTACTGCTGCCACAGCAACCAGCTTTCCTTACTGATCCGCAGAAGGTCCACTGGTTTAATATGTGAACATGGAAAGGAAAGATGGAGGACGCAGAAAGTAGAATGCTTTTCTCTCGTAGTCATTACAACGACTGCTGCATGGAAGACCTAAGCTGCCTGGCAGGCAGGCCTACGCAAGTATGTTCGCCTTGCCGCAGCTTGTCCACGAGCAGCCAAGACCAGCCTCCTTCTCCACAATAACCCACAGGCAAACACACGGGAAGCATTCCAGAGGGAGTACTCCACGCATCCCCAACAAGCTGCAACAAGATTTTATTCCTAAAGATAACAGAGACAGACTTTTAAAAGCCTGCTATGAAAACTGAAAAATAAAATGCTCCATGTATGAAGATGGAATCCCTAATTTCTCAGGAGTCTTATCCTTCCTTCCGACTTTGTCTTGAAAATTTTAAGATTTGTGTCCTTTTCTCCTGTCCTCTAAATTCCCAGCCCCTAGTGCCCCAAGTGATAGGAATCCGAAAAAGCGCAGTGTGAAAGCCCCTGGCCCAGGCCGCCAGGAGGGCCGGAGTTGCTCTTACTCCCGGCTAAGCAGAAATGTTGAGTATCAGAAGATGCCATCCCTATGATTTTTAATACTGCATTTGGAATTATGAAGGCTGTCTTCACAGATGCTCTGCCCTCTCACTGGAAGAGGAAACTGAGTCAGAGGTGCATCACTCTGGCATAAGGCTTCTATCATCTTTGGTATTAGGGACAGGGCACACAGGGCATGCCCTGCACAACTATCCCAGAGCTGCTGATGCATTGCCAGGGGTGCTCTAGCGTCAAAAAGTTGAGTAAGATTTAAAGGAGCAGCACAGGCTGGGTACCCGTGGCTCATGCCTATAATCCTGGCTACTCAGGAGGCTGAGATCTAAGGATCATGGTTCAAAGCCAGCCCAGGCAGGAAAGTCTGTCAGATTCTTATCTCCAAAAACTACTCATTGACAGCTGGAAGTAGCACAGTGGCTCAAGTGGTAGAGCGCTCACCTTGAGCACAAAGAGGCTTAGGGACAGCTCTCAGGCCCTGAGTTCAAGCCCCCCAAAACAAAACAACAACAACAAAACAACAACCACCCAGCACAAAGCCAGCAGAGTAGGCTGTGTCTGTACTGCTGTGAAGACCCCCTGGTCGCATGCTCATAGCCCGTGGAAGGGAAAGGCTGGGCTGGAGGTCAGCCCAGCACCAGTGCCTGCTCCCCCAAACCTATCTCCACAAGCTTGGGGCCTCCGTGGGAGCAGCCTCACCACTGTGCTGCTCTGCTGCCCGGGTCTGAGGCTGGCATACGCTGCCCAGGCCCTGCCTGCAGGTGCTTGCTTTAGTCTTATCTCTTTCCTGGGAAGGGAGCTATGCCATGCGCTCAGGGTATGACCTCGGAGGCCAGACACTGTCTGGCCTGTCACACGCTGTGTCTCCTGGCGGCCCGTGCTGGCTGTGGGGTGGTTCGGGGCTGCTGGTGACCACTGGAGAGGAGAGTCCCACCGCTGGTCTGCTGGTGTGTCTCCTTCCTGGGACGGTGCCCTCCAGTCACCATGACTGCCCGTGCTGGTGGCGAAGGTGACTGGCGCATTCTGACAAGGGAGGAGGCGGGGCGGGGCCTGCTGGGGCGGTAGATGGTAGGCGCTGGGCTGCACACACAGCTGTGTGGTGGCTCTGAGCCTGGGCCACAGACAGTTTCCAACGAGGCGCTCACGAAGGTGCTGCCCTCCAGGCTGAGGTGTCCCAGGTCCCAGGGGGCCTTTCCCGGCAGCGTCAGGCGCTGCAGGCAGCTTCTGGGGGCTCCTGTCACTCCGACGTGACTCGGGATTTCTGTGGTGCTTGGCAGTGGTCACCTCCCCTTTCCCAAACGGTGTCCCCAGTCCCCTCCTGCCTCTGCTCCACAAGTTCTAAGGCGACATCACGGGCTTTTTCAGGAATGATCCTGCAGTTGAGTGGTGGTTAGCAGGGCTCTGACCCTGAGGTGTCCTGGCCTGGAAGGAGCTTCTGACCTCTATTCCTAGCAGGTCTAGAGACCTGCTACCAGTGTTGCACCCGGTAGCCACCAGCAGCTGCCCGAGGTCAGATCTGTTGAAAGCTGGTGAGAGCGGCATGCGCCTGTGACTGTAAAATGAGTAACAACCCGTAGGTCTTCCTCATCAGTAATCTAACATTTGTGGCCCAATGAGCGGCAGATAGGGAATGCGTGCCTGTGTCTGAGGCTAAACCCCTGACAGGCAGCAGGGTAGCTTCTAGAAGCACAGAGGCCACACTTGGGGAGCAGGGCACTTGGGGGTCTTAGGGTCACTTGCTCATTCCTAGCTAAAAGAATCACACAAAAGGGGCTGGGAAGGTGGCTCAGTGGTAGAGCGCTTGCCTTGCATGCACGAGGCCCTGGGTTAGATTCCTCAGCACCACATAAGCAGAAAAAATAAAAAAGCCGGAAGTGGCGCTGTGGCTCAAGTGGTAGAGTGCTAGCCTTGAGCTGAAGAGCTGAGGGGCAGCGCCCAGACCCAGAGTTCAGGCCCTCGACCGGACCCCACCTCCCAAAAAAAAGAATCGCACAAAATACATAAATGGCACACAGCAAGGACGACAACTCTGTCATGGCCGTGGAGAGAGAGGGAGGAGGCCAGGGCACAGCACAACGGTTCATTCTGGGAGAAAAACTAACAAGGACATCAAGAACCCTCAACTTTGAAACGTGACTCCTAAAATAAATTCTTTTTTTTTTTTGGGGGGGGGTCCAGTCGTGGGGCCTGAGCCCTGCCTCTCAGCTCTTCAGCTCAAGGCTAGCGCTCTACCACTTGAGCCACAGCGCCACTTCCGGCTTTTTCTTTTTCTGCTTATGTGGTGCTGAGGAATTGAACCCAGGGCCTCATGCATGCAAGGCAAGCACTCTACCACTGAGCCACCTTCCCAGCCCCTAAAATAAATTCTTTCACATGAGATTTTAGGAGACATCTATGCCCTGAGAGAGCCACATGGGTAAAAAAAAACACGCTTTCTTCTGACACTGCTGACAAAACAAACCCCAAATCAGTTTTCACCTAATAAGTATTTACTGTAACTTTTTAATTTTTTTTTCAATTCAACAAATCAGTTTTAAGTACAATATACTTTGGCTCTATAACCCGTTTTTTTTTTTTTTTTTGTCGGTTGTGGGACTTGAACTCGGCCTGGGCGCTGTCCCTTCAGCTCAAGGCTAGCTCTCCATCACTTAAGCCACAGCGCCACTTCTGGTTTTCTGAGTGGTTTACTGGAGATAAGAGTCTTGCAGACTTTCCTGCCCAGGGTTTGAACTGTGATCCTCAGATCTCAGCCTCCCGAGTAGCTAGGATTACAGGTGTGAGCCACCAGCGTCTGGCTGGCTCTATTATAACTTTTAAGCAACACTTTGTTCTCATGAACAAGGGAGAAACCCTGGGCAAATGGTTTCCTTTCTGGACCTAACAGTCCAGCCTGTCCACTTGCCCTGAAACACCAGGCCCTGCGTTCCCAGCACAGAGCTGTGAGCAGGAGGGACAAGTCCAGGCCCTGACACAAGAGGAGAGCAGGAAAGGGACTGTATGACAGTACAAATCTTCCTGGAACAGCTAGCTCAGGCTCTTGGTTGTTTCCTTCCATTAAATATACCAACCCAAGTCACTCAAAGGCAGGGAAGCAGCTTGCCAGAACATGTGAGAGCTGGGCACGGTTCCCAGAACAATAAACAAACAAACACATAAATAAAGCCAAGTCATCCCCATTCTTGGTAGAAAAAAGTTGAAGTACTAAGGTGATCATTTAAAAGCCACACTGTCCTTGTTCTCCTGGGTTAGTCTGTGGGCTTGTTGGTGCATCTCTCCTGACAAACTGGAATCATTTCTGGAAAGAAGCCAGGCAGTGTCCTCTCCCCACCACAGGCTTGCCTCTGAAAAACAACTCTTTCGGACATTTACCCTGTCCATAAGAATCTCTATAACCAAAAACAAGAAGGGTCAGAAGGGCGTCCGTGGACCGTGGGCCTCATTGCTCCATGTATAAATTCTGGAAGAAAGTTTACCATTTTAGTCACAGTTAAAGTGCGCAATTCAGTGGCGTTAGTATGCAGCTGAGCCAGCCACAACACCCACAAGGAGCCCTCTCTCTGCCCCTGCCTTCTATGCATTTTCTGTTGTGGATGTTTCCCATAGAATCAGGTAACTCGTGGCTTCTGTGTCTAACTTCTTTTGTGCCATGCATGTTCCAAAGCTTCACAGGTCCATGTGTGTTGTGTAAGTTCCTCATTTCCTCCTATGGCTGAACACTGTTGTCTTGTACAGACACTTGTATATTCATTTGCCCACCGATTTGCGTTTGGTTGTTTCTGCCTATTGAGAAGATTGCTGCTGTAACATGCACAAAAGCTAGTAGCCACCTTTCTATTTGTGTGTGCGGTGCTGGGGATTGAGCCCAAGAACGTGCTCTTCCACTGAGCTGCACCCCAGTTCTATTTTATTTTGTTAACTTATTTTTTGCAAGTCCTGGCGCTTGAACCTGGGCACTGTCCCTGAGCTTCTTTTGCTCGAGGCTACTGCTCTTACTTCTTGAGCCACAGCGCCACTTCTGGCCTTTTCTGTGTGTGTGGGACTGAGGAATTGAACCCAGGGCTTAATGCATGCCAGGCGAGCACTCTCCCACTGAGCCACCGTCCCAGCTGCCAGACTTTGCCAGTGACTGTCATTTTATATTCCACTAGTGGGTTATGAGGCTCCAATTGTTTCTCCACACTTTTTCCCTCCACATTCTTGACAATACTACTTTTTCTGTCTTTGACTAAAGTCTTCCTAGTAGTTGTAAAGTGGTTTTCCTTGTTTCCCACAGGGCCAGTTATGTCAAGCATCCGTTTTGCGCTTATTGGCCATTTCTGTATCTTCTTGAAACAAATGTCTTCAGATTCTTGGCCCATTTTCCACTGCATTTTTGTGTGTGTTTTTTACACTGATGAGTTTTCTTTACATACCCTTTATTTAATTTGTAAATAAGTTCTATTCTGTGGATGTTTTTACATTTTCTCAATATGTTCTTTTACACATAGGAGTTACAAGTTTTGATGAAATACAACTTGTCTGTTTTTTGTTTGTTTGCTGCCTGTACACCTGGTGTTATATTAAAAAATTCACTACCTAATTAGAAGTCACCTCTCTGTATATTTCTAAGTAGCAAATACCAATAACTGTTGCTTTGGAGGAGTGGTCCCACCCTGAATACTAGGTAGCAATAGAAGTTGTTTGGACTGAGCATGATACAAAAAGGAACAAAGCTCTGGTACTGGTGGCTCACAGCTACTAAGGAGGGTGAGATCTGAGGATCACAGTTCAAAGCCAGCCCAAGCAGCAAAGTCTGTGAGACTCTTATCTCCAATAAACCACCAGAAAACCAGAAGAAGCATTGTGGCTCAAGTGGCAGAGTGCTAGCCTTGAGCTGAAGAGCTCAGGGACAGCGCCCAGGCCTGGAGTTCAAGTCCCACAACTGACAAAAAAAACAAAACAACAAAACAAAACAAAACAAAAGGAATAAAGCAACTTAAGAGGTTAATGCACTATCACATTCAACCACCAGTGCGTCTAACTTCACACTGATAGGAGGCATGAGTGATGGACAGCAGGACTCTTATTGCTGTGGGCAGTGGAAAGGTCTCTCGGGCAGGAGAAGATACAGCATTCCTCGGGTGGGGTGGGTTGTGACTGGTACCAAACCAATCTGCTAGAAGGCCACAGCCATCGGGAAAGGCTGCTTACCACAGGGACACCCACTTGGATAAGAAGGAGGAAGGCAGAAATAGATGGCTGATTTTGTTGTTGTTGCTAAAGTTCTTCCAACAACTGCTCTTTCCTGAAAGTGTCTAAGTAAAAAACACTGACAAAACTTCCTCTACGAAAAGAAAACCAAGGCAGCCATACACATAGAAGCACGGTGATATCAGGATCCCAAGTTCTCCATGGAGCTGAAACTCCCAGGATGCCAGGCGGCATCCTGCCTGTCCAACGTCCTGTGTGCTGAGCAGAGTCCATCAATCTTGGGGAGCTGGTTGCCATTTCAGAGCCCAGCTCCACATCTGCAACGCACAGCCACACCACCCACAGGGCCTCCACCTGTCTCTTGTGCTTCAGCAGGCTTACAGCCATATGTCCTGAAGGGAACCGCAGAGACCCAGTGAGAGCTGACTGTCCATTTCCTCCTCAGTCCTCACACTTCCGGCTTTTTCTGTGTATGTGGTACTAAGGAATGGAACCCAGGGCTTCATGCATGCGAGGTAAGCGCTCTACCACTGAGCCGCCTTCCCAGCCCCAGACCTTTTACAGGGGGAAGCTGCGAGGTGACGGAGGAACACAGGGCCTCGGCTCGTCTGCATGTAACACAAAACAGAACCCAGACAGGATTAGGTAAACGAGACACAAAACCTTACCCTTTCCTGATAGTCTAGAACGAGAGCACACCATACAACACGGTAACACTCCACAAACCATGTGTTCCTCACAACAACACTCACCCTCACCGGGGACGGTCAGTCCTGAGGCCATGGGAGCTCACAGCCTGGCTGGCCAGAATGACACCAGGGCTCTGGCCTGCAAACGTGCTGCCTCTTGGCCTAACCCCTCCAGGGCCTGCTGTCTGCAGCCGTACCACATGACCGTATGAAGGGTGCCCGTGGTCACTGCTGCAGCCGGCACGCCCCTTCCCCGCGCTCCACCGCCCTCCGCAGTGCCTGCTGCTGCTACTTGCAGTAGGTTCCAACGCCATTCACGCTGTTCCTCTCAGGAAAGGCAGAAGCCTCCAGAGCTCTCAGAAGGACACAGGAGGCGTGAACCTGAAGAATGGGGCTGCTGCTGAGCCCTGGAGCACAGGGAGACACGCCTAGATGTCCAGCCTGACCTTTTAGCTGTCTTTGGATACCCCTGGCCACAGCACTTCGTAAGACACAGTCAGCCCCTGGCCAACCTAGCAGTGCTTTGCTGGAGCTGTCATTACACTGCGGTCACTACAGGACTGGCGGGGTAGCACCTCCGGGAAGCTGAAGATGCCCTGTTAGTAAACACCAAAGAGTACTTTACCCGCAGCACACAGCAGCACAGAGTCACAGAAGTGGGCTGGAAAGACAGGCCCGAGAGTGAATGAGAGGCAGGTGCTGGATTTAACACAGGGAAGGAAGTGCTTTGGGAGAAACTGGGGCCTCTTTGAATGTCCAACTCCTTTATCTGCCCACTCCAAAACAGCCCTGGGGGCTCAGGTCACTGCCATTCCTCCTAGGGGAGAGGACCAAGAGGCAGAAGAGCTGTGTAGACACCCAGCAAAGCCTGGAGGAAAAGTCACCGGAGACACAGATGACAGGGTCACAGGAGACACAGACAGGGTCACAGGAGACACAGACAGGGTCACCGGAGACACAGACGACAGGGTCACAGGAGACACAGACAGGGTCACCGGAGACACAGACGACAGGGTCACAGGAGACACAGACAGGGTCACCGGAGACACAGACAGGGTCACTGGAGACACAGACAGGGTCACCGGAGACACAGACAGGGTCAC
>NW_012267307.1:4865795-4899796 GCF_000151885.1 Dipodomys ordii
GGGGGGGGGGGACAAGTTCTTCTGTGAGATATTCTTACGGAGGCCACAGAAAGGGGAGAAGCTGGTCACAAGCCCCAAGGGGAACTGACTGACCCTCTGGGGAAAGCCCGACGTGGCCACGGTGGCACAGCCTGCCCCCATGGCCTTCCGGCATCCTTAAAGGAGCAGCCTGAGGGGGCTGAGGCTGTGTGTGAGCGCACGTGTGAACTAGGGCAGGGTCTCTTCAGTCAGTCAACTCAGGAGCTGACAAGCCTCAATGGGCAGCACGGCTGCCCCTGGGCAGTGGCATGCTCTCCTGCCCACTTGTGCTGGCTTGCCAGTTGCTCAGTCTCCAGAGGCCAAAGCCCCCAAACCAAGTCCCCAGGACATACCACTGGCCCTGCCACAGCCCACAGCTCCAGACTTCCCTGAGACTAGCCCTTCTCCAGACTGCAGGTCTGGAGGCAAGCAGGCCTGTCCAGGTCTTCTGGGTGTGTGTATCCTCAGGAGACAGAAGAGCACAGTGGCAAATGTCTCTTCTTAGGGATGTGGCAGGTTTGGCCACGTCCAAGGAATAGTGAGGCTGATCATCAGGAACAAATGGCTGAGCTATGGCAAAGCAGTCTTCACCTGGGTTATCTTTTTGACTGGGAATGCAGTGGTCCACAAACCTATCACTGGAGGCTGGGGCAGGGTGGGGTGGGGGGGCCGCTGGCGGGCATGGAACCTGGCAACCTGCTGGTGGTGAGCCACTCCTGGGTGCTGAAAGAGGAGCCCAGGCCGCTCCAAGATCCCTGTCTAGTTCACAGAGCAGCCAGGGCCTACGTGTGACATGGTGGGTAGGCAGGGCCCTGCACCGGGCCATCCCTCCTCCTCCTGGAGGAGTCTCAGGGGACAAGCTGAGGGTGGCAGGTCACTAAGATCTTGGAAACACACTAAGAACATGTGGGCTCCCATTGGTGCAAAGAACACGTCTACTTATCTGCTTAGTGACAGCTAAGAAATGAATCTTCCTATGTTCTGGTATCTCTAAATTTTTTTCCTATGATATCTGAAATACATACCAAAAATCAATTCGCACTTTAAGGTTGTAATTTTGGCCTGTCTGGAAAATATAAAACTGCACAAACACAGCTTTCACAAGGGAAGCAGGCACTAACGCCGCTCCTCCGACTGCGCGGAGGTGACTGAAGCCTGGGGCGGGGCCTCCAGCCTGCGCTGTGCCGCATGGCACATTCCAGGGCTCTGAGTCCACACTCTCTCTCTTCCTCTCTTGCTTCTGGTCATCTTGAGGCCTGAACTCAGGGTCTGGATGCCGTGTCTGAGCTTTTTTGCTCAAGGCTAGCATTCTACTTCCACTGCTCCACTTCCAGTTTTTGAGTGGTTAATTGGAGTTAAGAGTGTCATGGAGAGTTTTCTGCCTGGACTGGCTTTAAACCACGGTCCTCAGAGCTCCGCCTCCTGAGTAGCGAGGGTTACAGGTGTGTTTAGGTTTTGGAGGAATCTCTAAACCACCTTCCAGAGTGTTTGCACTAGTTTAGGTTACACCACCAACAGTGCAATAGGGTTCCTTTCCCCCTGCATCCTGGTAGCATTTTTTACTGTTTGGATATCCACCACCTCCTTTCTTCCTGCTCTGCTGATCTCCCTAGACCCTTTTTTTATCTTCAAGCCTCCTTATTTTTGTGATAGTTATTATTATCATTTTAGGTCGAAACACATATAAGGGAAAATATTTGATATTTGACTATTTGAATTTAGTCATCTCACCCAGTTCCATTCATTTCCCTTCAAACAATAATTTCATTCTATATGGCTGGATTATCTCCTGTTATGTATTCATATCAGATTTTCTTTATCCATTCATAGATGTTGGGAAGGTTCTACAACGTGCCTTTTATGAATAGTGCTGTGATAAACATGGTGTGTAGGGATCTCTCTCGTACGCTGACTTACATTGCTTGGGGTAACATTCAAGAATGGTACAGCAGACAGAAGCATAAGAGAGGCCTACCTTTGTTTTTGACGATGTCTGTTCTGGCGGCACCAGCCCCTTCCTGCCTGCACTCCGGTCAGCACTTGTGCTTTGCTTTCCTTCTTGATGGCTGCCATTCTGACTGACATAATTTTAATTTACATTCCCTTTATGTCTAAGGATAATGAACATTTCTTTATGCATTTATTAACTATTTGTACTTCTTCTGAGAATTGTCTGTTCAATTCACTTGTACATTTACTGAATTATTGCTTTTTTGATGTTTAATTTTTGGAGTTCTCTGTATATCTTGGATATTCTTTTTTTTTTTTTTTTTGCCAGTCCTGGGCTTGAACTCTGGGCCTGGGCACTGCCCCTGAGCTCTTCAGCTCAAGGCCAGCACTCTACCACTTGAGCCACAGTGCCACTTCTCTGGCTTTTTCTGCTCATGTGGTGCTGAGGAATTGAACCCAGGGCCTCATGCATGCAAGGCAAGCGCTCTACCACTGAGTCACCTTCCCAGCCCTGGATATTAATTCTTTACTCATTGGTAATAGACAAATTTCTTTCATTTCACAGGTTTCTCTTGGTCCTTTGATGTGAAGGAGCAAAACTTTTAATTCCCATCTTGTTCTTATTTTCTGGGCTACTGGAGTCCTATTCAGAATGTCACTGCCCATGACTACATTCAAGGCTTTCCTCGTATGTTTTGCTGTAACAGTTGACAAGTTTCCAGTCTTACACTAAGGTCCTGGATTCATTTTCTGAATTGATTTTTGTGCAGGGTAAGAGCCAGGGTCTAGTCTGAGTCTTCTACATGATCCAGCATCATTTGTAGAAGAGGCTATCTTTTCTTCAATATATTTTGGGCTGCGTCATCAAAAATCAGATAGCTATGGCTGTGTAGGCTTATTTCTGGTTTTCCAGTTTGCTTCATTGATCTTTATGTCTGATTTTGTATGCTTGTTTCATGCTGATTTTGTTACCATAGCTCTGTAGTGTACGATGAAACCCAGTATTGTGATATTTCTAGAGTTCTTCTTTTTGTTAGGATTACTTTTGCTATTCAGGGTCTTTTAGATTTCCATATGAATTTCAGGATTGGTTTTCTTTTTGTGTGAGGCATGACACTTGATTTCTGATGAGAATTGTACTGCAATCTGTAGAATGCTTCTAGTAGTTTAGTCAATTTCACAATCTTAATTCCATGACCATGGCAAGTTCTTTCTATGTCCTGATGTCTTCTTTTCCTTCTCTCTTCCATGTTTTACAGTTTTAACTGTAAGGTTCTTTCACCTCCTTAGTTTAGGGATAAGTTGACTTCTTCCTCTCTTGTAATTCTTTTTTTTTTTTTTTCTTTCTCTTGCCTGATTGCTCTGGCCAGGAATTCTAGTGTTATACTGAATAAGAGAGCAGGGACAGTAGACACCCTGTCTCATTCCTTGGCTGTAGGCTTGCTATAATATAGTCTTTATATGGTGAGGTATGTTCCTTCTTTTTTTTCAGAGCTTTTATTAATTATAAAGGGATGTTGAATTTTGTTAAAAAGCTTTTTCTGCATCTATTGAGATGATAATGTGATTTTTGTCATTTATTCTGTTTATATGCTGAACCATCCTTGTACCTCTAGGATGAAACCAACTTGATGATGGTGGTTGATTTAAGTTTGTTGGTGAAATTGGTCAACAAATATTTTATTAAGAATCTTTGAAGCCGGTTGCCGGTGGCTTACACCTGTAATCCTAGCTTCTCAGGAGGCTGAGATCTGGGGCTTAAACTCTGGGCCTGGGCGCTATCCTTCAACTCTTCAGCTCAAGGCTAGTAATCTACCACTTGAGCCACAGCACCACTTCCGGTTTTCTGGTGGTTAACTGAAGATAAAAGTCTGAACTTCCTGCCCAGGCTGGCTTTGTACCTTGGTCCTCAGATCTCAGCCTCCTGAGTAGCTAGGATTACAAGGGGTGAGCCACCAGCACCGGGTACGTATCATGGTTTTACTGTCCAGAACAGGCTTTGAATTTGGTTCTCAGATCTCAGCTTCCTGAAGTTAGAATGACAGGAGTGAGTCACTGGCATGTGGTACTGATTTGTCTTGACCTTTTATTTATTTATTTTAAGGTAGATGATCATAGCTACAAACTTTCTACTTAATAGCCTTTGCTATATCCCAGAGGTTTTAGTAAGTTGTTTTCATTTTCATTAGATTCTAGAAAATTTTTATTTCCTTTTATCTTTCTTTGATGACCCATTGGTTCTTCAACAAAATTACTGTTCATTTTTCATATGTTTGAATATTTTTGTAGTTTCTTTTGTTGATTTCTAGTTTTATTTCATTTTGGTCTGATAGAATACACAAAGTTACTACAGTTTTCTTATATTTGTTAAGACTTGCTTTGTGTCCTGTTTACTTTGGAGGTAATTCTATGAGCTACTGAGAATGTGTATTGTGTAGCTGCTGGATGAAATATTCTGTAGATATCACTATAGTCCATTAGATTTGGGATGTTATTAACTTTCTTTGTTGATTTTTTTTTTTTTGTCGGTTGTGGCGCTTGAACTCTGGGCCTGGGCATTGTCCCTCAGCTCTTCAGCTCAAGGCAAGCTCTCTACCACTTGAGCAACAGCGCCACTTGCGGTTTTCTGGTGGTTTATTGGAGGTAAGAGTTTCATGGCTTTTCCTGCCTGGGCTGGCTTTGAACTGCGATCCTCAGATATCAGCCTCCTGAGCAGCTAGGATTACAGATGTGAGCCACCAGCACCCAGCTCTTTGTTAATATTTTTGAATGATGTCCTTATCAACCAGTGAGACTAGAGAACTGACATCTCTCACCATCATTGTACTAGGGTCTCTGTGTCCTAAGTCCAGTAGTATTTGCTGAATGGAACTAGGTGCACAAATATTTAGTGCTTAGTGTTAATAACTGTTGTCTCTTCAGTGGGTTGTTCTACTTATAATATACAATGATTTTTTTTGCCAGTCCTGGGGCTTGAGCTCAGGGCCTGGGCACTGTCCCTGAGCTTCTTTTGCTCAAGGCTAGCACTCTACCACTTGAGCTACAGTACCACTTCTTGCTTTTTCTGTGTATGTGGTACTGAGGAATTGAACTCAGGGATTCATGCATGCTAGGCAAGTACTCTACCACTGAGCCACTTTCCTGGCCCTAAAATGGCATTTTTTTGTTTGAACCAGAGTATCAGGGTCTCCATGCTTGCTAAATTACTTTTTCAGCTGACACCACCATACAAGTCATGCCTCCAGCTCAGCTTTTTGCTGGTTATTTTGAAGATGGAGTCTTGTAGACTTTTCTGCAGGGCGAGGTTCAAACTCTGATTCTCCAGATCTCAGTCTCCTGAGTTGCTAGGATCACAGGCATGAGCTACCGGTGCTCAGCTTGAAATGACCATTATTGCTTCTGACTGATGTTGAAGTCTCCCGATTTTATTGCATCGAAGTCTATCTGTAGTAGTGTTTATTTAATGAAACTAGGTGCACCCTGGAGGGTTGTGTATACTAACCATCACCATCTCCATAACTATCTCACTTAGCTCTTCATTTGGATTTTCTATGAAATCATTCAAGTGCTTATAAATGTCCTCTTTAATGTCACGGAATCTTATCAACGTTCTTTTGAGTTCTTTGAAATTTCATCTGCTTCACTATTTATTGTTCCAGTTTCTTCTTATGGGTTTTTATTGACTTTTGGAGGAAACACGTTGTCTTGTATTTTCATATTACTTGTGGGGATTTTTTTGTCTGTACTGGGGCTTGAACCCAGGGCCTAGGCACTGTCCCCACGCTCCTTTCACTCCACCACTTGAGTCACAATCCATATCCGGCTTTTTCTGAGTAGTTTATTGGCGATAAGAGCCTCATGGACTTTCCTGCCTGGGATGGCTTTGAACCGTGATCCTCAGAGCTCAGCCTTCTGAGTAGCTGGGTTATAGACATAAGCCACCAGTGCCTAACTATATTATTTGTGTTTATACCTTGAGATGTACGCATCTGAGGCCAAGGCATTATTTGGAAGTTGTAATCATCTGAAGGCTTTCAGTTGAACTAGTCTGAAATGTTCAGTACCATGGTAAGAGTTGCGGCTGAGTTGAAGTGCTATTTTCCACCACTAGACTGGGTGGTATGACTCACTAGCAGACATTCACCTGCGTGCTCAGGGCCTGAGCCTGGTCCCCAGCACTGCGCTGTTTGAGGTATACTACTAGGTCTCTTGTAGAAGTTGTGAGCTTTCGCTCCCGCAGCTTCCCTTCTTTGTGTACCAGGAACTGCTGTTGGCTGCAGGGAGCAGAGTCTTACTTGCTCCACACGCTCCCTGGTTTGTGTTTCCAGGGGCAGCAAGTGTTTTGGAATGACCCTTAGGGTGGAGAGACTGAATTCTGCATGGGTTGGGGGGAACTGAGGACTTAGTAGCTCTCCAGTTGATCTGAGTAGTTACAGACACTGCCCCTCCCCCCTCCCCGCAATCTCACAGTGCCTCTCTTTGTGAGGAGGAGGGAGTTTCTGTGATTCTGAGGGTCTGGATTCTGGGCCCTCAGTTTCAACTGTCAGCAAGCACAAGCAGGGATGCAGTTCCCAGGGACAGGTCCTAGTGCTTCAGGACTGGCCTGACAATTCACCTCCTTGCAGGGTAGGAGAGGTTATCAAGTATCACACGGTTCAGAGGGTTGGGTCACGGAGCTCTGACCCACAGAGCAGTCAACACAGCCCAAGCCAGGAGCTCTGTTTCCCAAGCCTCAGGGCTCGGGAGGGTGGGGCCTCTGACAACAGAGGGCCATTATAGCTGCTAGAAGAGCTGCTGGAGTCTCCACTATTTCCTCCTCTCACACTTTAATTTCTGAGGGACCAGGTCAGCCACCCCCTCTCCTCAAACCCTCCTTCGGTCTCGCTTTGCACAGGGTGTAGCAGACTCCCTGGGCTGTGGGTGCTCCTTGCTTGCAGGCCCAGAGTGCTTCAAGCAACAGGCCTCAAGATGGCGTCTGGCTATGGCCCTCTAAGATACCAGCCTCCCACACCAGTACAGTCACTGAATCAACAAGTCCTGTTACTGGGCTGAAGACCTGCAGGAGGCGTGGGTTTACTCGCAGCAAGGACTGCTGTGTGTCGCCAGGGTGACAGGAATCTTCAGCTCTCCTCTTTCTCTCCCTGTCAAGCCAGGGACAGGCTTTGAACCTGCATTCTCTGTTGTCTTTCCTGCCATCTGCGGCCTCTTCCATGATTTTGGACGCCCTCTCCCTTCTTTTGGCTTGTCTCAATCGTGGATGCTTCCATCCCACAAGGACCTTTCTTTGAACTCAGAACTAAAGAGCCCCAGTGCCGGCAGCTCTTGGGCTGGGGTCCTTCCTCATGCCATCTCATCTTTCCCTGGTGTCAGAAGAGCCGTACTAGTTCCTCCCTTCTTCGATACATTCAGAAGTCATCCCAAGGCTTCGACACTTGCTGTCCCTGGAAACACAAACCAGGGAGCGCGTGGAGCAAGTGAGACTCTGCTCCCAGCAGCCAAAGCAGTTCCCGGTACACAAAGAAGGGAAGCTGTGGAAGCCAAAGCTCACAACTTCTACAAGAGATGCTGGCTGGTGTACCTCCAACAGAGCCGTGTGCAGACCGTGAGCATACAGCAAATGCTTGGCTACTAGTAGAGCTCACCAGCCTGTGTCCAGCATACCCTGCTCAGGACATGTCCTGCTCTCATTTGTTTTTCCAGAGCAAGATGGCTGTTTCCCTTCCTCTCACCCTTGAATTTTTCCCATGCAGAAGAAAGAAAGGAATCACAGTTTCCCCATTTCTCACAGAGATAAAGTGTAGAGGTGAGTGTGGCCTTGACTGTGTGTACTCCTGGCATGGTGGAGCAGAGCAGGTGACATGCTACAGGAAACCCTGTGCCCATCCAGGGGGATGGATCTGCCATCTTCCTGAACACAACACGGAGAAGCTTCACACAAGAGAAGACCACCCTGGTCATAGTCTGGCTGTGGACAGCACTCAGCCCCCCTAGACTTCCCGACCCTCCCAGGCTGGAGGGCAGAGCACCACTCAGGGCTTGTCCCCACCCTAAAGCTAGCTCTGCAAACTGGCTCTGATCCAGCCTGTATTTACAAGACACTGCACTGGTTACCAGAGAGTACCACTGTAATTGAAACAACCAAAAATAACTGTTGGCAGAAAAGCCCATATTTAGAGCGGACCTCCTCCAGTGTTGTCACTGTCTTTCTTTCACAGGAGACTAGAGATGCTACAAAGGGCAGCAGAAGACCACTGGGGTCCTCATGGGACAGGCCGGGGGGCCCTCGGCCAGAGGGACAGCTCCCCAGATACGATGGCCAGAAAACACGCAGCAAGCTCTTCTCTGCTGGGGACTCTGGCAGAAGGTGCACGTTCTCTAGAAGGCCAGGAGGAGAAGGCAATGGACAGGCACTCATTTTCCTCAGTGGCCTTTACTTATACTACCAACACCACACCAGAAACCCATGGGACATGCAAATAACCCCTAACCTCTGGGCCTTCTGTGGGAAGCTCCCTCTGGCTCACAGATCCTCTAGAAAGATGCCTGTGGTCTCCTCTGTCCCGGGCAACCCCTTCATCTCCCACCAGACTAGACCTTACTAGGAGGAAGCAGAGAAGGCAGAACTGCGGGGATGAAGGCTCCGAAATACCGCTGACATCAGCATTTTACTCAGCACATGATTACCTACCATAAAGTTCACTTGCTTGAAGCACAGAATTCAATCCGTGGTTTTCTGCATATTCAGAAGTGTGCATCCACCACAGTCTAATTCCAGCATGTTTACATCACCCCCAAAGAAACCCCAAACCCATGAACACTATTCTCCATCTTTAAGCTCACCACTCCGGGCTGGAACTTCCTCTAGTTTATGAATCATTCGAGTCTATTTACACACATAGGAGCCAGGGGATGTAGATCTGCTTGATTCTTTTGTTACACTCTGTGTTTCTCACTTAGTAATGTGAAGACACTAGACCTTAAGAACATAACAAGGCAGCCTCCCCAGGCACCAAAGCCACCTCAGCCCACGGGCAAGGGGGGCCAAGGGGCAGCCTCCAGGGAAGGCAAGCTCTGGCAGGGCGGGGCATGGGACAAGTTGATCATCAAGGGGCATTATGCAGACCAGGACACTGGGGCCAATGGAACTCAGCCCGCGGGCCACATTTGCACATACCTAGATTCTACCACCAACCACCCAGAGAGGCACGACAGTTGCATTTACAACTCCAGTATGGAGAAGAACATGGAGGACACAGGGTTTTGGAGGCAGAGCTGATTTCATGCAGCTACAGGAAATATACAGCTTTGTCTCGTATCAGGAGGCACTAACTCCTTCGCCAAGTAGTTCTACATGGAGAGACATGGATACAAGGAAAGGCCAGGTTGTAAACAAAAGGGCTGGATTGTATGAACTGCAACCCTCCAGCATTTGCACAATTCTGTGGGGTTCTGACTAACAAGAGACTGGGTATCTATTAACTAAAAATGCTTAGGCATAGATGCTTGATGATCTAAGATAGGGTTCATTTCCCAGCATAGACATCTCAGTCTCCTGTTCCTGTCTAAAAGTTGTTACTAGTGTCTAGCTGTACCCTGATGACAATCCTCAACACAGTCATCTTCATTTTGGCTTCAATGTGAAAGGCAAGTATAATACAAATTGTTTTCATTGGAGTTGAATGAGTCATTAAAAATCTTGGAAGGTGTTGAGTAACAAGGCTGTAGAGGAGGCTCACTATCTGAGGGGCACTTTGCCTATTCCCCAAAGTAAGCAATCAGTACACCCAGCTGCCCCTACCCTGCAAACCTCCTGGAAGGGAACTTCTTGAGCCTCCATCCTGTAGGTTAGGGTCTCTCTTTAACTACCTGGGAGTGGAGGGAAGTTGTGTGGAGAGAAAGTTCTACAGCTTTCTGGAGCCAGAAGGACTAGCACCGTCAGTACCTCAGTTCTGGACCCTGCTTCCAAGAAATTCAGCACACAGCACTGGCATCTTGGGAACTCTCTTCCCGGCCAGGATTTTCCCTGGCTCAATAGGCCCTGGTGGCTGGCATTGACAAAAGCTAGGAAGCGTCCTCTGAGCACTGACAGCCTCAGTCCAGTCACGGAGTCCCTGCTCCCCTGTGCCCTGAGGTCTGGTCCACCTGCACAGAGGAACAGAGGTGAGTAACCCAAGGTCAGACTCACCACCGTGGGGAAGGGCCTGGCGTCCTGCAGGAGCTCGGCGACTCTTCTGCAAGGGCCAATTATCCTCTAGTGGCTCAGTCTTTGAAAAAAATGCTTGCATATTTGATATGACATATTCAAGACCAAGACTGGAGACATATCGGTGAAATATCCCTGGGGATTTTTGGTACGGGGAGGTACTAAAGACTGAAAGTTCTGGAGGAGCGAGGGGGAGGTTGGACAGCAATGTGGATATGCGAAATGTCACTGAAATACACACCCGAAAATGGCAAGGGTGGTAAGGTTGATGCTATGTATATTTTACTTTACCATTAGAAAGCCAAATCTCTATCGTTAGCTAATATGGATTAGTGTTCATGTTTACCATGTGATAAAGTTGCTCCTCCTTGCTTCCACCCACAGATTCCAAGTGGGATTGCTGAGTGCACAGGCAGGGCCAGGAGGGCCACACCCAGTAAGACCGCTCCATAGAACAGGAGGAAATACTCCACGGGGCTCTCACCCTAATGTGTGTGTTTGTGGAGTGCAGCAGAATGGCTGGAGGGAATGAGAGGGCACAGGTGTCAACCCCTGACCCTGGGCCGAGCACTTTCCCACCAGGGAGGCGGACATGGGGCGACGGGGCAAACAGGAAAAGAAACTGCTGTGAGAGAGGAAACCGAAGCCTCACACTCCTGGAAAAGAAGAGTTCACTGTGGAAATTTTTACCTCTTGCCATCAAACCTGCAGAGGCTTATCGTTTCTGCAACAAATCTCTTCACCCCAACACTGACACCAAAGGGTTCCTGGCCCGGAAGAGGCCGTGCTCTTCATGAGGCTCCAGCCCCTGGGCCGGCTGCCTGCCTCCCGGAGCCCGGCGCAGCCGCCCTCTCTGTGGCAGGCAGCATGCCACCACGCACGTGACACGCAGCACGAGACAAACTCAGTTACCGTTTGGCCTCCCGGTGCCAAAGGAGAAGCATGCGACTGGCCAGTTGTGAACATCACATCAATCCTTGGTCAACAGCATGCAGGTTCTCAGAGCCTGGGCACGTTGAGGCATCGCGAAGCCGGGCTACAGCCTTCATCCCGGGCCCCTGGTCCCCAGGGCTGAGGTGAGCCCAACCCTTGGGGTTGGAAATACCCAACCAGGCACAGGAAACGAGGTCTGAGGAATCCGGAAGCCAGGATGGTGACAGAGAACTCTGGGAGCTGATGCCTGCTGAAGAGTCAGGGTTGGGAGTGACACGAATGGAGTGGAGGAATGGAGGAAGGGGTTCTGTAGGCAATGTGGTGGCTCAGTGGCCAGCCTTCACTTCGATGGAGAAGTGGTCCAAGGGCTCCCCTGAGCTGAAGAGGGCCAGGCAGGAGGGCTCAGCCCAGCTGGGGGCCCTGGGCAGCCTTTGGCATTGTAAGCCCCTTAAACAGGGCTGGACGTGCTTCTCAGACACTGTCCACCCCTACAGCATGCTGTGGCAGGGCCGGCATCTGCCTAGCTCTCTCCCAGCACTGTCGTGGTCCACAGTCAGGATGACCAGCAACTCACACCGTAATGGCCCTAGAGTCAATCTGATGGCCAGCCTCAGCTGGCAGGAGGGCGTGCTTTCATGATCATATCCAAGAGGCAAATTCAAAGACTATGAGTTGGTACATCAAATAGTGTCTGTCTTCAAAGACACACTTTATTTCAATTTGAATGACACCCTGAGGCTCTGTTGAGAGGAACACTGGAAGTCATCTCCACTCAGATATGCAACCTGACCTGGCAGGACCATCTCTGCTAGTTTACCCTACAGACAGACAACCTGAGAACTACGTAAACATGTTCAACATAACTTAATCAATAAGGACTGGTGATACTCTGTGGGATTCACCAACAGACATGTCCATCATGACAGAGTGATGCTCATCTATGGAAAGACACACAAAAATATAAAACCAGCTCCAAGCACTCTCCATAGCATGAATACAACAGCCATCTGGGTGTGTGACACTACATCCAACTGCAACCACTGTCAGGGGCTGGAACAGCTGTATCAATGCTGTGTCTCCTCAGGCTAAGGGATTAGAATTTCTTTTCACAAACACACTACCAGCAACAACACTCCAAAACAAGTAGTTGCACGAAGTGTTTAGAGATAGGAAATGTTTATACCACAAGCTATAAACACATGGTGCACCGGGTGACGGGCGCCAGTGGCTCACGCCTGTCACTCTAGCTCCTCAGGAGGCTGAGATGTGAGGATCGTGGTTCAAAGCCAGCCCAGGCAGGAAAGTCCATGAGACTCTTATCTCCAATAAACCACCAGAAAACCAGAAGTGGTGTTGTGGCTCAAGTAGTAGAGAGCTCGCCTTGAGCTGAAGAGCTGAGGGACAGCGCCCAGGCCCAGAGTTCAAGCCCCATGACCACCACCACCACCAACAAAAACACACAACAAAACAAAACAAAAATGATGCATTGAACATGTGAGAGTAAACGACTAGGGAAAACATAGTTCAGTGAGTGTGCACACTCACCATTTCCGCACAGACACCCTGCTGGGGCTGCTAGGGAACGTCGCTGCCAGGCGTGTTTCCCCCATGAACACCACTGGAAGGGAATAGGCAGCGCCAGGCAGACGCCCGAGGAACGGCCCACGTGGGCTCCCGGCGGCTGCGTTCCTCTGGGTGGTGGGTGCCTCTGGCTGCATGGCAGCTCACAGCTGCATCAGCACATTCTCCCTGCGCCCACTCCACAAAAGCCCTCCAGGCATGTGGTTTCCTCCACACACACACACAAATAATAAGGAAGAAGAAGAAGGAGAGGAAGAGGAGGAGGAGGAGGAGGAGGAGGAGGAGGAAGAGGAGGAGGAGAAATATAGAAAGCTTCTAAACATAAAGGCTTCCAGGAATCAGAGGCAGTGCAGAATGTCATGTTTTGTGAGGGGCCCCTGTGCCAGACGGTGAGAGCCTGACCTCACCCATCTCTGTAAGCACAGAGACACAAACACGGCGTTCAGCAACCATACCTTGAAATGACACTGCCTCTGAGGAAAGGGTAAAATGGGAGTGCTGACAGTTTGAGAAATTCCTGCTAAGGAGTGAGTGAGCCCCCGACCTAAAACCAGCCACATAAGACTCCGTGAAAAACACAGTGGGCAAATCCGTCACCCTGCCAAGGCCTGTGACCAGTGTCAACACTGCTATACATTTTACTCTGAAGAACATCACTTACTACTTTTCATAACAGCCTACTTAAGTGAGATCACAAATACCACTTCACACAGCTTCTGATGACCCTCGTTAGCATTTACAGTTGTTGGTCTCTTCAGTCTAGAGAAACAAGAGCCTGAATGCCCAGAACAACACACAGCACGGGTGCACGGGTACAACAAGCCTGTTTGCTTCGAGAGTCTGCCCCAGGTCTGCCATCCTGGGTGAGGTCTGGAGACAGGCAGGACCCACTCCCACTAGGGTTTGAAGGAATTTTATTTAACGCATTTGATGTTAGTGCTTTCACTTCCTGTTTATTCAGCTAAAATTAGGAGGAGACACTGAATATCCTTTTCTAGTTTTAGTCTTGTGCTCTCTAGCTGGGCCAACTTCACAAATGTTCTTGAACCTTTGGGATACTGGAGGAGAGGTAACGAAATAAAACACAGGGAACTAATGATTTTAGGGAGAATTATCAGAGAGGTGTTCCCTACCACTCACCAGTCCTGCAACTCAGACAGGCGAACGCCATTCCAGACTCCATCAGGACTACTTCACCCTAGGGCTCCTGCTCTTCTTTTCTACACAGGCAATGCATTAACATGAAAGGTAGAATGGCAGCTGCTATCTACTGGAGGGAAAGGCCCAGAGATTTTAACAACTGCCTGGAAAGATGACAGAAGAAGCCTGTGGGAGTGAAGCCAAAGGCCGGGCGAGGGTCCCACCCTCTCTCCCAGAGGACACAAAGGCCACACAGTCCTTAAGAAAATGTCTCTTGACCAGGCAAGGACATTTTTGTCCCAGGAGAATAAAGCCAGGCTTCTAGCCATTTGTCTGGGCCCCAAATACTGTCTCCTTTTGTCCTGTAGTGATAGAACTTGGGAACACACTCTCAGAACACAGAATAAAATACAGGGCATTGTACTGGAACTAAATTATTTTGACCATAGCTACCAGATGCTAAGGTGTGATACAACGCTGCAGGTGCTGTCTTTCTTGTTTACACATCATGTCATTATTTAAAAATAATATTTCATAGGGGATAATTCATACAAAACACCCATAAAAGTCTCTTGTGATAGAAAAATATCTGTGATCTCTACTCATGATAAAATACAATGTACAGAGAATCCATTCGATTCTGCTAGCTTCATTTCTGCTGAGGATGAGAGGCCATGTGCCCCCTCGGGCACAGCACACATTCAGGGCAGCACTCACACCTACGGCTCTCACCTGCAGAAGCCTTGCACCTGGATACTGCACACACAGGATACGGGCTCACACCTGGATATGACTCACACCTGGGCACAACTCACACGGTCACATCTCATACCTGGGGCCTAGCAGAGGATACAGGAAATTCTTTACTACCAGGGGAAGAAATGATTTTTCTTTCTTTCTTTTTTTTTTGTTGGTTGTGGGCCCTGAACTCAGGGCCTGGGCGCTGTCCCTCAGCTCTTCAGCTCAAGGCTAGTGCTCTACCACTTGAGCTGCATCACCACTTCTGTTTTTTTTTTCTGCTTATGTGGTCCTAAGGAATCGAACCCAGGGCCTCATGCATGCAAGGCAAGCACTCTACCACTGAGTCACCTTTCCAGCCCCAAGAGATGATTTGTTTAAGAAAACATTTTAAAGTCAAAGTATTCACACATGTTAAGTATGGCTAAATTCTGGAAATAAAATCTGAAGACAGGCTTAGAACCTGCTCCAAGGGCCATGGCTTTAGACTAGGAAAGTGTTCTAAGCCTGCTGTCAACAGCCAGTCTTAGTGCCTTGCTCTTCTCTTGAACAACTTTATTGAGATATAGTTTTCCCATTCAAGTACACAAGTTCATACTTAGAAAGATCTCTGGGGGGCTGGGAAGGTGGCTCAGTGGTAGAGCGCTTGCCTTTCATGCCTGAGGCCCTGGGTTCGATTCATCAGCACCACATAAGCAAAAAGAAAAAAGCCCGAAGTGGCGCTGTGGCTCAAGTGGTAGAGCGCTAGCCTTGAGCTGAAGAGCTGAGGGACAGCGCCCAGGCCCAGAGTTCAGGCCCCACGACCAGACTCCCGTGCCCCCCACCCCCCAAAAAAGGGAAAGATCTCTGGTTCTAGAACATTTTTACCATTCCCCAAAGAAATTCCAAACTTCTATCTCTCCCTTTCCTCATCCTGGCAGCTGTGAATTAATGTTTTGTCCTTAAGATCTGCCTACTCTACTTTTCACACACAGCAAACACTGCAAACACTGACCTAGTGAATACAGAGTCAGGGTCAGGTGACTGTGAGATTCTGGCCATAACATTTTCAACAGCTAGTTGATACGTCATCTTGTTTTCTGAAGACACCTTAGTTGCTAAGCACTGTTGAGTCATAAATGTTGAACTCATGGTCTGCATGTCTTAACAACGCTTCTCTCGTACCACCTCTACATCATGAGGCATATCTCCTGTGCTGAGGGTACCAGACAGACTTCATCCCTTTGCTTGGGGCAACTTGAAACAGCAAAATCATCAACCAGAGACACAAAAAAACTTGTGCAAACAGCGGCACTGAACAAACTGTAACAATGATGTTGGCTTATCACAGGAGCTAAGAAGAAAACAGAGCCTCATTGTGTTCAACCTCAGCTAAGAAGGCGCACATCGGGTGACTCTGGTTTTCTAGTACTCGGTGCATGTCCTCAAATGACCCAAAAATCATGGTGAGTGCTGATTTGGGGTTACAAGTAAAATTCAGCAAATAGACAAGTTGCAAATATAGGACGTTTGAATAATGAGGGCCTTGGGTGTCTAGCAAAGGCCAGCTTCACACCGTGGCATGTGTCAGTACTTCATTCCTCATGGCCAGGGGACATGCCCTTGTATGAAGATGTGTGTTCTGTTATCCACTCATCAGCTAGTGGGTATCTGGGGTTGTGTTAATGAACAGTGCTGCTGTGCACACTCACGTCCAGTCTTCACATGGACACACATTATCTAAACAGCATGGATTCTGTTGGTGGGTTTATATCTATCCTTGCAAAAAATACTGGCCTGTCATTTTAAAATTTTTTTCCCCCTCGGTCATGGGGCTTGAACTCTGGGCCTGGGCGCTGTCCCTGCGCTCTTCAGCTCAAGGTGAGTGCTCTACCGCTTAAGCCACAGTGCCATTTCTGGTTTTCTGGTGGTTAATTGGAGATAAGAGTCTCATGGACTTTCCTGCCCGGCCTGGCTTTGAACCATGATCCTCAGATCTCAGCCTCCTGAGTAGCTAGGTAAATTATTTAAATTTTAAAGTCACAAATACCTTTTAATCTTCACAATGATAGTCATCATTATCTTAATCTACATTGCTTATGAACTCTATGACCTTTAACAATAAAACTATTTTTTTTTTTGGGTCCGGTGGTGGGGCCTGAACTCTGGGCCTGGGCGCTGTCCCTCAGCTCTTCAGCTCAAGGCTAGTGCTCTACCACTTGAGCCACAGTGCCACTTTGGGCTTTTTTCTTTTTGCTTATGTGGTGCTGAGGAATCAAACCCAGGGCCTCAGGCATGCAAGGCAAGCGCTCTTCCACTGAGCCGCCTTCCCAGCCCCAATAAAACTGTTTTTTAAAAAATCGGGTGATACATAAATTTCTTTCCTTTCGCTGAGGATCATCAGCTGTTCCCTCTTGCTCTCTCAACCCCCTCCATCGCTGCCTTTGAGTTGCTTAGTTCACTTTCACCCATGTCCAGGCAGCTGATGGGCCCCTCTGCTGTATTTTTTCGCCCGTGTTCTCCTGATTCAGTGCCCTCCTCCCAGCTGTCCTCAGATGTGCACGTGTATACACCATATATGAGGTCAAGAATGAGTCATCTAAAAACAATAGGACAAATTAAGAAGTCCTTTGTGTCCTTATCTTTGGGGCTCTTTTCAGTATACTTGTCTGTCATTTCACTGTCTTGTGTCATTTGGGAGACGAGATGACTGTGAGTGGCAGATTAAGTTTTCTACATGTAGCTTGGATTTACTTCAGAATGTATAAGGAATGCTGACTTTTTCCCCTGTGCTAGCAGTACAGTTTTCATTAAAGTAGACGTCACTGTGGAACGCTACTCTGGACACAGTGCGTGAAGCAGGTGACAACACCAGTGTGGCACAGTGGCCACTGGCCTTTGGAGACCAGACGCTGTGGACAGGCTGTGGACTGGGGGTGGGCCCTGGAGACCCCACTAACAGGAGACATTGGGTAAGTGTGTCTCAGTGTCCATAGGTGTACGAGTGGCCTGACACAGATTCTGGCCAGAACTCCATGAGGAGGGTGAGGAGGCCCGGAGGTTCCCAGTGACCTCGGCAAGGGGACAAGGAGGCGTCTGTGCGCCTAGCCAAGGACTCAAGAAGACAAACATACAAACATTTAGGAGGCAAGTGCTGCCCTTGCGTCTTACAAAGGGACTGTGGAGCCCTAGAAGGAAACATATGTGTAATACAGACAGGGCGCAGGTGTCAGCCTGCAAGCTAGCGGAGGCCACGCCAGCTGAGCTGCAGGGGAGACTGACGCGTTCTGCCTTCCACACACAGGTCCCTGTCTTCCTTTAGCTTCAGTAGCTTCACGGTGACAGACTGTGCCTCCCCCAGGCCACCATCTGCTGGGACGTCAAGCCCCAACTCTGCAGCTTCCTCGGCCATGGGTGCACAGGCTGTCTGCTTAGAGCGTTCCCTTCTTCACTTTGCAGAGCTCTGCTCTGGAGCCGCTGCTGCACAGCCAGGAGTGAGGCCTATGGTCCTCAGAGTCCGGTGGAGACAGACAGCAAGCTGCCTGAGAGGCACCGATAAATAACATGCAAAGCAGAACTGAGGATGCAGAATGGGGCAGAGGGAACTGTGAGCTAATTAGAGAAGACGGAGGCCAGACTCCCTGGGAAGGTGGTGAGTCCACAGTGACGTGGCAGGCAGTTCCATCAGGGCCGGAGGCAGCCGATGGCTACCGCAGTGGGCAGCAGTCAGAGAACAGAGGACAGGGACACTGCGGGGTGAGCGGAGCTGCAGAGACCGCAGGAGTGCTGAGCCCTCAGCCACCCAGCCGCTGGGAAGGACCGGCTGTGCAGGCTTCTCAGCACCACCAGCACACACACAAGCTGGGCCAGCATGCAGCTGCAGAGCAGAGAACCTGCCTGACGGAGGTCAGGGGTCTCCTGCTGCTTGCCATCGCCACAAGAAGAACAGACACTCACCACAGGGCACAGACTGTGAGCTGGCACACTGCTCAGCATTTCTCCTCACAGTAACTTGGTGGGTAGTGGCCTGGCACGTGCATTTTGTAAACAAGGGCACTAAAGAGGACACAGAGGGCAAGGGCTACATATGCAACCCCGGCAGCCAGCTCCCCACCTCGGTTCTCTGGTCCTCTCAGTTAGAACACTACTACTGCTTTCTCTGGCCTCTGAGCAGAGTCCCCTACAAAGCCCTTCCAAGACCCACCCAAAGAAGAGGAAACACACTACAACGTGTTGTAGTGATTCTGCAAGAGTCCCCTCTGGTTTCTCCGCCCTGAGAAACTCTGTGCGCACAGTAGGTTCTCCCCAGGAAGCCGCGCCTTTCCAAGTCAGCTGCACTGTGCGTGCAGGTCTGCCACAAGAAGGAGGAGTCATCATTACCAAATCAATTACAAAAGTGTCATTTCTGAATTTCAAGCCTCACTATAGCTCGATCTTCATCTTCTTTTATATTATTTTTGTCTAAAATAACAAGGTTCTCCTAACTTTTGAGACAAGCACTTCTGAGACGTGAGCAGCATGAGTCCTACCACAAGCCCCACACCAGCTCCAGCCACTCCAGCCTCCAGCCTAAGTTAGTCATTCACTTTCACATGAAATTATAGCGTGAAGCCTCTAGCAGAACTAGCCCTTCACAGCTAAACATTTACTAAAGATATAATCTAAAACTCACATCCCTGCCCCCATCTTAAGAGATGTGGAAAATATAGACTACAGACCACAAGTTTCATTCTTAGGCTACTGATGTGTGATGGTCTTCTTCATTACTGAATTCACTTGCTCCTGGTTAAAATACTAGAAGTATCAGTACTTTTTGTTGTTGTTTTTGTTGTTGTTGTTGGTCGTGGGGCTTGAACTCAGGGCCTGGGCGCTATTGCTGAACTCTTTCAATCAAGGCTAGCGCTCTACCACTTTGAGCAACAGGGCCACTTCCTGTTTACTCCATATTTAAAAGGCAGAAGTCAACACGATTTAAGGTAGAAATGCAGTTTAACTAATCTTGAACTTATTAAAAAATGTAAGCCAGGTGCTGGTGGCTCATGCCTGTAACCTAGCTACTCAGAAGGCTGAGATCTGAGGGTTGCAGTTTAGAGCCAGCCCAGGCAGGAAAATCCATGAAACTCTTATCTCCAATAAATCACCAGAAAACCAGAAGTGGTGCTGTGGGCTCAAGTAATAGAGTGCTAGCCTTGAGCTGAAGAGCTGAGGGACAGTGCTCAGATCCAGAGTTCAAGCCCCACAACTGACAAAAATAAATAAGTAAGTAAATAAATAAAATATGTTTACCAAAATATTAATTTAAAAAATCTGCCTAGGCCAGGCTCTGGTGGCTCATGCCTGTAATCCTAGCTACTCAGTTGGTTGAGACCTGAGGATCGTGATTCAGATACAGAACATTAGGAAAGTCCATGAGACTCTTATCTCCAATTAATCAGCAAAAAGCCAGAAGTAGAGCCATGGTTCAAGTGGTAGACTGCTACCATTGAACAAAAAAAGCATAAGGGTAGTGCCCAGGCCCTGAGTTTAAGCCCAAGGACTAGCACCAAAAAACAAAAACAAAGACAAAAACAAATGTAGTCAGCCTCTGGTGCCTAATGCCTGTGATCCTAGCTATTCAGGAAGCTGAGATCTAAGGATCCTGGTTTGAATCCAGCCTGGGCAGAAAAGTCCATGAAACTCTTATCTCCAGTTAACCATCAAAAACCTGGATATAGAAGTATGCCTCAAGAGGTAGAGCACCAGCCTTAAGAGAAAAATCTAAGGGACATTGTTCAAGCCCTAGCAGCAGCATGCATACACGCATGTGTGTGCATACACACACAGATTTACTACAGTCCCATAATGCCACACTAAATTAGAAACTGTATTTTTTTTCTTAAATGACTTTTAAACATGCAGGGTAGCTCAGCTCAGTACCTCGTTTCTGGATGAAGACTCTGAGCAGGGGATTCGCACTGGAGACCGCTTTGCAGAAATTGTCATCGTTGTTGATAGGCAGCAGGTCCCCATGCACATCTGCGTAGCCGATCGTCACATCAGTGTTGGAGATGTGATGGGTGTGCACAACCAGCTGGTAGAAATCTTCAAACTTCCCAGGCTTATGACGGTCTAAGGAGAACCTTCGGAATTCAGCCCCAAACTACAAAGCAAGACACGGGGACACGTATAAAATCAGAAGGAGTTAGCCAGGTAAAAGTGCAGTTTGTTCACAGAATAAACCAATTGTTACCAAGTCTCTATGAGGCGCTGGAGACAGAGGTCTCAGTATGTTGTGCTCTTATAACTGATAGGGAGCAAACAATAAATTATTAGGCAGGAAGCGGGGCATCGAGAAATGGAAAGGTCCTGATCAAGGAGCAGATGCCTTGACTCCACTGGCCAGGGATGGCTCTTTGTCCACAGGGACAAGGCCCTAAGTGAAGGCTGAGCAGCCCTGTGGGCTCAGCTTGTTGGAAAAGCAGTGCCACGGCCTATTATAAATCCAGATGTGCTACAATGGTATGACCGATGGGTCATACCAGTAAAACTAGAGGAGGCCAAGATCTGAGGCTCCTTTTTTGAAGCCAGCCTAGGCAGGAAAGTCTATGAGACTCCTATTTCTAATTAACCAAAAAGACAGAAGTGGAGCTGTGGCTCAAGAGTTAGATTGCAACCCGAGTGAAAACGTTAAAAGATCCTGACCAAGCCCTTAGCTCAAGCCCCAGAAACAGCACGCTCTCTCTCTCCCTCTCCAGATGTGGAAGAAATGGGGTCCATGTGGACAACAGGAGTCTTTAATTCCTCAGTCCACTGAGGAAGGTCCGAATAGACTTGTAGCAGGGCTCAGAAAACTCAAATAGGACAGAAAGTATCCTTCTGTATGTTTTAATAAGGGCAAATAAGAAACACCCTGAATTGATTTTTTTTTGTCAGTCTTGGGGCTTGAACTCAGAGCCCGGGCGCTGTCCCTGAGTTCTTTTGCTCAAGGCTAGAGCTCTACCACTTTGAGTCACAGCACCACTTTATAATTTTTTTTTTAACAGGATCTAATGTTCATACTTCAAAAGGATCAGAAGTGGAAGGAAATCTGGAAACATGGAGGACCAAGATATAAAGCCTGCTTCCCATCAAAGGAGAAAATATGGTGGATTTTGGTACTGGCAAAAAGAGCCAGTCTCTCCAGCTGGAAGGTGGCTCAGTGGTACAGTGCTTGCCTTGCATGCATGAGGCCCTGGGTTTGATTCCTCAGCACGACATAAGCAGAAAAAGCCAGAAGTGGTGCTGAGGCTCAAGTGGTAGAGCACTAGCCTTGAGCTGAAGAGCTGAGGGACAACGCCCAGGCCCAGAGTTCAAGACCCACAACCGACAAAAAAAAGGAAAAAAAGAGCCAGTCTCTCAAACGCTCTTTTCTGGATTGTAACTCAATGGTCTCAACTGAGAAATGCCCAGGGGCAAATCTCTTTTCTTGAATACCCTGGTCCCAACTCAACTTTTCAGAGCTTAACAGCCACCGAGAGGACCTTAGAACAGCTCCCATGGGTCATCTCTTGAAATACGCAAGACCTGAGAGTATTGGCTCCAGACAGTCTTCAGTATAACTGAATACTAATTAAACGGGTTCCAAATGTACAAGAATTAGGTGTCAAATATTACATAAAACTAGTCATTATATAACAGACAAAACCATCTCTAACTACTGGGAGCTGCATCAAATCACCCGCAGGGCTCGCAGAGTTCGGGGTGTGGCCCCAGACTTTCTGTTCTTAGTAAGTCGCCCTGAAGCTGATGTTAGTGGCCAGAGACCACACAGAAAGCCACTGGGTTAAGGGATCAGCCACCAGCTGCTGAGGATCCATGTGAAGGCTGCGGCATGTCTAAGCAGCTCCCACCGCCGCCGCCGCCGCCTCGGCTGCTTCTCGCCCGTCTGTACGGGATCCCGCAGGCACCCAGCGATGGGACAACTCACAACGCTAAGTTTGGGGAGAACTACCTTCAATGGCTAATTAACAAGGGGTGGGGTGGGGTCGAGGGGAGAGGGATGGATGAGTGAGGAGGAAAGGGGGAAGAACGCAGTCAAGAATTCAATGTATGGGCTGGGAAGGTGGCTCCGTGGCAGAGCGCTTGCCTTGCATGCCTGAGGCCCTGGGTTCAATTCCTCAGCACCACATAAGCAAAAAGAAAAAAGCCAGAAGTGGTGCTGTGGCTCAAGTGGTAGAGTGCTAGCCTTGAGCTGAAGAGCTGAGGGACAGCGCCCAGGCCCAGAGTTCAGGCCCCACCACCGGACCCCCCCCAAAAAAAGAATTCAATGTATGCCCTACAAAACTGAGAAAAGTGAGGGGAGGCGTGGGCTAGGAGGGAAGTGTGGAGAGCTGAAGGCGTGACATTGGTCAAGATGCTCGGTTACACAGCAACTCCTTCGTGCAACTACTTAAAGCCACTGTAATAAAATAAAACAAAGGCAGTCTCCTCTACCTACTCAGCAGGGGAAGAAGTAGTTGCAGAAGAAGTATTCATAGTTCTGAACGTGTTACGCCCTGGAAGTATCAGAAGGAAGAGCCTGCCTTTGGTCTGCTTACTAGAGGTGCAAAGCAAACCCTCAGAACCTCAGCACCCACCACCCACAGACCAGCGCATCACCTCTCCATACTGGATACTCAGATACTGAATATGGACAGACTTGGTCTTCAGGCAAGGGTATAGACCGTGCAGGGTCCTTCAGACAAAGGGACCACACACAGCTTCCAGATACAAGGGAATAAAGCCTACAATGTAATCTTAGGTTGTTTCTTTCAGCTAGCCAATCAAATCACAAAACATTTCTTTCATGAATGGGCAACTGCCATCTTTCCCATTTCTTACTTCCAACTTCTGCTTTTGTTTTATTTTGGTCGGTTGTGGGGCTTGAACTCTGGGCCCGGGCGCTGTCCCTCAGCTCTTCAGCTCAAGGGGAGCGCTCTACCACTTGAGCTACAGAACCACTTCCATTACCACCAACTTCTGCATCAGCACACACCCTGGTTTTTGCAAAGAATAAAAATGAACGAAACCATGTGTAGTGAAATCTGAAGTGCAGCTCTGACTCCGATGTGTATAGTTCCTACTGGATGTCCCCGGAAGGAAGCATACTCACTAAAGGGCACACCTCACACACCCAGTTCTAGCACATTTCTACCGCAGCTGCACTTGGCAGCCACCCATGATGCACCACAACTTACTTCTCAGTATTTTAACTGTTTTCCCTCAAAAATGTATCTTTACAGGGTAAATCTTCCTCATTTGTCCTTTCCTGAGACAAAACAAGTTTGCTTTGTAGCTGTGCATGCAGTAGGTAGGCAGTAGGTAGGCCTCACTGCCCTGCTTCATGATGAACTTTCTTCATATCTAATGAGCTCCACAGTTTTCACAAAAAGTATGAAATGTGATATGATAAATGCATTTTATGGGGCTGGAGGACTGGCTCAGCTGTAGAGCACCTATCTAGCCAACAGAAGCCTTAAGCTCAATCAATTTGCAGTTCCTCAAAACAACAACAATAAGTTTATTGTAAACAATCGTATTTTACTTCCCACATAGCATCATTTTAAACAAGGGGCTTCCAAATAAGGAACCAGTAAGCACAACTCACTGATACACAATTCTGGGCAAAGCCCTTTTTGCTTACTTCAGTGAAATTTGAAAAGTACATGGCTTTAATGATCAGGCAATCAATCTTGCAAGTCAAGTGATTTCCAATTATTTTTCTTCAACAAAATTAAGTTGTCTTACTTAAACTGTCATTAAATAGATTGTCTAACTAATTTTGGTGACAGACAACTCCATAAGCATTTACTTTTGCCCACCTGCTCACCAGGACCTGCACATACAGAAACCCTCCCTTCATCTACCCTCACAGATTACTCTGTGAACATTTGGTTGGTTTATTTAAGCAAAGTCTACACTGGCGTTGACATCCACACAATGAAAAATAGCTGAAGAACTGATGCTGTTCTAGTCATTTAGCAATAAAGCCTTTCTGTGGAATAAACGACTTTTAAAATGTAATTATAAATTTTGCACCTGTTCTTCTATCATGATTTGATTAAAAAACAATCCATTTAGACTTTTTAGTGTAATTTCTAATTTACCATCCTAGCCATTTTTAAGTAAATAGTTGAGGAGTGTTAATTACAGTGTATCCAGACCAGCCCTCCCCATGGTTTCTGCATTTTTTAAGAAAGTCTCTTGGTATTTCCCAGGCCCATCTTGAATTCTTGAACATAAGTGATTTTCTTGCCTCAGCCTCTCGAGTGATAGGATCGTAGCTGCATATTAATGTACTTAGTCTTTAGAATTAATTTCACCCAGCAAACTAAAACTTTATGCCATTAGACAATTGTTTGGGAAATAATTTTAATAAGTACAACCATATGAAAATCTCTTCAACATCCAACTTCTATAAGCATTTTATTGCAGAGAAAATTATAGGTATCAACTATAAACTGTTAGAACAAAATAACAGAGCAAAAGTCTTACAAGAATAACGGCACAAAAAACTCAGTAAAAAGAAAACTCTAAATTTCAATGTCTGGTGGTGGTGTCAAATCGCAAATTAGAATGCTAGTTGCCAGAGATTGGCAAAAGAATGGGGTCCATTGTTAGTGGGGGCAGTCTCAGTTTTGCTAGTCATAAAAAGCTCTGAAGATGGGTGGTAGTTGATCACTAATATGGATATAGTTAGCAATACTGACTTATACACTTAAAATGGTTAATATGTTAATTTTATGTGGTATGTAAAAAGCAAAAAATGAAAAAAGAAAATTACTGGGAAATGAGATGTTTAAGGAGACCCTGAAGAGTTGTTATACATCCCTGTAGACCTAGACAGTCACAGACTTGTGGGCTTTGGTGCACACATGGGTCCAGCAGGTCTTCATCTTTCCAGGTGGATTGTGGCAAGAGCTCACACCTGTAATCTTAGCTACTCAGGAGGCTGAGATCTGAGGACCATGGTTTGAAGCCAGTCCGAGCAGAAAAGTCTGAGACTCTTATCTCCAATAAACTACTCAGAAAAAGCTGGAAGTGGCACTATGGCTCAAGTGGTAGAGTGCTAGTCTTGTCTTTTCTTTTCTTCTTTCCTTTTCTTTTTTTAGTCAGTTGTGGGGCCTGAACTCTGGGCCTGGGCGCTGTCCCTCAGCTCTTCAGCTCAAGGCTAGCACTCTACCACTTGAGCCACACCACTACTTCTGACTTTTGTTTATGTGGTGTTGAGGAATCATACCCAGGGCCTCATGCATGCAAGGCAAGCGCTCTACCACTGAGCCACCTTCCCAGCCCCTAGAGTGCTAGTCTTGAGCACAAAGGGGATCAGGGACAACACCTGAGTTCAAGTTCAAGCCCCAGGACAAGAAAGAAAGAAAGAGAGAGAGAGAGAGAAAGGTGGGGGGGAGGGAGAGAGGGAGAGAGGGGAAAAGAGGGAAGGAAAGAGAGAAGGAAGGAAGGAAGGAAGGAAGGAAGGAAGGAAGGAAGGAAGGAAGGAAGGAAGCCAGGCGCTTTTGGCTCACACCTGTAATCAATCCTAGCTACTCAGGAGGCTGAGATCTGAGGATTGAGGTTCCAAGCCAGCCCAGACTGGAAAGTCCATGAGACTCTTATCTCCAATTAACCACCAGAAAACCGAAGTGGTGCTGTGGCTCAAGTGGTAGAGTGCTTGCCTTGAGTGGAGGAGCACAGGGACAGCACCCAGGCCCAGAGTTCAAGCCCCACAACTAACAAAAAAAGAAAAAAGAAAAAGAGAGAGAGGGAGGGAGGGAGGTAGAGAGAGAAAGAAGAGAGAAAGAGAGAAGGAAACAAAGGAAGAAAGAAAGAGAGAAAGAAAGAGAGAAAGAAAGAAAGAAAGAAAGAAAGAAAGAAAGAAAGAAAGAAAGAAAGAAAGAAAGAAAGAAATAAGGAAGACAAGGAAAGGAGAGGAGAGGAAATTAACAGTGATAATCGAGATATGCTCCAACATATACAGTACCTCAGCAAAGGCTAGGAGACTCAGAGGTTCAGGACATGTAAGAAATCATTGTCCAGTCACAACCTAAACATTCAACTCATTTAGCAGTGACCTGAGGTCACACGGGACAGAGACTACAGACTCTATAGAACTAGTTCAGTAAAGTCATTTAACAACATTTAATAATCCAACAGCAGTAGCAACAAAGAGAAGGCGGGCTTGATTTCCAGTTAACACAGCTTATTATTTAAAACACTCAGTTTTGAGCAAAATCATGAGATTATCAGAGGAAAAAGTGTCCCATGCCACAGTCAAGGAAAAGTATTAATAAGGCGGCCTAGCTGTTGTACTTGCTAGATAAAATGTAAGATTAGCTATTAAATTATCTTGAAAGAATGGAAGAAACCATTTTCAAAAACTAAAGGAATGTCTAAGAATGGTCTCGCCAAGAGAGAGTATCAATTGTTAAGGCTTGACTATGAAGTGCCCTCCACAGGCTCGTGTGTTGAGAGCTTAGTCTTCATCTGGCAGTGCAATCAGGGAGGCTCTGGAAACTAAAGGCGGAGCCTGGATGGAGGAAGAAGGTCCCTGGCCGTGCGCCTCTGAAGTCACACCCGGGCCCTGGTCACCCCCCCCCCCCCCCCCGCTTCCTGTAAGCATGAGATGAATATAACCTCTTCCTCCACAGGCTTCTTCTGCCATGGTACTCTGTCCAAGAACCACAAACTAGTACCATAAGCAATATAATTCTTTCTTCTCTTTTAAATTACTTCCATTAGGTATTTGGCCAAAGTAACCAATTTCTTTTTAAAAGGAGGTAGAGATCATAAGAACCAAACAAATTCTAGATTTGAAAGTTACAATAACTAACTTGAAAAATTCACTACAGGCATTCAACAACTAATTTTGGAGATGGGATAAGAAAATCAGCACTCTTGAGGTCTGGGAAGGTGGCTCAGTGGTAGAGTGCTTGCCTTGCTTGCATGAGGCCCTGGGTTCGATTCTTCAGCACCACATAATCAGAAAAAGCCGGAAGTGGCACTGTGGCTCAAGTGGTAGAGGGCTAACCTTGAGCTGAAGAGCTGAGGGACAGCACCCAGGCCCAGAGTACAGGCCCACAACTGACAACCCCCCCCAAAAAATAACAACAACAAAAAGAAAATCAGCACTCTTGAGAATATATAAATTGAGATTACCCAACTTTAGAAGCACACAGGAAAAATAAAGAAAAATCAACACAATCTTAGAGATCTGTGGTTGATCACCAAGCACTCATGGAATCCCAGGAGAGGAAGAAAATGGCAGAAAGGATATCTGAAGAAACTGTAGCCCAAACTCCCCAAATCTGACTGAAAACTTTAGCCTATGTATCCAAAAAGTTCAACAAACTGCAAGGAGGATAATTTTAAGAAGGTTTACACCTATTCACATTATAATAAAAACACCAAAAAATAAAGGAATTTGTGTGTGTGGGAGGGGGCGGGGAAGGGAGAGAGAGAGACAGAGAGAGAGAGAGAGAGAAAGCACACGTAAGCGCATTCTAGGAATTAAACCTGGGGACTCATCTATGTTAAGCATCTAGTCTATTCTTTCTTGTTCTATAATTTTTTGTTTTCTTTAAGTAGTTGTATGAAAGTGTTGACTCAACATCCATTTATGAGTACAATCCATCTTGATCAATATCGCCCTCTCCCAACTCATCTCTCAAGTTAGCTAAGGCAGGTACTCGATCATTGAGTTCAGTTTTCTGATGAAGGGACAATTGTAAAGATAAACAATTGCCTTGTGGGAAACCATGGAGACCCAACTGCTATGGGATGACCTACTTCAGCTGGATGGTAAAAGTGCCTTTCAAAAATGAGGCAAGAAGCTGGCTTTGATGGCTCACACCAGTAATCCTAGCTACTCAGGAGGCTGAGCTCTGAGGACTGTAGTTTGAAGCCAGCCTAGAGCTGGCTTCAAGAAAATACTTTAGAAAAATAGAGTAAAAGAAATAACAAAAAAGAGTGGTACAAAAAAAAAGAGTGGTACATAAAAATCTTTTTTTTTTTATTGTTGGTCATGGGGCTTGAACTCTGGGCCTGGGCGCTGTCCCTCAGCTCTTTAGCTCAAGGCGAGCGCTCTACCACTTGAGCCACAGCGCCACTTCCAGTTTTCTGGTGATTAATAGGAGATAAGAGTCTCACAGACTTTCCTGCCTAGGCTGGCTTTGAGCCTCAATCCTCAGATCTCAGTCTCCTGAGTAGTTAGGATGACAGGCGTGAGCCACTGGTGCCCAGCAAAAACATCTATTTTATATAAAAGAAGCTGCAATGGAGGAAGACAGGAACAAAAATGAAATAAATACATAAAAATTAAATGACAGGCATAAGCCTTGCCTTATTAATAACTACTAATGTAATGGTTTAATATTTCAGTCCTAAGAAAGAAACAGGCAAAATGGACTAAACACAACATACATAAAGAAAACAATAGCCATGTTCCAGCAATAGAGAGTGTTTAGGAGATGTGCTCTAGACACAAACAGATTGAAAGAAAGAGGATGAAATATACCCTGCAAATAGTATGCAAAACAGACTTCAGTATAAAAATTGTTGCTAGAGATACTTTATAAAAATAAAAGGATTAATCTTTCAGAAGACATAATAACTGTAAGTATATATGTACCTAACAATGAAGTCCCAAACAATGAAGCAAAAACTGACAAACTTGAAGAAGTAGACAAATTAATAGTAAATGGAGATTTTAATATCCCGCTTGGAATAATGAACAGACCCAAGCAGAAGACAAAAAAATACACAGTTTGAACAATACCACATGTGGACCGAAAAGATTGTAAAACACCTCACTCAAGCTGGGCACTGGTGGTTCACACCTGTGAGCTGATCTGATCTTAGGAAGCTGAGATCTGAAGATGGTGGTTCAAAGCCAGCCCAGGCAGGAAAGCTCATGAGACTTTTTTTTTTTTTTGGTTGGTCATGGGCCTTGAACTCTGGGCCTGGGTGTTGTCCCTCAGCTCTTCAGCTCAAGGCTAGCGCTCTACCACTTGAGCCACAGCGCCATTTCCATTTTTCTGAGTGGTTTATTGGAGATAAGCGTCTCACAGATGTTCCTGCCTGGGCTGGCTTTGAATGGCAATCCTCAGACCTCAGTCTCCTGAGTAGCCAGAATTACAGGTGTGAGCTACCGGTGCCCGGCTTCATGAGACTCTTATCTCTAGTAAACTAACAAAAAGCCAGAAGTAGAGCTGTGGCTTAGGTGGTAGAGTGCTGGCCTTAAGCAACAGAAGCTCAGGGACACAGCCCAGGCCCGGAGTTCAAGCCCGAGGCACACATATACACACACAAAAGTAATAAGAATAAAAAGTGAAGAATTTTTTTTAAGTTGTATCTTTGAAAAGAAGTCAATAAAACGGACAAATATTTTAACAGATTGGTTGTGAAAAAAAGATAAACAATCCCAACTATTAAAATTCAGAATGAAAGAGGGACATTACCATTCATGTTTAGGAACTAGTGATTTTAAGTGAGCCAGTAACAGTGTCCAGGACTTTGGAGACAATGTATGACTCTAGCATATAGCACAGAAAATACAGAAACTGATTCTGGGCCAATTTATATGATCAGAAAGTGAAGAAGTAGTAAAAGCAAAACCAAACCTAGAAACTTGGAAGAACGTTGGATAGAAACAGGAACCAAATGTAAAATCACACAGGAGCAATTTGAGTAACAAAATAAAGTAGTATTGAATAATAATAGAAAGCATAAAATACATTTCCGTGAGTATACACTGAAAAAAATAAATGGCTGAATAAATAAATGTAGTAGAATAGACATATCCCATGAATAATATTAAGTAAATTATGTCAGTAAGCCACTCTCAGGAGGGAAAACATGATTCTCTTGAGTGTGGGCTGCACATTGTGAGTTTGTGCCCAGAAGTTGAAAGGGTAAGAAAAAATAACTTTATAACGGAGACACCTGGAAAATATTCTCAGCCAAAAGATCAAGGTCAATATCAACAGTGATAAATCATGTTGATAATTTATACACTTGATATGATGTGATATAAATGGCTCATTACCATTGTGGCCTCAGTCAAATCCACAATCCCAATCCAATCATAGAAAACACAACAGACAATACCAAATGAGGGACATTCTACAAAAATATCTGACCAGTACTACTTAAAACTAGTAAGGCAATCAAAAAATAAGAATTTGAGAAATAATCAAAGCCAAAAAGATCATAAAGAGACATAACAACTAAGTGCAGTGTGATTTCCTGGATGAGAGCTTCAAACATTTAGGTTAAAAAGGACATTAAGTAAAAAAATAAATATCAATAAAGTATTGACCTCAGTTAAAAATGTGTCAGTGTTGGTAGATTAATTACAAGGTAACCCATATTAACATTAGATACCAGTAACAGAAAATGAGTGTAGTGTATATGGGAAGTCTCTGTATTATCTTTTCAATTTTTCTATAAATATTTTTTGTTTTGTTTTGTCTTTACCATTACTGGGGATTGAACTCAGGGTCTTGCACTCTTACTTGGCTTTTTTGCTTGTCTGGTTCTGTGCCACTTAGGACACATCTCCACCTCTGGCTTTGTTTCCCCCTGGCTAACTGCAGGTAAGAGTCTTGTCACTTTTTCTGTCCAGGACAGAAAAGTCAGATTCAGCCTCCTGAGTGATTAGGATTTCAGGTATGAGCAAGTAGCTCCCAGGTCTAAAACCATTATAAGATACATTTTTTAAAAAAGATTTGAGCATACTATTAATACCCGAATATGACTTAAATGACATGGATGAATGCCCAGAAAGACACAAATGACCACAACTGATTAAAACAAATAAGGAGATAAAATTAGAAATTAAAAAAAAATCCCACAAAGAAGAGTCCAGGCCCTGATAGCCTCCCTGGTGTCCTCTAGCAAATGTTCACAAAATTAGTATCAATCCTTTACAAACTTCAAAAAATAATAACAAGGCCAGTTTTACCTTGATACTAATATCACAGAAAAACCTAAGTACTGATGAATATCCATTGTGGAAAGTCACAAAAATTCTCAAAGAAAAATACTAGCAAACCATATCTACAACCAAAGAGATATAGGAACACAATGTTGAACATCTGAAAATCTGTCAGAGTGGTATATAATATCAAAAAGACAAAAGCTATGTGATCATCACAATAGATGCAAAAAGATCCAAATAGGTACAACAACCTTTTATGACAAAACAAAGCCCAACCACGCAGCAAACTAACTAGGAATAGAAGATAAGGAATATCCTTATCTTAACAGAGGGCTTCAACTAAAATGCATAGCAAATAACATATTTAATGGGTAAAGACGACTAATTTTCCCTTGAGATCTGGAACAAAATATGAACATTTACTTTTACATCTTCTCCTTCACATTGTCCAAAGGCTCTACTGAGAACAATTAAGCAAGAAAATAAGAGAATCAGAGTAGGAAGGAAGAAGTTCAACATTTTTATTGGTGGACAATACATCCTAATACATGGAAAAGAGCTCAGAATGTAATGGTTGTAGGATACAATATCCATACACAAAACAAATTTTATTTTTATATAGTAGCAATGAACAATGTTCAAGTGAAACTAAGGTAACAGTTCCAGAATATGGCAGCAGAGGCTCACATTGATAATTCCAGTTATTTGGGAGGTGGATATTGGGAGAATTGTGGCTCAAAGTCTGCCTTGAACTGGGAGAAAATGAGGGAGGGGGTGACACTGCTCAAAAAGAAATGTATCAATACCTGACTCATGTGACTGTAACCCTTCTGTACATCACCTTTACAATAAAAATTAAAACAAAGCCAAAAAAAACCAAGTGTCCTGACAAGCAGTTAGTGGGGAGCCTACCTCAACAACGGAAGAACTGGGTCATGGTGGTGCATCCCAAGAACCCCCACTATGCGGGAGAGGTAGAGAGAAGGGTCAAGGTTCAAGACCTACGGTGGGCAAAATGTGGAGAACTTATTAAAAAGGGTGGGGATATGGCTCACGCTCCAAGCCCTGAGTTTAAACTCCTGTACCACAAACAAACCACCAAACAAATGGAAAAACAAGACAAAGCCTCTTGCCCGGCCTGGTGGTTCATTTCTGCAATCTTACTTACTCTGGAGGCTGAGATCTGAGAATCATAGTTTGAAGGCAGTCCAGGTAGGCAAGTCTGTGAGATTCCTTATCTACAGTTAACCTCCCCAAAGCCAGGAGTGGAGCTGTGGCTCAAGTCGTAGAGTGCTACTTTGAGCAAAAAAGCTCAGGGACAGTGTCTAAGCTCTGAGTTCTTGATTTGTACCCAGCACTGGCACAAAAAAAGACAACAAACAAAACCTCTTAATTAATTAATTTATTTTTTTTCCAGGGCTGAGGACCGAACCCAGGGCCTTGCGCGTGATGGGCGGGCGCCCTTCCGCTGGGCTAAACCCCCAGCCCCAACCTCTTAATTTATGATCAGGTGATGTTTGATAAGAATGTCAAGACAATGAAGTAGGGGGAAGAAGAAGTATTTTCAATGAACTGTGTTGGGACAAGTAATATGCATGTACAATATAATGATTTGCACACTTAACTTCATACCACACGCAAAAGTTAATTTAGATCAGAGATTAAATGTGAGAGGTAAAGTTATAAAAATTCTTAGAAGAATACATAGAAATCAATTTCCATTATTTAGGTTAGGTAATTATTATTTAGATATGATCTCTAAAACATAACAAAAAAACCCCCATGGGCTGGGAATATGGCTCAATGGTAGAGTGCTTGCCTAGCATGCATGAAGCCCTAGGTTCAATTCTCAGTACCACATAAACAAAAAAAGCTGGAAGTGGTGCTGTGGCTCAAGTGGTAGAGCACTAGCCTAGAGCACAGAGAAGCTCAGGGACAGGGACCAGGCCAGAGTTCAAGCCCTAGGACTGGCAAACAAACAAACAAAAAACCACCCATATATAAGACTTCATTAAAACTTAAAACTTCTACACTTCAAAGGATAGCATCAAGATAGTGAGAAGATTCTCCTTAAGGTGAGAGAAAGTAGTTGCAAATCAGGTATCTGATAAGGGACGCACACCAAGAATACATAAAGAACTCTTAGAGGCAATAATATAAGAACAAGCTACCCATCAAAAATAGGCAAAAAACTTGAATAGGCATTTCTTCAAAGGAGACATACAGGTGGCCAATAAACACATGGACAGATGCTCAGCATCCTGATGAGGAAAATGCAGATCAAGTGCGTCGCAATCCTGCTGTAGTTGGATGCCTATATGTTGAAGGCTTGGTCCGAGGGCAGGGCTAAAGTGATGTACCGTGGACCTTCAGGAGGTAGGACCTAACGGGAGTTCGGAGGTCCGGCAAGTGGGACCTTTTTTGTCTTCTGGCTTATGAGGTGAGCGGCCTGCTTGGCTCCATGCTCCACGATGTGGTGCTGACCACAGGTCCAGAGTATGAGGTGAGCGGCCTGCTTGGCTCCATGCT
>NW_012267307.1:4899971-4905872 GCF_000151885.1 Dipodomys ordii
CTGCTTGGCTCCATGCTCCACGATGTGGTGCTGACCACAGGTCCAGAGTATGAGGTGAGCGGCCTGCTTGGCTCCATGCTCCACGGTGTGGTGCTGACCACAGGTCCAGGGAACATCTGGGACCACAAGCCAAAATACACCTTTTTCTTTACAAGTTGTACTTTGTTACAGTGATAGAAAACTGACTCACAAAATTGTCATTTCACATGGACTAGGATGGCTACTAAAAATGGCAAGAAAATGTTGGTAAGAATGTGGAGTAATCTTCACTTTCATACCTGTTCACAGGAATGTAAAATGGTACAATATCTTGGTACTTTGGCAGTTTCTTTAAAATGCTAGTCAGTTATCAGACGACCCAACTATTTCCCTCCTAGGTATATAACCAAGGGAATGAGTTCAGGGGTCCACACAAAAAACTCATATGTCCAGATATTATTCAGCCATGCAAGGGAATGAAGCACTGATCCATGTTATACCAAAGAAGAAATTCTACTATATAAACTATTCTAAGTGAAAGATACAAGATGTAAAAGACCTTATACCACATGGTTCTACTCACATGAAGTGCCCAGAGTAGGCAAATCAGTACAGAAAGTATAATTGTATTGTCACGGGCTTAAGAAAGGAAGCCGTTAAGAGGAGCTGATACTGGATATGGCCCCAGGTTTCTTTCTGAAGAAAATGTGCTAAAATCAGACAGTGTCAATCACGACACATCTCTGTGACTCTACTAGAAACCACTGGATTACAATGTGGAGGTGTGAATTTTACTCCATGTTAATTATACCTTGTAGACTGTCATTTTAAAAAGGGGTTTATCTCAAAATAAAAAGTCAATGGAAGGCTGACTGGAAGCCATGTTCACACTAAAGGAAGGTGCTTCAGGAGGCCCCCACCACTGGCCCCTGTTATTAGCACACTGTCCAGCAGAAGAGGAGACATAAGAGCCCCGGGCAGGCTGCGTTCCGTAACGCTAGGCCTTCCGGAGGAGGCACAGGAGGTGAGGCTTGAGCCAACCCGGCTGGTAGGGCAAGCTTTTCCAGTTTGAATGGGTACCACGGAGTAGGCAGCAAGGAGGGCAGAGGGCAGGGCCTCCAAACAAGGTAGAACTTGCCCTCCCTCACCTGGAGTTCCTCGGCTTCCTTCTCCAATCCAGAAACTCAGTTTATCTGAATGGTATCTCTGGAGTTGCAGGGCTCTGGCAATCTCTCTTTTTATCATAGCAATCTAGCACCAGGGGAAGTTTATTGCCATTATTATGGTTATGTCTTATTTTCAGGATTAAAAGATATTACATGTTAAATCTGCTTTTTCTTTAGACCTCCAAAGGGACATCTAAATTTAACACACATTATTAATTCTGTGTAGTAAAATACACTCAATATAGAGCACAAATGGCTCTAAAAGAAACAGAAATGCAAAATCTTTCTGCTTGCTTGGGATGTCCGGAGTCCTGATTCAGTCCTGGCAAACTGTCAGCAGACCTGGGTCCACTGGTGGTGGGTGTGCACTTGGCCATGTTCATGCCCTCATTTCAATCATAAGCTTTCCAGCTGGAGATTTCTTCTAAGTCCCTATACTGAAAAGAATGAGATAATTTCCAGAGCCACAGCGTCACTCAATTCCAGGCTGAAATAAAGTCTATATGTCCTATTATTTCACAGCTCTGTCTACAGAACAAACTTCAACTAGTGATGAACCATACTGTGTAGTTCACTTTTCTCTATGGTTTGAATACGGCTATGACCACACAGCCTCAAACTCAAAGGGTATCCATGAACCTTTCCCTGACACAGTTTTGACGTGTCTTCCTAAGATATTTTCTGCACAGAAAGGCAAATACATGTGCACTGTCCATCTTCCCTTTTGTCTAAGCATGGTATCAAACTATCCACAAAGGCACACCCCGTACTTTCCTTACTGGCTCGTATATTGTGAAACCATTCCTTTTTTTGGTCATAATGGTGCTAAGGGAGAAGTACCACAAGTTGTGGTACTTCTCAAACTTGAGAAGGGTTGAATTACTTCTTGAGAAAGATGAAGTCACTCCTGCCCTCTAAGGGGCACACAAAAACAGAGACCATCTGGGCCCTCCGTATCATGCTGGTCAGGAAAGCACCAGCCTGAGTTGGCTTAGTGGCCAAGTAAACTCCAAGCAACCACAAATTCAAACTTTTTAATCCATGTCCCAAATGGCAGGGTTGAGCTCACCACTGATTGCAAGTACACAGTAGGTGCTCAAATCTTCTCCGATCTAATAAATTAAACCTGCCAACCAGCTTAAAATTAAAACTCTGCAACTTTCTAAGCAAATTGCCTGAGGATGTCAGGAAACACAAGGGCAGCGGGTCCCACCAGCCCTGTCCTGGACACACGTGTGTGCCACACCCTCAGCCCTTCTGGAGCCCTAACTGGCCCATGTGCCTGCAAAAACAAAGCGGCAATGTTTCCAAGGCCAAAAATGGGTGAGCAAACAACAAGGCCATGTGACCACAACCATACCTAGCGGCTGACTGAAGGTATGGGGGGGCTTTCCAAATCACCCAAAAAGGAAATATTGTGAATCACTGGGGCCAACTCACTTCTGTTTTTGGCTAAACCTCAGTGGGGGCCTAGGGCTACAACACAAGCGGAGTCCCACACTACGTGCACGCTGCAGGCAGGCACTGTCCTGAGAATACCAGGCTTCCTGCCACACCCTGACCTTCAACAGGTCAGACGCTAGGAAGACAGCTGCTGAGAAATACTACTGGAAAGAGAGCCATCCAGGAACCCCCAAACCACCAGAGCTAAGAGGCCCAAGGCGCGTTCACAGAGGTGTCCCTTAGAGTGACACGTCTCCATTTGAATCTTTTCAAACCACAGGTAGGCACTTAGTCTCTGAACTTTTCCCATGAACTAACTTTCACACATGCAAAAGTGTAATTTAGAGTCCTAAGAAGAAAGTGTGGGCTCCATCACTCACAGAGTATGGTGTACCCCTGCGTATGAGAGCATAGTGTACATTTACTCCATGAGCAAGTGAGTGAACAGTGTGCTACGTGACTCCATTTTCATCCACCCAACAAACCTGTCTGAGACACCTCTGTACCCAGAGCCACCCAGAGTGCTGGAGGGAGTATAGGGCATCCTAGAAACTTTAGGAAACCTGTGCCCTCCAGCAGAGGCAGTGTAAGCAATCAAGACAAAATGCAGTATGAGAGTATTTCAGAGCCGGGGAAGAGCAGGGGAAGGGGCTGTGGAGTCACAGACAGTGACAGCACCATAGCCACCTTGCCGTCCAGCCTCCTCCAGTCGGGCCAGACTGGTGGGTCTTGGCTGCCAGCACTCCCAGCCTGCTTCTGGGAAGGACCCACGGCCTGCTGTCTAGGCCTGCTTGAGGACACCTCCTTGACAGGCTGCTTTCTGCATTCCACCTAGGATGAGGCCCACCCGAGTCCTAGAGAGGCTCCAGCCAGTGAATTCTTCCTCTCCTGTTATTCCTAGTCCCAACATGGAGCAGGAGATAAACCAACACTGTTGGAATGGCATTTGCTGCCTTGTATGTCAAGGAAAGCACCCAAGAGGAAGAACAAGAACACAGAGGTGGCTCTGCGGGTGGACAGGTGGCAGAAACATTCAGGATGGGGGCCTCAGTGTATCCTCTCCTGCATGTAAAGGGGCGTGAGGCCCAGAAGGACCCACGGGAATCTTTTTCTTCTTTAACATGCAGGACATGAAAGCTGAATGCTATCAAGTCAACCACCTAGTTGTGAGGCCTGCAAGCACCCTGGTGGCCTGCAGCCTGCTAGGCCTCTACCATGCACTGGGAAAGGCAGTCAGTGAGGGAACCGGAAGCTCCTCCTCTGCTCGGAAGCAGCATTCTACCTACCTTCTCTATTCTACACTCTACCCTACTCTTAAACCCCTCAAGGGGTTCTCATTCTTATCCTGGATGCCCCCCACATCTAGCCCGCTCTGCAGAGTAGAGGGGTTACTACTGTGAAATGAATTTACCTTGAAGTAAATTCCCCCCACATCCATGATCCTACAGACTAAACAAAATCTGTGCTACCACAGGGCTTCCAGATTGCCACTCCACCCCTGCCAGGCCCCACCCCGCATAATCCCACCTTGCCAGGCACACCCAGCTCCTGCCTCAGCCTGCAAGGCCCCGGCCCTCGCTCAGGTCCCACCCCACAAGGGGAGGACAATCTCAGGTCATCAGAAGCACTAACAGATGCGCAATGACTTATCATAATGAAAAAGGGGATCCGTAAGAGAACGTCAAATAGAATCAGCATGGTCACAGACAGAACATTACGAAGACAAAAGAAGTGATGTTTTAAACAGGGTTAAGGTCTCAGGAAGTCTCTACCAAAGGTGAGAGAGACAGTTGATGACGCTTAATTTTGCTTGTGATCCTGCGTAGTCAAAAATTGCTTTGGCACAACACAGCAGAAAGATGTAAGGCCGAGGCTGGAGCTCTGAGGCAGAAGTGTAACAGACCACGACAACCAGAGCCTGCGGGGCTGAAGTCGTGTTTGGGTCTGCTCGCTTCTACCCCTGGAGACGTCTAGAGCCAGCAGCACCTGTGGTCCAGGGAGCCACGGGAGAAGCAGTCTCCAGGCCTTAGGAGACTAATCTGCCTCCTTGCAAGATTTATAAATCGCTGTCCTTTCAAGACTGACAAGACTGTAACAGCCTAGTAAGCACCCTGTTAGTGATAGACGTATGGGCTGGCTTTGGGTATTTATCTCAGAAAAATTATAGCCACACCTGGCTATCTATGAGCTGGAGGACTAGATGGTGCTGAATAAACAACCTCTCTTCAGAGGACTGAAGTCTTCTGGCCAGTAGGAAGTCTAGCAGCAGCAATCACACATGCAAAAGTGTAATTACAAACTGTGGAATGCTAACAAAGGACTGAAGAACACAGGTCCTAATTTAAAGTGGGTGTGTAAGAAAAAGAAGTAATCAGATGAGATGAGGAGGAAGGCCAAGGAGTATTTTGTCCATGTACAACCCGAGGGAGCCGGGACAACCCCGGGCTGAAAGCAAATCAAGCTGGACACAGAAGACACTGCCACGTAGAGGTGACGCAGGGAGACACAGCCAAGTAGATACCAACATGTGCCGAGACCCTAGGGCGGGGCCGCACTCCCACTACCCATGGAAGTAGATCTCCTTCCGGAGGAGGGACAGCCTTTCTCACTCTCCAGCTCTCACTCGCACACGCAGGACAGGACTGGCCTGCTACTGTCTCACTGCCCAGGACACAGTCTCTGTCGAGAAGATGGTGGGGTGTGGACCACAGCCACGGCCACATATCTCCCGGCTTTTGAAGTGGGGTGGGTGGCAGAAAAGCTTCCTCAGACCTTTGAGGGACAAAGCCAAAGAGCATGCACTCACCTGGAAGGAACTCTACGTAGGAAAAGATGATGTAATGAGTCTAAAAAGAAACATAGGCTGCCATCCCAGCAAGGTATGGGCTGGAGCTGGGGAGGGCTGCAGGATGACTTCCTGGCTGGCATACTGGAATCCAATTTAAAATTGGGCCACCAGCCATGAGTCAGATAGGGTGGAGCCTGACCCCTTCCTGTCCCCCATCCACCCACTGAAATCCCATGTGATGATGGCATAGCTGTCACACCTGTAGTCCTGCTTGGAGGGGCAGGACATGGGACACAGCTTCCCGGAGTGATTGCTGGGCAGAGCACCACCTGTGCTCAGCTTCCCTGTGAGAGGGCGCATGCACCCCTACAGTTAGACCTGACCCCAGCGCATATGTGATTCCACCCCGTGCTGTGGACTCAGACCTGAGCCCAGCCCCTACGCGATTCCACCCCGTGCTGAGGAATCAGACCTGAGCCCAGCTCATACATGCGCTCCATGCTGAGGAATCAGACCTGAGCCCAG
>NW_012267307.1:4906364-4918740 GCF_000151885.1 Dipodomys ordii
GGAATCAGACCTGAGCCCAGCTCATACATGTGCTCTGTGCTATGGAATCAGACCTGAGCCCAGCTCACACATGCGCTCCATGCTGAGGAATCAGACCTGACCCCAGCTCACACATGTGCTCCATGCTATGGAATCAGACCTGAGCCCAGCTCACACATGCGCTCCATGCTGAGGAATCAGACCTGAGCCCAGCAGGCCTGGATGGGACTGAGAATGGAGAACCAGCAGATATGACAAAGTGACTGTCAGGGAGCCTTTAGGACACAGGTATGAAGAGAGTTCTGAAGCAATGGCAGGTATGGACAGGAGGGTGGGTGGTGAGGGAATGGCGTGAACAAAGCAGAGTTGCTCAGGAAGTGGGTACAGGGCACCGAAAGACTCCAGAGCTGGGGAATGGCCTGGACGTAGGCACGGGGTGTGAACACAGCTACTCATCTGTCCCCACATCCCCGGGGCTTTTACACAGCTGGAACCCTGGTTTGCAAAGCAAAGGCAACATTCCAGCCTGTGTTCGTGGTATGTGAAAGAGTCTAGTAGGCGGCTGCCAGGCTGGGAACTGCTGAAGGCTGGAGGCTGGGTCAGGGTGACTTACAGACACAGGTTCGAATGACCCGGCCATGTCAGGAACCATCAGCCTTGAGAGTCAGTACCAGGCCCCAGTCTTGTTCCCTTCATTGGCTGAGTACTGTAACTCTGAGGAGTGTACTAAACATCTCTGAGCCTCCTGGATGATCTGGGATGAAGACGCTCCTCACGGGCCATTCTGGAACTGCTGAGGAAGGTCACGAGGATGTGTCGATGCTCACACGGTGCTGGTGGGAAGGGGTGTGTGTCCCCACACGGGGCCAGCGGGGAGGGGACTCGCTCCAGTGCCCACAAGGTGACAGCACCTCTGGGCCCAGAGGCGTGGCCTCAGGGGCTCCCACAGCCGCTGCTCAGCCCTCAGACAGCCAGACTGGAAAACTTCCACAGGCACTTATGACCTCACATACTTGCTCATGCCAGGGCCAGGCATGGTCCTCTGTCCCTAACTTCAGAGAAGCCTGATTCTGAGGCCTGCTTGTCTCTAGCATCTCTGGAAAGAGGCTATTCTTCAGGGCCACGTAAGAAGTAAAATAATCTTTTATAATCCATGAGAGACGAGAGCCTGCAGCTCCGTGTGCTGTCCTGTGCTGTCCCCCATAGTTGTTCAAATCGCCCCGGCCGCAGGGCCTGCTGATGCCGTGGGTCCACTCGGGAGCTGCTGTGGTGTTGCAGAAGGAAGTGGGTGAGGTGCCAAGCCTGCGTGCGTGGTCCACACTCCCTGCATCCCGTAGATAGATACACCGTGCCCAGGGCCAAAGCACAAAGAGTTGACAACATGGTCATGGAAAGGATCACAGTTCCAGGCTGTGAGAGAGGGAATCTCACAGGATGCAGGAGGCCATTTAGGAAGTAGCCCAGCCCCAAAGCCCACATCCGGAGGTACGGTGGAGGGAGTCGATGGACACTGACCTCAGGACAGGCAGGTGTTGCCTGTTTCTCTGAGGTAAAAGCATGGGTCATAGACTAGATGGTGCAGGATGATGTTGTAACTCAAAATTTGGATCTGCGCACACACACAGCTTGGTGGCTCTGTCATGAATTTATGGCCTGGTTGAACTCCGGGTCCTCATCTCCACAACAGGGAAACTGTTTATGCTGTCAGGTGTCAAGAGCAGAAACAGAAACCAACATGCGGATTGTTAAGCATGAGGACTGGTACAAATGCTGCCCAAGACTATAACCACTAGACTTCATCTGCACTTCTGAGAAGACGCCACACCCCAACATGCTCCTCCACATGCTGTTGCTGGTGTCGGGTTCTCACACGGGCCTGGCCTGCCAGGGAGGGGTTCCAGGAAGAAGAATATCATACCCACTAAGCACAAAGTGCTGATTCTGGGCTAGTCAGTGGTCACTGTACCTGAGGCCCCACCCAGCCTCATTCCAATGAGCTACGCAGCCAACAAGGCCATACATTTAGGAAACAGCAGTGGGTCAGACAACTGTGAGGTCATGGCAAGACCCCCCATGCAAGGTTCCAGGGGAGTCCATCTCCTGAGAAGAGGGTGAGGTTTCTTCAGCAGACTGCTTCTTACCACAGCAGCACCTTGACATCTATGGCTATTGTCTGCCCAGACTCACAAGTCACCTTCCGGCAAACAGAGCACGTTTGTGCAGTTTCTATATTAAACCCAGTGCCTGATGTGATCAGGATCCCAACCCTCAGTACCAACCTCTCAGGACCAGGGGAGACCCAGATAATCTCTCCCCACAGTGGATCTACTCCCTTCCCCTTCCTGCACAAGTACAGTGCTGATGGGGCCTGGACTAATGTCACAGGGATAGATGCACCTCCTCTGCCTCATGAGGGACTAGCTTGCAGGCAGAGCAGTTTGTTTTGACCCATGGCAATACCCTTCTACTTCAGACCGCAAGAGAGTGGGACCAGGATAGCAGATGGAGGGGGAAACTAGTGGCGCAGGCCCTTTAGCCACGGAGAACAGGATACAAACACTAGTTCCGTTGCCAAATTCCTCTACAACTGATCACCTAAAAACAATAGCACTGACAGCCCCCAGATTTCTGTCACAGCTCTTGTGAGGGTCTTTCCACCACTGCACACCGGAAAGCCACCTGAAGGCAGCATTCTATTCCCAGGTACTGTAGTTCTGTCTTGTCTCAGAAGTAGAGGCAGCGAGTACCTGTCTCTAAGGACTGCCTGATTCGTGATCTACCTCTGATAAGCATACTGATGTGATAAAATAGAAAATTGGTGTGATTCTGAGGAGGAGCTGAGAAATTCCCACAGTGTTCTTCTATACTCACAAGACATGGAATCGCAACACCTTGCAGCCTGTGTGCAGGGAGCGGCCTGCTGCAGCCAGGCTTAGCTCTGTGGGGAAGGCTGAGTAGAAGCTCTTGGCTCTACAGGTTTCCAGGATGCTTCATGTGTGAGGCAGCTGAGAAGCTCAGGTTCTCTGTGCAAGTGAAGGTTGTCCACTCTTCCTCATATACAGAGGCTCCGCACCAAGGAGCTGTTCATTGACCTGCGAGCCATGCTCAGCCTGGCCCTCATTCATCTCTGTCCCAGTTTGCCCTACAACACCCAGCCCAGCACAGGGTTCCTAGAAAGACCATGTTGCTGTGGACTAATGGACAGCCAATAAAATGTGAAAAACAACCACTCAATCATATGATCAAGCCCCTTCATACATTAGCAGTATGCTAATGCACAGTAAGAAACTAATTTACTCTATTAATAATCTCAACACATACTTAATAATTTGTGGTTCACATCCTCCAGGACTCCCAAACCCTCAGATCTGCTCTTGCCCTGCTTCATCCTAAATTCAGGCAAGTCACCGTCTGTGTACAATGGGGAAGGAACAGTCTTAGTGCCAAATGGCAGATGATTAAGATGACTACTGGCCACCTGTGCCATTTACAACCAGAAGACAGCACCATAGAACTGGTGAAGACCATTCTGTGAGGTTCCTAACAACATGTGCCATCAAGGGTGTGGACTGTGATGTTCAAGACAACCACTCTCACTCAGGCCAAGTGCTGGAGCAACACACACCCCTTCCTCAGAGGAGGAAACTCAACAGAGATAAGATGCAGTGACCTACCACACAGTAAATCACACACATGCGGCCAAACAGAAGACCTCCACCTCTCCTGCAGCCACCACAATCTGGCTTGCTGGAAGGTCACTGAATGAACTGGGGACGGAAACAAAGTAGTCATTGAATCTGGGCTGAGCCACACAGGAGGGCTTGGTGTGTAGGCTGCGTCCACCCTACGCTAATGATCCTTCTAAACTCTTTAAGCATCCAAAGGCCTTTTGTAACACACAACACTAAAGGACATCAGATATGCTGAGGCTGAGGAGTCCACATTCAGACCTAGGTCTAAAGGATGTCTAAGGATGGCAGACAAGGAAAGGAGGCTGGGCGTGCAGGACAGCCACACTGCCCGGGAGCCTGTGAGTGCCAGGAAGGAAAGCCGCCCTGTCCCCGGGAGTCGTCCGCTCCCTCTTGTTTCCAGGGTGACCGGGCGGCTCACCGGGTGGTGCCAGGTGGTGAGGCAGTTGGCCACATCAAATTTAGAGATGCAGAGCTGCCACAAGTGGAGCAGTAAGGAAACCAGGGGACAGCGACATCAGCGGAAATAGTAACATGAATTTTACTATCTCATGTTTCTAGTTTGTTTGGCTCCTCTTCTCCCAACCCCCGCCACCCCCCCATGGGTTAGCTGCTTTCCCAGACACAGAGTGGGCAAGCCTAGTGGCCTCTCTCAGTGATGCCTTAATCTACTGCAAATCAAGGGTTTGCTACCTTCTTCAGAAAGGTATTTTCTCCTCTGGGCACTGGTGGCTCATGCCTATAATCCTAGCTACTCAGGAGGCTGAGATCTGAGGATCGTGGTTCGAAGACAGCCTGGGAAGGGAAGTCCATGAGATTCATCTCCAAGAAACTACTCAAAAGAAAAAAAGCAAAAGTGGCGCTGTGGCTCAAGTGGTAGAGCGCTCGCCTTGAGTGAAAAGCTCAGGGACAGTGCCCAGGCCCAGAGTTCAAGGCCCAGTAACAGAAGGGAAAAAAAGTACAGAAAGGGTAGGATAATGCAGTTATAATCTTCAATGTATTTATGCAAAAATGGAACTAGGAAAATTAAGGCAATGGATAGGGTTGAGAGCGATGGGGTAGAATGACCCTGACCAGAAGGTTTTGCACTATGCTCATAACCTAACAAGGTGGATTGAGCCCCTCTGTACAACTACTTAAAGGTAATAAATATTAAAGATTCTTCAGGAAAGAAGGTATTATTTATTTATTTATTTGGTCCAGTCATGGGTTCTGAACTCTGGGCCTGGGTGCTGTCCCTCAGCTCTTCAGCTCAAGGCTAGCACTCTACCACTTGAGCCATAGTGCCACTTCCGGCTTTTTTGTTTTTGCTTCTGTGGTGCTGAGTAATCGAACCCAGGGCCTCATGCATGCAAGGCAAGCGCTCTACCACTGAGCCACCTTCCCAGCCCAAAGAAAATATTTTTAAAAGTGCCCTAACAGACCCTTTCTAAAGTAGTAACTACCAGGAAAACCTAGGTATATCTTATTCAAATTTAACTCAGTGAACACTTATTGAGAACTTAGATGTTAGAGGTTTAGTTTTTTCTTGAAGCATATCACTGAAATGCACAAGAAATTATACACATATTGAGTATTCTCAACCTGACACACATCTGAGTAAGGGTTAAAAAGCCCGAAATGAGGAAAAGCACAAACTTGATAAAACCACAGCTACTTGTAGAAGAACCAATCTGAGGCCTTGTCCAGAAGACTTCATGACAGGTACCCCTGACTCTATAAATGCAGAGACAGGCAAGGGTAACCCAAGAGGCCACACACATTGCTTAGTTCTGCTGGATGGTCTGGATTTGTGGACATGTGACTCTGGGGACTGGGTAACACAGATATCAAGGCAAAGGACCCCAGCACTCCATCCAAATCTGCTCACCTGATGAAGGTGAAGACAGTACCTGCCTTGTACCCCACATAGATTTCATGCCTAACACAGCACAGTCACTCAATAAGAGAGTGAACAAACACCTGGATGGGTGACAGGTACGATGTTCTATGAAGAGCTACCCAATAGAGGGCTTCCCTTGAGATTTTGTAGCAAGATTATTCTGTTGAGAGAGAGAGAGAGAGAGAGAGGGAGAGGGAGAGAGAGAGGGAGAGGGAGAGCAAGAAAGCAAGACAGAGAGGGGAGGGAAAGAGGAAGAGAGAAAGAGAGGGAGAGAAAGGAAGGAAGGAAGGAAGGAAGGAAGGAAGGAAGGAAGGAAGGAAGGAAGGAAGGAAGGAAGGAAGGAAGTTTCTTACCAGAAGTACAAGACTTGCCCTCATGTCCCCACACTCTCGAGACCTGGGTGGCAAGGATCATCTGTGGGGCTGGGACACTTCTGTCTACATCCTGGTCTGGATTTCGTGACTTGACTGCTCCTATGAAAAGCCATGAGCTCTCCCCAACCAGCAACCACCGACAGTTATGGTAGTTACTATGGACTTAAGCAGGACTTACCTTAGTTTCAGGCCCTCTGTATGACCTGGGGGATCAAAGAAGCTACCACTGCTCAACATCCCTTGTACACAGTGGGGAAAATAAGCCAGCTCATCTCACAGGTCATGACAGGGATGGACGAACCACAATGTATTTGGAATGGTGTCTGGCACACCTATCAGATATGGTGGGGAATTAAACAGATGAATTCAACCTCTGTTCAATGGGCAGTGTCCAACCTGAACCCTGCACTACCTCCCCAGCGTGTCCAGGGTTACCCTGAGAGCAGAGCTCCGATGGATGCCGGGAGATGCTGGAGGGCTGTGGAGGAGCAGAGCTCCTCCCTGGGCCTCAGGTTCATCACAAAATTGAGATCTCTTGGGAGGAAGTGACAAACCAGTAAACATGTGACTATGACATGGACACAGAAAACTGGACAAATCTAATGTCAGGTTCTGCTGCTGCCACTCCAAGCTCCCTCCTCATTGCCTCTAAAGATCTAGGTACCCCTTTAAAACAGTCAGGACATGCCTCTTCTCTTTGTGTTAATTCTGTGATTTGCAGATTTGGTAGCATTTCCAAGACCTCGAATGGCTGCATAGCCATTCCCTTTCTGAAAATGGAGAGAATTTCAGCCCTACGTCTAAAATGCCCTGAGCCCTGGTGAGCTGCAATGTTTCAGGATGTTTTGTCAGTGCAGGCTTGACACCTAGAGAGATAAGTAGCCATCTGGGGACAGTGACACCATCTATGCCACCCTGACAAGTCTCCTCTAGATATGATGTTCCCAAACCAAGTCCCCAAACCTGTTTAAATAAATATGCTCACAAATACAACAAGCTAGACTCTCAAAAGGGCGTGGCTGATGCGCAGGTGAGTCAAACCATGCCCAGGCAGTTCTCAACTGGCCCACAGGAGGCAAGTCCCCAGGCACCCACAGGGAGGCCCTGGCCCGGTCTAGGCTCCATCCCACAGGTGCCTCATGCCAGGTAGAAAGGTGTGTCCCTGGAGCACTGTGGTGGCAAAAAGTAAGCTCAGTCAGAGATAAGATCTTGGGGACCAGAGGAGATAAGATCTTGGCGACCAGAGGAGACATGCTGACACAGAACACTGTACGCTAAACGTGAACAGCCAGGACACCAAGGTGGCCCTGACGCGTGACTCACCCTGGAGGACAAGCCTCTCCGGGGAAGGGGTCCCACAGCTGCACCCCTGCTCCACTAGGCCCACATTGGTGGGAACCTTCCTGAGCCTTCCATAAAGCAGGTAGCTAAAAGTAAATACACAAATGGCCAATGCACATAAACCGGCAATTCAGAAACAGCTCTAGGAATATAAATCAAAGCAGTAGAACACCACTTTACTTACATAATTGGGAAGAAATGAGAAAAAATGTGCAGTGTTAGGAGAGATGGGTAGAAAGAGAAACAGAAGGATAGATTCAAATAAAAGACATAAACTAGTAAAAGATTTTCTGGGAGGATCCTTAGCAACATGCATTCAAAGCCTTAAAAAATGTATATACCTAAGCTGGGCACCGGTGGCTCACACCTGTAATCCTAGCTACTCAGGAGGCTGAGATCTGAGGATCTCGGTTCAAAGCCAGCCCAGGCAGAAAAGTCTGTGAGACTCTGATCTCCAATAAACCACTAGAAAACCAGAAGTGGTGCTGTGGCTCAAGAAGTAGAGCACTCGCCTTGAGCTGAAAAGTGCAGGGACAGCGCTCAGGCCCAGAGTTCAAGCCCCACGACCGACCCCCCCCCAAAAAAAATATAGGTATATACCTTTCTCCCAACCAAGTTACTTCTAAGGATTTGTCATAAATGATGAGCTTAAAACCAATAATCCTTAATTTTTTTCTCCTACCGCATGAACTCAGGGCCTGAATGTTGTTCCTGAACATTTTTCTTTTAGCTCAAGGCTAACACTCTATCACTTGAACCACAACTCCACTTCTTTTTTCATGGTTAACTGGCAATAAGAGTCTCATAGACTTACCTGCCCCAGCTGACTTTGAACCGTGATCTTCAGATCTCTACTTCCTGAGTACTTATGACTGCAGGCACGAGCTGGGGTACCTCGCTCTATTTTTTATTTTTTGCAACAGGTTCTCACTATGTAATCATGTCTAACCTGCACTCAGTATGGAGACAACGCTGCCTTTGAATCTGCGGTCCTCCTGCCTGTACCTCCTGAGTGCTGGGATCACAACAAGGTGACACAATGTCCAGCTAGAACAAGGGATCTGTGTACGCCACAAACACATGTAGTCTACATACAAAATATTCTGTTTAATGGAAATCAGTATAGAGGTTCCTCAAAAAGCATTCCAGAAGGACATCTGCACACTTGTGTTTACTGCAACACTATTCACTACAGCCAAACAATGGAATCAGCTGAGATGCCCAACAACATAAAGAAGATAAAGAAGATGTGAAATTATGTACGTGTGTATGACTATTCCACAGCCATAAAGGAAAAAATGAAATAGTATCCTTTGCAGGAAAGTGATTGGAATTGAAGGACAACATATTGAGGAAACAAACTAAGCTCAAAATATATGTTTGTGCTCATATCTGGAAGCTAGACCTGAAAGACTTACACGTACATACACAAATGCATACATACCTGTGTACATATTTATACACATGGATAAACACAGAACATAGTCTAAGGGCCTACTTAGGAGAAGAGGAAAGGGAAATAGAAAGACAGGGGGGTGAATAATTTTGAAATACATAAAACTGCCAGGCACTGGTGACTCATGCCTGTAATCCTAGCTAACCGGGAGGCTGAGATCTAAGGACTGAGGTTCGAAACCAGCCTGGGCAGGAAAGTCTGTGAGACTCTTATCTCTATAAACTACTCAGAAAAAGCAAGAAGCGGTGCCGTGGCTCAAGTGGTAGAGTGATAGCCTTGAGCACAAAGAGGCTCAGGGACAGTGCTCAGCCCTACGTTCAAGCCACAGGACCAGCAAAAAAGAAAGGAAGGAAGGAAGGAAGGAAGGAAGGAAGGAAGAAAGAAAGAAAGAAAGGAAGGAAGGAAGAAGAAACAGAAATACATAAAACAATATATGAAAACAGCATGAAGAACCTTAATGAAAAATGTTAATGCAGGGGTTGAATGGCAGGGAAATAAAAATAAGATCTAGTGGTTACGGTTACTAGTGGGTGGGATTTGGGCTAACAAGAATGAAGTCTAACAAATATAGTTAGACATTTACATTCATGAACAGAGAATAATGGAATGTGTTGAGACTGTGTTGGGACAGTGATAGAGGGGCCAGACTGGTTGAAATGCATTGCAAATGTGCAAGGAAATGTCCCTGCGAAGGCACCCTCACCCTCCGTGACTCATATACCCTGACAAAAGTAATGCTTTTGTTTGTTTGTTTTTGGTACCAAGGTTTGAGCCCAGGGCCTTGCACCTGCTAGGCTGGCACCTGACTACAAAGCCATGCCTTCGCCTCTCCTCTACTCCTGCTTTTTTTGCACTGGTTATCTTTTTTCATTTTTAATTGTTATTATAATGTTGATGTACAGGGGGTTACATTGCATAAATCAGGTAATGAATACATTTCTTTCTGGACAGTGTCACCCTTCCCTTGCTCTCTCCCAGTTGGCACTGGTTATTTTTTTGAGGGGGTCTGGTCCTGGGGCCTGAACTCTGGGCCTGGGCGCTGTCCCTCAGCTCTTCAGCTCAAGGCTAGCGCTCTACCACTTGAGCCACAGTGCCACTTCCGACTTTTTTCTTTTTGCTTATGTGGTGCTGAGGAATCGAACCCAGGGCCTCATGCATGCAAGGCAAGCGCTCTACCACTGAGCCACCTTCCCAGCCCTGGTACTGGTTATTTTTAAGATAGGTCTTGCTTCCTGACTAGGAATGTGCCTGGACCATAACCTGCTTATTTTATGCTTTCTGCATAGCTGGGAAGATAGCCATGTGCCACCATGCTCAGCTTCTTCCAGTGAAATGTAGTCTCTCTGACTTTCCTGCCTGGGCTGGCTTGGAACATGAGATGGAATACTATGTAATCATTTTTAAAAATCTGAGAGCCAGTTGCTCAGGTTTGAGGATTGCAGTTTGATAGGAAAGTCCATGAGCCTCTTATTTCCAATTAACTACCAAAAAAGCTGGAAGTGGAGCTGTGACTCAAGTGGGAGAGTACTGGCCTTCGTGCAAAAGTTCAAGAACAGCACCTAGGCCCTGAGTCCAAGCCCCAGGACTGGCAAAAAAAAAAGTGTCTTCTAAAATATTGACATGGAGAAACATTCACAGCATGTCAAATTAGAGATGGGAAGCAGGCTGCATAATAATGTGGTATATAGGTCTACTTCTATAGACAATAATAGGATGCAAAACCATCAGAAGTCCACAAAGCAACATTTAATGGTGGCTCAATACTTTCTAAACAGTGAGACACAGCAGGATGAAAACCTTTAGTATGTTTTTCTCATAGATGCCATGGGCACACAGAGCCCTGTGTAGTGTCAGCAATGCCCCTGACCTTGCCTGAAACAGGAATCCGGCACAAGCATCGAGACAGGTGCCAGAGGGAGCAGAGGCGAACTGGGCAGAGAGACCTTGGCTTGGAGGCTGAGTCTTAGAGAGATCAAACCCTGGTTTAGGGGACAGAAGCCAAGCCAGGTGTGGAATGGCACCAAGGGTATGGGAGGCTGGTGTTGCTTTAGGTCTCCTGAGCACAAACAGATCATCGCAGGGCTGGTGATATTGAGTGAAAGATCTTACTGAGCTCCTGATGGCAGATGCTTTCCATCTTGTCAAATGAAAACTCATCCCCATCACTCTGCCCCTACGTCCTCCCCCAGCACTGGCCTTCCTGCTACCATTTCATGGTGGCCTAGGCATATTTTCTTCTTCCCCAACCTGTAACACCCTCCTTTACACACCTGCACAGTCCTGGCTGGAGGTCTTATGAGGAGAGGGGCAGAGCCAAAGGTAAATGGGAAGAGCAGCCAGAACCAGGTAAGCAGAAGTGCTCAGGGAGAAATGAGTTGCTGAAATGAAGGGTACTGGAGCAGTGTGAGGGGTAAACTCCCACACTCCTGTCCTCTCTGCACACACAGTGGCTCAGGAACTGTCTATGGTGGATGGGTAATGACTGTTCTGAGAGGCCTGAGGCAGCTTTCAGACCCTCATCTCAAGCCCTGAACTCCCTTGGCTATGGCACTTTGCTTTTGCCTCACTTCATCTTTGGAGGTAAACAGATCAGCAATAATGCCCATTTTACAGGTGAGCCAACTGAGGCCCAAAGAGTTACATGATTTTCCTGAAAGCACTCAGCTCCCTGACGGCCGTTTCCCCACAAGCAAACCCACAGTGCTGTTGTGCTACGTTTATGTTGCGTGAAGTCCTCACTGTCATGAAGGTTGCCTCCTGCATTATGACAACAACCCCTCTGCAGACATGGACTCCATGGTAACACAAAGAAACCACAAAGGGAGTGAGTGGAAGTGTGTGTGCAATGAAAAGTCATGTGGACCTTTGGACAAGCAGTAAGTCAGGCCCTATCGTGAGGGGTGTATGTGACAATCAATCCAGCAGTGTTTAGGTTCCTGTGACCTTACTAAGTCTAGGCAAAATTCTGCTCTTCCATTTACCTCAAGGACAGCATTCACTACACCTGAAGTTGAAGCACCTCTCTGTTGAATGAAGCTGGAGGAGGTAGGTACAATAAAGTTCAGGAGGTAAAGTCAGACTCCTACTCTCAGCCCCAGTAGCTTGCAGAGTCTCAACCCTGAACTTCAGGGTGAGGTCTGGTGAGGCCATTTCCTCCAGACCTGTCCTGGCTGTGTGTCTTATAAGGCACAGTGCTGCACCTGCTACACACAACAGAGGAGCATGTTTACTACTAACCAACCCACACTTGAAGTCACTTTTGCCACGGACCAGGAGGGACTCTTACAATGAAGGTTTCTGGACCTTGGCCGTGAAGTGTGAATGGCTCCGGACCTTGGCCCTGCCAGTGCTCACACAGCGCACAGCCCCAGACCCGCACCTGCGCGCAGAGCGTGTGCAGCACACGGTCGCGTCCTTCTGCCGGGGACACAGTGATGGTCGCACAGGTGTCACCATCGGGCAGGTGTAGCCAAGGACCCCGGAACCCCACATTCCTCTCGCCACAGCGTGCAAGCCCAGCGACTCAAAACAGAAGTTGGACGGAGTTAACTCCGGTGCTAGCGGCTGCCGTGGACCCGCCGTGCCACAGGTCTCCGTGCGGTCCGCGGCTGGCCGCTGCGGGGAGGGTGCAGGTCGGCTTGCGGGCCGGCCGGCG
>NW_012267307.1:4921305-4927344 GCF_000151885.1 Dipodomys ordii
CCCCGGCCCCGGAGGGAGAGGCCGGAGCCTCTGCGGGGGAGTCGCCGGGAGCCGGGCCCGCCAGACACCCCGGGCGGCCGTCAGAAGCAGAGTCGGCCGCGGGGCTTTGCGGTCGATGGCTAAGTCATGTGTGTCCGTCGGTCGTGGGGCTTGAACTCGGGGCCTGGCGCTCAGGACGCGCACGCTGCCGCCCAGCCTGCGCCCCCTCCGGTTCTCTGCCGCCGGGGCTGGCTTCGAACCGCGGTCCTCGGCCCTCAGCCTCCTGCGGAGCTGGGCGGCAGGCGCGAGCCGCGGCGCCCGGCCCAGTTTTCAGCATAAAGGAGTTGGGAGTGAAATCACCTCCGTCAAGGCCTCAGCACCAACCCCACCAGCCCTCGGCGGAGCTTCGCCCCGGCAGCCTGTCCTTTCTACAGGATGGCCACGCTTTTCCTGCGGCTGTCACCACGGGACGGACAGTGGACGTCTTCTTTACATGTTCGTAGGAAACATGTTTGGAAAGCCGAGTGTGTGAATACGAGCACAACGAACGATTATCCTGTGCCACTGTAGAGTAAAAGCTATCTCCAAAGTTTACACATTGTTTTTACACTGATTTCTGGCCATTTCTTTAAAAACCAACTCTTAATGGAGTTATTAGGCCATAAAGTACATGTATCTCTAAAGCCTTTGATAGTTTGCCAAATTATATCCCCCCAGTGTGATTTTCATGTAATTTTGGTACATATTCATACAGTTACGTGCCAAAGCCTATGGTCACAAAGTTTCTGCTCTTAGGAAACACTCAACTACCCAGAACCAGACAGGTAGACTGAGTCCCAAACAGGCACACGTGAAGTAAGCCAGCAAGCAGAAATGCCAAGCACATTTGGCAAGCAGCCTGGATAAAGGGCTGACTTTCTTTGAAGGAAAGCAGTCTAATCAAACACAGCCTTTAGGCTTGTGAAAAGTCATAGGCCGCCCCTACTCCAAGGGAACTTTGTTTTGCAGATGGAAGATGTTTGGGGGCATCCCATTGGAGGGTGAGCTCCACCCCAAACCTTTAAAAAAATCGAGTAATGGTAGCTTTCTGGGGAGGGCTAGAAATGAGAGACCAAGCAGGCTCAGGGTTCTGCAGAGGGGAGACTCTTTTAAGTTTCAAGCAGCTCCCAGCCGGCTTCTCAGGCAGCCTGATGGGAGGTCTGCGTGAGGTCTGGGGCCAACATGCTCACTAAGCTCCTCAGCGGCCCTTTACTGAGTCACAGTGGCATTTGAACCAGCCTCCCAGGTGACTGGAGCACAGTGACATTCCAGAAGGTGCATGCCTGGGTCCTCACCACGCTGGGGAGGGAAGCAGGAGGAAGCTGATGTGCCTGAGCCAGTTCTCAGGTGAGCAGCCACAGTACCTGTTTACAATCTAGTGGCAGGGCTGGAAGCCCCTCCCTCAGACTGAGGCAGACACCTCACCGGGGGGTCCTCATCTTCCTCAAGTCAGACTCAAAGAATCTATCCCAAAACTGGAAGCCCTAGCTGGGCATAGTAGTACCTATCTGTACTGTCAACCCCTCAGGAGGCTGAAGCAGGATTTTGAGTGTGACTTTGTCACAGCAAGAAAGCAATCTCTGCTAAATGATTAACACCCTGTAGAATATATTTCTTAGGTCCTGAGTCTCGAAAAGATAAATAACAGTAGACCTCAAAATCTCAAATTTCTAGATAGATGGTAACTGGGAAAATTCTCATCAAAAAGAAAGGAGATTGGCAATCTGAAAAGTTTCCAGATTTTCAAACTGCGAAACACACAAAGAAGTTAAAAAAATTTTTTTTTTTAAGAAACTTCATCTGTTGCAGGAGAAGTCAGACTTAAGAGTAGTTGCTGAAGCCAGTCCTCAGAGCTTTGTGGAGCTACTTGTGATAGAGAGGTTGCCAGCCAGGGAAGCCTGGCTGTCAAGCGAGCTGGTGTGCACGTGAGGTGACACCAGGGGCAGGCCACAGGAAGCCACAAGAGTGCCCATATCTGGCATGCACAACGGTTCTTATGCACTCCACTCCAGCAGAAGACACTTAGCAACGTCTGAAAGCACCCACTGTCAGGAAGGGAGGGTGTGCTACTGGCTAGAGGAGGCCAGAGATGCTGCTGAAGCTGGGACAATGCACAGGACAGCTCCCATCATGAAGAGGGACCCAGCCAAGAAGTTGTACCATGGTAGTGCTAGCCTCCTAAAGCTCTGGGGCCTAGCTCTTTCCTGTCTCCTAGAGGATACTCCCTTCTGCTTGATTGGTCAGGCTTGAGGGCCTTCTGTTATCCACTCCTGGACAGCCTGGGCCTGGGTCTCGGCAGCCTGGAGAGTGAGTCCTCAACAGCTCTCTTGCTTGCCCTCCTCACACATGTGGCAGAAGTCAGAGGCCCAGGCAGATGGTTACTGCCTCCTGCTCACATCTGGGAAGTCGGTGCCTCATCCTGTTTCATGGGTTTTATACTATCAGGCATTGGGGTTGCATCTGTGGGCAGAAAGGGATAAATTAGACAAATGAACCAGAGGCTGTTGTCTCCGTGCACCCCTGGCTACACAAGTTCCGAAGGTAGGAAGGGTGAGGACACCTCGGTCTCTGGACACTGCGTGCTGAGAGCTGCATAGAGCCACCCCCTTCCCGAGGAAGGCCAAGGGCAAGCCATGCTCTCTCAGCTACACTTCCTGCCATCTGGGACCCAGAATCCAGACCCTGAGCACCCTGCCCACATGCCCAGGAGTATGAGGTGGTCATTTGTAAGGTCCCACTCATGGGTGGGATTCCATATACCTTTAAAAGCCTGTAATCAGGCTGTGTGAAAAGGAAGCACAGAAGCACAAAATGACCTCATCTGAGCAGCCTGTGGCATAGTGACCCAAATCCCTGTGCCTGAGGCGGCTGACTCCCAAGTCCCGGCCTGGGAAGGGAGTGGAGGGTACTGCTGCTCATGTCCAGATGGCCCTTCAGGAGTCTCCCTGTGGTGTGAGCATATGGCGGACTGGGGTAATGCCCACAGCAAATCAGAGCAGGAAATCGTAGGTGAACTTGAGAGAGGTTCTCAACTACTCATACTAGCTGTGACTGGTCTGGAGTGTGGATACCCTGAATCTACTCAGAGTATCTGTGACTGGTCTGGAATGTGGATATCCTGAATCTACTCATAGTATCTGTGATTGGTTTGGAGTGTGGATATCCTGAATCTACTCATAGTATCTGTGATTGGTTTGGAGTGTGGATATCCTGTATCTACTCATAGTATCTGTGATTGGTCTGGAGTGTGGATATCCTGCATCTAGTCATAGTTTCTGTGACTGGTCTGGAGCAGGGATATCCTGCATCTAGTCATAGTATCTGTGATTGGTCTGGAGTGTGGATATCCTGCATCAAGTCATAGTATCTGTGACTGGTCTGGAGTGTGGATATGCTGTATCTAGTCATAGTATCTGTGACTGGTCTGGAGTGTGGATATGCTGTATCTACTCATAGTATCTGTGATTGGTCTGGAGTGTGGATATCCTGCATCTAGTCATAGTTTCTGTGACTGGTCTGGAGCAGGGATATCCTGCATCTAGTCATAGTATCTGTGATTGGTCTGGAGTGTGGATATCCTGCATCAAGTCATAGTATCTGTGACTGGTCTGGAGTGTGGATATGCTGTATCTAGTCATAGTATCTGTGACTGGTCTGGAGTGTGGATATGCTGTATCTACTCATAGTATCTGTGATTGGTCTGGAGTGTGGATATCCTGCATCTAGTCATAGTTTCTGTGACTGGTCTGGAGCAGGGATATCCTGCATCTAGTCATAGTATCTGTGATTGGTCTGGAGTGTGGATATCCTGCATCAAGTCATAGTATCTGTGACTGGTCTGGAGTGTGGATATGCTGTATCTAGTCATAGTATCTGTGACTGGTCTGGAGTGTGTATACCCAGTATTTACTTATAGCAGCTGTGACTGATGTGGAGTAGGCTGCCTTGTATCTGGTCAAACTCTGAGGGAAGCACCTGTGGCTCATGCCTATAATCCTAGCTACTCAGGAAGCTGAGGTTTGAGGATCATGGTTTAAGGCCAGCCCAGCAGAGCAGTCTGTGAGACTCTTATTTTCCAACTAACCACCAGAAAATGAGAAGTAGCACTGTGGCTCAAAGTAGTAGAGAGCTAACCTTGAACAAAAGAGCTCAGGTCCAGGCCCTGAGTTCAAGGCCTATAAGCAAAAAAACGAAACCCAAACAAACACCCTTCAATTGAAGCTATGTAGAGAAAAAGAATTCCTCAAATTGTCAACTGTTAATGGAGCCAACTGTAGCAGTGTGTGTGTGCTCCAGTTATGACCCTTACTGTCAGAGCAAAGCAGGCAGAGAGAGTCAGGTCCAAGGACGCCAAGACCACGCCCTGCCTGCGACTATCCTAAAGTTCCGATGGGTATTCTGCAGGCCAGAGAAGCTGATGGCAAGGACACTTGCTCAGCAAAATAAGTCTCTAAATCGCAAATGGGCAGCCTGTCCTTTGCTATCCTTAGATGAACTGACAGGAGAAGCCTCTAATTAAGACTTCATGCTATGCGCTGCATATTGTATTATTAGTAACATTACCACAGATGCACCTTGGGATGGACTGTGCCGTGGGCAGGTAGTTGTGTCACCACACCTGCCACTCAAAACTGTCCGTCGGGAAGGACGCTCCCCTCAACGCCTGTTAGCCTCACATTGTGTCAGGTGCTACTTGTTTGGCCTTGGAGCTCCCTTGCCTATCCCCATGTTGTGAGTTGCTTTTTAAAATTGGTTTGGACTGGCATGGACTGGCATCCTCCTGTTTAGGTTCCCTGTCATTGCTAGGGTGCCACTGTACTCTGGACTTTTACTGTTGATATGTCTTGTGCACTTTGTTTTTTTTTTTTTTTTGGTCTGAGTTATCCTAGGTTCATGATGTTCTTGATATCTTCTTCCCAAGTAGCTAGAGTTACAAGAATGAGCCATGGGCACCCGGCTGAACTTCTTTGCTTTTGGGATAGGGGCTTGCTAGCTTTGCATGGGCGGGCCTTGAACTCGCGACCCTGCCTCTGCCTTCTGAGTAGCTGGTAGTACAAATGTACTAGGGAACCAGACTTAATGTGAGACTTCCTTATTTCTCATCTCAAAGGCTTGCTGCTTTCCTTCCTGGTTCCTGGCAGAGCTGGCTTATGGAAGGTTCGAAGACCCAGACATTTTTCCTTCTAGCTCCTGCTCCACTTTCCCTTTCCCCAGGCCCTCCGTGTCCTGATTTTCCTGCCTGAGTTACTACTTCTGCTTGCCTAGGTCTTCCCATTTTGCCTTCCGGTTTTCATGAATTCATAGCTCAAGAGAAATCTGTAAGACGGGGCTGGGAAGGTGGCTCAGTGGTAGAGTGCTTGTCTTGCATGCATGAGGCCCTGGGTTCAATTCCTCAGCACCACATAAGCAAAAAGAGAAACCTGTAAGAGGTCCTTTGTCAGAGTAAGCTGAGGTAGCTTGCCAAAGAGGTGTGCACATGCAATACCTGGTTGGATCTCAGCTAAGGGCAGCCTCTGCCTTGGTTTTCTCACCAACCACATAGGTTTGTTATGAAGACTGAACACTTGCTGCTTTCTGACCTTAGAGTAGCCCCCCACCAAGAGGTACCTGTGGATCTGCTGTTACCATGTAGCAGTGTCAGATGTCATCTTTTCTCCCTCAGTACCTTCTTCAAGGGGAAAGAGAAGACTAGAAGCAAGGAGGCCACATCAACAGGCACATAGAGCAAGGGTATCTGGGCCCTGAGTGTGCCTGTGAGTCTTTACACAGCAGAGTGTAAACGAACCATAGCCGTGGTTGGGCCAAGAGGCTTCAAGGGCCAGCAGTCCCAGCATGGAGATATGAATGAAACAGGTAGACACTGAGTCCTGTGTTTTTACTCCGAAAGAGAAGCAACACGGCTGCCAGAAGCATTGAGCTTGTTGGTAGGCACAGAGTCAATAATCCAGTAAACACAGTGGTGACTTCTGCCTTGATCCAGGAGCTGGTGACGCAGGGCGTGGCAGTCTGTGGCCCAGGAGC
>NW_012267307.1:4928373-4944888 GCF_000151885.1 Dipodomys ordii
CCTCCCTCCCTCCCTCCCTCCCTCTCTTCCTTCCTTCTTTCCTTCCTTCCTTCCTTCTTCTCTTTCTCTCTTTCTTTCTTTCTTCTTATGTTCTTGCTTTGTATCTGGAGCTGTACTGAAACTTGTGGTTCTCCTGCTTTACTCTCCTGAATACTGGGGTTACAGATGTGTCCACTATGCCTAGCTTAATGTGCACTTTCTTTCTTTTTTTCTCTGCCTCAACTCCCTGCCACTTGCAGATTTGTAAGAACCCAGATTTGCAGATTTCTGTAGACATTCTGATGTGCAGACTCATGTTGCTTTTGTTCCTGGTCCCTGAGTAGAGATAAAGGCCAGGAAAAGTCAGCCTGCTGTGAAACCAACAAAAACAAACAGCAGTCTCTGCTCTGCCCTGGGGTTTCTTAACACTTCAAAGAAATGTAAATGATGTAAGACTCATCTGTGTGCATAAAATCAAATTGTGCTGAGAATATTGTTATTTTATTTTTTGAAAATAATACTTTGGTATAAAAATCCCTAAAATGTTTTCTTAAGAAACAAAATTGAAGTAAAATTATAACTATAAAATATCCATTTCATTGGTAGAGTCCTTTTTCTTATTACTTAAAGCAAAGTGCCCAGAGTGTTCGATTCCGATTTCACTGCATCTCATCTGCTGCCAGAGTATCCTGGAAGGATGCTGAGGAGGGACAGCTGAGAACACCAGTCAGCCCTTGAGCATGGGGTCCTGGACAAGAGTTGAAGTCAGCCCAGACACCAAGGGCAGAGATGCCCTGCCCACCGTTTTGCTAGGAGCGAGTCCTACTTGTTACAGGGTGAGCCTCAGGCCAGGAGTGGCCTGCGGAGCCCTCCTGCTGTGCCGCATCACCGTGCACACCCCTGCCTCTCACCATTCTGGCATCTCCTGCTGCCCACCAGTCTGCTAGCACATGCACAGCCTTTGGTACCTCCCCCAGTTCCAGTTCTCCCATTGGCCTGCCGGTGTCCTGGTGTCTCCCAGTGCCCTCAGTGTCTCATCGTGGTCCTTGTCTGGTGTTCGTTTCAATTGGACTTCTTTCAGAGCCGCCCCGCAGACTGGTGGGAGACAAACTGACTATTGCTGCTGACCTCCCACAGGAGGTCAGGTCTGGGAGATGATGAAACACGGCTATGGATCTCTCCGTCTTGTGCCCCATGGCCTCAGCGAAGTGCAGAGGACACAATGGCTCTAGGGTTTTGGGGTCCTTCCCAAATGAGGAATGTTCTGTGGAAGAGGCTACATAACATGAGTATCAAATAGTGATTAATTCACATTAACTGTCCCATTAGCCATTAGCAGGTTCTAATGGTGATTACATAAAATCAGAGGGCCAGCAGCTGGCATTTTAGGGTTGGCCCTTAGCAAAGGGACTCCAGGTGGGTGATGAGGGGTGGGGAGGGGGGAGACACAGACCTTATAGATCAAGAGTCCTGAGCCCCTTCCTCGTGACAGAGAGGGCGCGCAAGCCAGCAGCCAGGCCTGGCATTTGTGGGGAGACCCTGCCGCCACCCCTAGTGCTTGCTGCAGTGGCTGGGGAGGGGAAAGAGGGACCTGCCTCTCCAAGAACCCTTCTCAGGCCACTGCAGAAAACATGTAGGTTTGCATCCAACACCCCTTTGATCTTCCCCCGAACATTTAGTGTTTTTCTAGGTTGATTGTGTTTTGTTTTTAAAAGTCAGGCCTGTCAACTACTTGTTGAATATGTTTTTACTAAGGCTTACTTTTTAGGGAGTCCCTCTTGTGTTGAACATCTGTAGTGGAAATACATTGTCTAAGAAAACTCTCTAAGGTACGAGTTTTGGGTGATAGGGAAGCACTGTGGTAACATTGGGATTGTATGAAATTGCATTTGCAGACTTTTGTCCTAGTCTCTGGATGAGGTGAGAAATGGTACCATTTCAGCTGAAATAAACAAAGGGCACTGTAAAATGCAGCCTTTTCATTTCATCATCACATGAATCTCATCCCAAGGCGCCGCTCTTTTCTTTCCAGCTTTGTTCTCCACCCGATCCAGAAGGACTTTCTTGCCTTTTTGGTGAAGAAGCTTTGAAGCCCGTGGGAGGCTGGGTGAGCAAAGACTTAGGGTAGCCCTCTGGCAGAAACCGCTCTCAGCCAGAGCAGAGTACATTCCTCTCATTCCAAAGTCATGCGGAAGTTGTTGATCGCATCTGTTCACATCATACAGTGGTCTGTGGGACGTCTGTCCATCCTGGGGCTTCCACCACAGGCTGATCAGTGTTTAACCCTCGCTGGCTGACCCACGCACGCTGCACGTGTGACCCGGGGGAAGCTGCAAGGCAGCGAGCATAACCAAACTGACCTGGCTTTGCGCTTAAATCACAAAGCATAGTTTCAATATACAATATACAACCTAGGGCATGAAAAATAGATCTAGTTCTAAGGCTTACTCCAAGCGTGAGTTCAAAATACCAGATTTTTGTTGTTGTTGTTGATTTGTCAAGCTTTCCTGTGCTGAGTTAGTGAACACATGATATATGATTTCCTGGCAGAAAAGCATGGCTAATTTAGCTGTGAGTTCTATTCTCTGACATCATCATCTTGATATGCCCCATCAAGGGGGTACAGTGATTCAGAGTCCTTGCAGGTCTTGTAGGAGAGGATGCTGGGAACCCTTTTCCTCTTGTCTCCTTCAACATGTATTCTGGGTAAGAGGTAGTTTATGGCTGTCCCTAAGATAATGTCTGATGTATTAAATGCATTGAATTTTATCCTTTTGTGTGCTGACAAATACAGGCTTTAAGGAGAATTTCGTATTTTCTGGCTTTGAGTTCTTGGCCCAAACAATAATCCCAAATGAAGGCATGGAAAGTCCATTCATTCTGGACTAGATGTGTTTTGGACATTTTCTAGTAAAATGTTCAATGACACTTTTCATGGCAGCATTAAATGAGGAAATTGTGATTTGATTAACAAATTCCTGTTTATGAGACATTTATTTAGGTTTCCTGCTTTTTTTTTTTTTGGTCGGTTGTGGGGTTTTAACTCTGGGTCTGGGCGCTGTCCCTCAGCTCTTCAGCTCAAGGTGAGCGCTCTACTGCTTGAGCTACAGTGCTACTTCTGGTTTTCTAGTGGTTTATTGGAGATAAGAGTGTCACAGACTTTCCTGCCCGGGCTGGTTTTGAACCGAGATCCTCAGACCTCAGCCTCCTGAGTAGCTAGGGTGACAGGTGTGAGCCACCGGCGCCTGGCTCAGAATCCCTTTGGGCAACCCTTTCTGTGATCACCAAACAATTCCCTGCGAGTGGGTTTGCTGGATCACAGAGAAAGCAACTGACTTTTGGACATTGGATCCTGAAGTCCACCCCACTGAGCTGCCATGGGTGGAAAGGCATGGCCCTGCTTCTTGATGCCACTTGGATGGCGCACTGCCTGTGAGGCTTGGGGGCCTCACCCTTAGACGTGCAGACGCATGCGGTCAGAAGAGTCACAGACCGAGTTGTTGCTGAAGGCCTGCTCTTCAGAGACTGCATCCCTTGGCCATGTTCTCACATGGCTGTCTGTTCCAAGATGTTAAGTTTCCTGGAAGTACTGAGATTTGAGCTCAGGCTCTTGTGCACTGTACCACTGGAGCTGTACCTCCAGTGCCCTCCTTTTCTTTAGCTTGCTTTTCAAGTAGGGTCTGAATTGTCTGTCCAGGGTGGTCTCAAACCAGAGTCCTCTTGTGTCAGCCTCCTGCATAGCTGGGATTGCAATTTGCAAACCACACATGGTTATTAAGACCTCAACAGATGAGGTCTTCCTGGCTAGCCTCGAACCATGATCTTCAATCTGGGCCTCATGCATAGCTGGGATTATAGGTATTTGCCACTATGCCTGGTTTCAAAATCCCTTTTTTAAGGCTCTTCCATTTAACTCATTTTTAGGTGACTACGTCCTGCACTTCTTTTTGTGACTGTGTCAGAGCTTGCACTCAGGGTCTTGTACCCTGTCTTGGCTTTTGTATTTATGTTTAACACTTTACCTTTTGAGCCACTCCTCCAGTTGGGTATATATATACATTTTCTGGTTAATTTGGGATAAGAGTGTCTGGAATTTATCTGCCTGGGCTGGCTTTGAACCATGATCTTCAGATCTCAGCCTGCAAAGTAGCTAGGATTATAGATGTGAGCCCCTGGTAACTGACTTTGGTCTGTGTTTTTAGCCTATTGCCTGCAGTGAATTTTTCCATGTATTTGTAATGGAGTTACATTATTTCTCACATTGTGGATTCCATCTTTGGGCATTCTCACATTCTGAATAATTAAGTCTAACTTTATTAGATAATGATCTTCTCTCCCACAAAGGGAGAGTCACCCAGAATCCTTCAAATCCCACTCATGGAACCCTTGGTCTATGTATCACTGTGGCAGTTCTGTCTTTCCTAGCCTGTCTTGTAAGGAACTGCACCGTGGGTGTGCAGGTGGGGCTCACCTATGCCTCTGTGAGGGCATACCGTTCAGTCCTTTCTACTCAGTATTGCTGAATTGTTTCATTGCATGGATGCACTCCAGCTTGGTATGCATCCAGCTATGGAAGGAGATTCTCAGGACTTCATGTACAGAATAGCAAATGGAGCCATTGTATGTACTTACAGGGTGGGTTTTGTTTGGACATAAGTTTGCAATGCAGGGTTCTCAACATAGGGTGTAATTTTATTTATTTATTTTTGTTCATTGTGGGGCTTGAACTCTGGGCCTGGGTGCTGTCCCTCAGCTCTTCAGCTCAAGGCGAGCACTCTACCACTTGAGCCACAGTGCCACTTCTGCTTTTCTGGTGGTTTACTGGAGATAAGAGTCTCACAGACTTTCCTGTCTGGGCTGACTTTGAACCATGATTCTCAGATCTCTGCCTCATGAGTAGCTAGGATTACAGGCATGAGCCACAGGTGCCCAGCCTTTCTTTCTTTTCTTTTTTGTCAGTTGCAGGGCTTAACCTCAGGGCCTTAGTGCTGTTTCTGAGCTCTTTTGTTCAAGGCTAGCACTCAACCAGTTTGAGCCTCAGCTCCACTTCCAGATTTTGAGTAGTTAATTGGAGATAAGGGTCTCATAGGGACTTTTCTGCCTGGGCTGGCTTCAAGCCGTAATCCTCAGATTTCAGCCTCCTGAGTAGGTAGGATTACAGGCATGAGCTATTGGCACCTGATGCACTCAACTTTCTTTACCCAGCACAACCTCTAGTGTACCCAAGCAGAGTTCAGAGGACAGAAGTTTATTCCTAGTCTTCCATTTCTTTATGAATAGGACAAGGTCATTCTTTCTGATGGAAGCATAGAATTCCATTGTGTATACATACCACATTTTCTTTTTTTCCTTTTGTTTTCTTTTTGTTGATCGTGGGGCCTGAACTCTGGGCTTGGGTGCTGTTCCTCAGCAATTCAGTGCAAGGCTAGCCCCCTATCACTTGAACCACAGCGCCACTTCTGGCTTTTTTCTGCTTATGTGGTGCCGAGGAATTGAACCCAGGGCCTCATGCATGCAAGGCAAGTCCTCTACCACTGAGCCAACTTCTCAGCCCCCTATATACCACATTTTCTTGATCCATTAATCCACTTAAGGACATCAGGGTGATTTCATATCTTGGCTATGGTAAAGAATGCTGCAATGAACATGGTTGTGCTGGTGGCTTTAGTGTAGCCTGGTTTGTGGTCAATTGGATAGATGCCCAGAAGTGGGACTGTTTGGTCATAGGGAAGCTCTATGTTTATTCTTTTGAGGAGTCTCCATACTGCTTTCTAGAGTGGTTGAACAAGTTTGCATTCCCACCAACAGTGTAGTAGCATTGCCTTTTGGCCACATCCCCACCATCATCTGTTATTGTTAGTTTTCTTGATAATGGCCATTCTAGCTGGCGTGAAACTTATAATAAGCGAAGTAAGCCAGACCCAAAGAAACTGGCTGCATGGTTTCCATCATTTGTAATAACTAAAATGTGCCTATAAATCTAAAGGTAAATCCAATGGACAGTAAAATTATAAAATTATACCTGGACATGATTAAAATTATACCTGGACATGATTAATTTAACAGCAATCTAAGCATTCACACAGTGAGAACACAAGAGAATATTCTTAGGAGAGGATCACAAGGGCTCAATAGCTATGTGCATATGATCATATAGAATGATGTTTCTCAAAATGAATTCCAAGAAATGGAAGTAAGAAGTATTTTATTATACTACTTGCAGTTCTTTGTCTTTTCTTCTGTCCATTTTCTTTTGGGAGTAATCCCTTTTGCTGATGGTTTTGATCTCTGTACCCTTTGTCTTGTATTTGAGTTTATCTGATTTGGGGAGAAGAAGGGAAACACAGAAACAGTGAGACAACGGGTGAAGCAGTTAAGCAGTGAAACCCACTAGACACTATGTTGGAAATGAACCATACAACTTTGGGAGGGAGGGAAGTCAGGAGAATAAAAGTTGGGAGAGACTGAGGACAGGGGTGACACTGTTCAAAAAGAAATGTACTCATTATCGGAATCATGTAACTATAACTCCTCTGTACATCACCTTTACAATAAAAATTTCTTTACAAAAAGAAAAAAGATATTCATTCCTACATCACCTGCAGGGAAGCACCTGCAACTGTTGTGTTGTGGTGTATAGAAATCTTCCCCTCCACATCACAACTTCAGAGAACTCAGCAGAGGAAGGACATGATTTATAAAGTGAAATTCAAAATTATTTCTGTTTGGATTGGATACCCAGGACCTAGCTCCTAATATCATGTCTATCCAGTAACCATTAACACTTATATAAATATTCCCATGGTTGCCTCTGATACTAATGGAGTATCCACACTGTGGCCTCTACTACTAACACAATATTCATACAATAGTCTCTGTACATTAGTATAATAATGTCCATATACTATTCTCTGCCTCCCCCTTTTTATTTTATTTTTTATTTTTTTAATTTTTATTTTTTAGTGATTAACTTTTTTTAATTTTTTATTGTGAAGATACTATACAGAGGGTTATAGTTACATGATTAAGGTAATGAGTACATTTCCTATTGACCATTGTTACCCCCTCCATTGTTTTCCCCCTACCATCCCTTCCCTGCCTACTTTCCCCGAGGTTCTTTTTTTTAAGTTGTGATTAAGTGATTACATAATTTCCCAAATTTCACAGTATTGTGGCATAATGATGCTCATTTAAAGTCACAAGTTCATTCTAACTTTCCTGGAGCAAATTGTCTATCACGGTCTATAACATATAACGGTGTACACATATACACCATACATGTGATCAGCAGCATGGGGATATTTAGTAGTGGTTCGACCAGATGAGTGGGAGTTCTTTGTTTCTTAAGTCCTGTTAATTTTGTCATATCACCTAACATTTTGGATTTAACATCCACTTATCAGGGAGACCATGTACCGTTTGTCTCTTCGTTCTTGGCTTACCTCACTCAACATGATTCCTTCTAGCTCCATCCATTTCCCTGAAAATGCCATTATTTTGTCATTTCTAATGGCTGCATAATATTCCATTGTGTATAGATACCACAATTTTTGGATCTATTCATCTGTGGTGGGGCATCTGGGTTGTTTCCATATCCTAGCTATTGTGAATAGTGCTGCACTAAACATGGAGGTGCACATGTCCTTGTATATTGGTTCCTGTTGTTCAGGGTAGATGCCTAGAAGTCCCCCACCCCCTTTTTAAACTGAGGATTGCGTCCTGGGTCTCCTGAGAATTGAACCTAGGGTCTCATGTTTGGTGAGTACATACTCTATACTGAGGCACACCTTCAACTCCATGCGACCTTTTAATACTATCTATACTGATTTAATGTCTACACACTGATCTCTCAAAACTCAATATCCAAATAGCACCCTCTTTGACATTCAGACTCTTAAAAGGGAAATGCTTTTAGTTTGGGGCAAGACAGATTTGTGTAGTGCTAATATCTATGGTGAAAGTCAATGTACTTTTGTTGGCTTTGTAGTAACATGGTCATAGAAAAATGTAGTTTACTTTCCAGTAATTTGAAAATTTTTGGATACTTTCAATAAGTGATAAAGTCTTGTTAATCTTTCTCTCCCATTCCCAGTGGTTATCTCCCATATTATTAATTTCACATGAAAAAATGCAATATCTTTTAGTCAAGACAGAGATACTCCCAGTTAACCATGACCTACTCTTAAATTGGAAATCTCTGTGCTTTCTCCATGATAAACCGGTCTGCAGGCCCACTTCACTTGTACCATATGCTCCAACTGGAAAAAATAATCTTTTCTGTTAGATCTGATGCTCTATTTCCTGAAACATAGAGGCTGTCATTTTCATGATGTTGAATGATGTAAAGAACACACAGGATGGTGTTTGAACATCTGTTTTCACTTTTTCCCATTATACTCCAAGGAGTGGAATTGTTAAGTAGCATCAAAATCCTATTTTATTTTTTGAGGATGAATAAAACTATTTTATCCATAGGCCACACCATTTTACAATGTTGCATCAATGTTCAAGAGTTCTAATTTATCCACACACTTATAAATTATTACTCTTGTTTTGCTTATAAAATTTCTACTAGGAGGGAAGAAACAGCCCAGTAAGATTATAGCTATCATTCCATTATGAATGAAAATATATTTTAGTGTGTTTGTAGGAGAAGGGTCTATTCAGTTCATGCCCAGAATTTGTTGTGAGTTTACTTCCTCTGACTGTAGCAACGTTGAGGAGAAAATGAGCAGTCTCAGGAGAAAATATCAAGAGTCTGGACGCTTGGAATCATGAGTATAGAATATTGGTGTACAGCCCAATGTCGGATGGCGTACATGGCTCTTCCTGAGCCCCCCCCAGCGTAGGCCTCTAGCGGCATCACCAAATCTTTACCATGCTTTCATCCGTACTTGCAGCTCCTGGAGAATGGGGTGAAGGCATTTGTGAGGAGTGGCATCCTGCCCCTTCATTCTTGATTATCGTTACCTGTCAGAACAACTTTTGCGACTTCAGGTGCTGACCCAGTCCTCTCTCCTCTGCTTCAGCTGTGCTTCCAGTCATATCCTTTATTGGGCATGGGGGTTGGGGTTTGCCTGGGTGTGTGAAACATTCAGTCTCCATGATACAATGAAGTCTGTTACTCATTTTCTAGGCATCCAAAGGTTTATGCAAATGGTATTGTGTCTCAGGCCCTTCCATAAGCTATGCGAGCACCCTAATACTGAGTTGTACCCCCTAATTGCCTCATAAGCCACTTAGCACAGCAGGGCTTGTGCTATATCTGCACAATCATGGTCTTTGGTTGGAAGCAGATTGCAGGATCTAGGGGCCTTTACCTTTCACTGTCAGTCATGCTTGCATTTTGCTGTGCTGAGGATAGGCTTCTGGATGCACAGCCTTTGTTTTGAGATAACTTACTTGACTGCAGGCACTGGGAAGAGAAAAATGGGGTAATAGAAGTTTTGAATGGGAAGTGTGCACTCTTAGTGTCCTGCCCAATGTGCCAGGTGCCCTCCCCATAACTTGCTTGGGTGAACTTCGGCCTCCAGCCGTAGCTGTGCTTTCATGTCCTTCCCAGGGTCAAGGGGGGGGAGGGAATATGAGGAGAACTGCACCATCCCTGTCCCTGATTGGTAATCGGATCTGCTGTAACAAGGCCCCAAGCAAGCCCTGAAGTCTCCATTCTGAGTCTGCATTGAGCCTCCAGCCATGCACAGTGGATGGGGATGAGGGGATAGAGGACAGTCCAAGTTGGGGACCACAGAAGTTGGCTTTTGTAAACCCATTTCCAACATAAGTACAGACTCTGCAAGGAGCTTCTAGCTGTGCGATCAGTCATGTCTCATGTTTTTTTTTTTTTTATTTGAGGGTGGTGAGTGGTTGTGTGGGAAACATTCACTTTTGAATACATAGGTGAATGCAAATGGCACTGTGTTCCAGTGCCTCCCACAACACATGCAGGCAGCCTGATACTGAGCCAGGACCCCTGCAGGTCTCACTAAAGGAAATGCTGCATGAGGCCCAGAGCTGTATCTGTTGTCCACAGGGTGCCTGGCCACCTTTGAGTTTGCCTATCATGTGTACTCAGGATTTTTCTCAGCTGTGGAGAGAGACTGTAGGATACTCAGCCCTGTTTGTGCAGTGAATTCCTCTGACTGCAGGTGTGGTGCAGGTAAGAGATGGTGACTGTGGAAGGCGGGAATAGTGTGTATGGGCTGTGAGTGTGCAGCCCAGTCTAGAACGGGGTTGGTGGGCCCAACCCAACATCTGCCTGGAGCCTCACCTCTGAGTCTGCACAGACTTGGGCTGTGCTTTCAATCATGTCCCACCCAGGGCCTGTCTGGAGGGGAGAGTGAGAGGATATGTAGAGAATGGCTTCCCGGTGCGCTCTGCTTATGAATTTGGACCCAACAGAATTAGCTTTAGAGAACCTAGGTGCCAACACAGACCTCTAGCCTCAGCTCAGAGTCTGAACAAAGCTTTCAGTGAGGTCCTGATCAGGGCATGCAGTGGGTAGTGGGTGAAGAGATGTATGATATCTATGGCTTCACTCTCCCATTTTGGAAACCAGTACCTTGTGCAAAGTACCCTTGGGAAACCTGGGGCCCAAACCAGACTTTTAGCCTTACCTCTGAGTCTGCAATGAGCTTTCACTCATGGACAGGGAATGTTGATGGGTGTCTGGGGGGATGTGTTGATAATGGTGACCTAGCTCTCCCTGCTTGTGAATTTGGATACAAAAGAATTAGCCTATATAAACCAAGGTGGTCAACAGGCTTCCAGCCTCAACTCCAAGTCCACAGGGAGCTTTTTTTTTTTTTATCAGTTATGTCTTGTTGAGAGCGGCGTAGAGGATGGGGTGAGTGAGGGGATGTGTGGAGAATTTATTCCTACTTCTAACTGCTTGTTAGCTTGGGCCCTGTAAGAACTACCATTGGCAAACCTAGGCCACAAATCAGGCCTCTGGCATTCACTCACAGAATGCCCAGGAGATCAACAGGGGAAGAGTGGATGAATGGAAAATAGCCTACTCCACTTTGAGATGCCAGAAGTGAGTCTTGTGACTCTAGGCCATGTTTGTAGACTGGTCTATATCCTGTAAATGGTCCGAGTCTGCATAGACCTTTTAGCTGCACTGTCGGTCATGTCCTGCCAAGGGCAAGGGGTGGGGGAGAACAGAGTATATCTCTCTGCTTGCAGGCCTGCACCCTGCCCAGACCTCCTACACATGCACCTACCTTCCAGTCATGTCCAGGGAATGGGGCAGAGGCATTGCAGGTTGTTTGGTCAATGGCCTGATTCCCTGCTTGGTAATTTTTGCCAGGCCAGCAGTATGTGACACACGTAGGCCACAACCCAAATCCATAGTCCCAGGTCATTGTTTGCAAGGAACTTTCCATCAAGACCAGGGAATGGAGGACCTGGAGTTCAGTGAGCATTGCTTCCCACCAGAGGGTGCTCTAGGTATACACACTGTCCTGTCCTCAGGACCAGAGCGGGGTGGTGAACACTGATTCCCACTAGGTGGCTCATTAGGTGTGCACAATGTTCTCCTCAGGACCCGGGTGCAGTAAGCCCTGCTTCCTGCTAGGAAGAGCTCTAGGTGTGTACATTGTCCTCCTCTCCTCAAGACCAGGGGTGCAGTGAGCACTGATTCCCATCAAAGGGTGCTCTATGCATGTGCACCATACTGCTGTCCTCAGGATCCAGGAGTGCAGTAAGTGCTCTTTCCTGCCAGACGGCTCTCTAGGCATGCACGCCATCCTCCTCTCCTCAGAACCAGGGGTGCAGTGAGTGCTGTTTCCTGCCAGAGGGCACTCTAGATATGTTCACCCATCTTCCTCAAAACGATGGTGTTCAGTAAGCACTTATTCCCATCAGAGAACGCTCTAGGTATGTGCACTGTCCTCAGGACCCAGAGTGCAGTGAGGGCTGCTTCCAGCCAGAGGGCAGGCTAGGCATGTGCATCAAGCTCCTCTCCTCAGGACCTGGGTTGCAGTGAGGCTGATTACCACCAGAGGACATACTAGGTGCATGTGCACCGCCCTCCTTGCTTCAGGACCCATGGTACAGAAGACATGGGGAGACCATGTCCCATAGGCTACATGGAGTCACAGCATCCTGAAGCTGAGAAAGTGACCAGGTGAATTTGTTCTGTCTGACTCCACTGTCAGGAAATGATTGTCAGAGTCGGATTTAGGGCTGCTTCAAATAAAACACAAAATGAGATGAATACCATGGATGTATTATAATAATAATGAGGACCTGAAATAGAATTAATATTGAAATATATATATTTTAATGTTAAGGGTTGTTTGGATAGGTGAGGTGAACTGATTATAATCATTAAGTGTTGGAAAAGTCAGGTTGATAGGGTTAGAATGAGGTAAAGAGAAAATAAAACTACTGAAAAATAAGCAATTTTCATGATATTGAGTAAGGATAAACAGCCTTTCCATACTAATTAGTAGGTGAAGAATAGTTTAATTGTAGATCATACAACTTTGTAATATCGAGTTATAGAGATTTGTATGTTTGTGGGGAGAATATTTTTTAGCACTGTCAGAGATTAAGGCTTTGAAGGTAATGACTGCTTAAGTTATTTGACATTATAAGAATAATGCGTTGGCTGTGAATGTGGCTTAGTGGTAGATTGTTTGCCTACTATGCGTTAATCCTTGTGTTTGATTCCTCAGTACTACATAAACAGAAAAAGCTGGAAGTGGCACTGTGGCTCAAGTGGTAGAGTGCTAGCTAGCTTTGAGCACAGAGAGGCTCAGGGATAGACTTCAAACCCTGAGTTCAAGCCCCAGGACTGGCAACAACAATAAAAAACAATGCCAAACCCACAGAAGTTTCACAGGCTGTCACTGTAAGAATAATAATTGCAATGTGAGAGACAGTAAAATGTGTTCAGGATGATTAAAGTAGAGCGAGGGTAGCAGAGAGGAAGGATATGAGACTGGAAAATTAAGATACATATTAGAAATGCTGCAATCACAATATGTACATTTAATATAGTTTAGGACACATTGGTGGTTACAAAATTAACAATTTATGAGTCCTTTATGTGATGTCCTGGATTGTGCTGGCCAGGGCAGGGTGTTTACCTGCATTCTCAACTCTGACTACTAGGTGGCAGCAGTGCCTGACCAGGCCTGAAGAGCATCTATGTCTACCTAAATTGCCAGTATCAATTGGGGAGCAAAGCGCTGTGGTTGAGAACCATTCATGACTCTGATGGCTTTGTACAACCTGTAAATACTGCCAAGGGCTTCTGATTGGGGGCAGTGAGCTCCACTTCCCACCAGAGGACACTCTAGGTTTGCACACCATCCTCTCCTCAGGACCCGGGGTACAGTGATTGCTGCCTCCCACCAGAGGGCGCTCTATTCATGTGCATTGTCCTCAGGACCCAGGGTGCAGTGAGCACTGATTCTCACTGGAGGGCACGCAAAGCACATGCACCATCCTCCTCTCCTCAGTACCCGAGGTGCGTTTAGCACCGCTTTCCCCCAGAGGGCACTCTAGGTATGCTCACCCATCTTCCTCTCCTCAATACCAGAGGGGGGTGCAGTGAGCACTGATTGCCACCAGAGGGCACTCTAGGTGTGCACTGTCCTCAGGACCCAGAGTGCAGTGAGGGCTGCTTCTAGCCAGAGGGCAGGCTAGGCATGTGCATCATCCTCCATTGCCCTTCCATTAGGAAGTAGCACTGCCTGGCAGGACCCTACCCTGTTCTCATCAGGTAACAGTCCCTGTAAGAACCAAGCACCTTGGGGTCACATGCGGCCTACTCTCTTCCAAAGCTCAGAGGACTCATCCGTGAGAGGGTCAAGCTTCTGAGGGTGGCCTTCAGTGTAGCTCATTGCTATCTGGGGTCTGTTGCTGAGGAGGGCCTGCTGCACATACTCCTCCTGGCCTGAAATGATAAACCAATCAAGGAACGGATTCCAGGGCTGCCTGTACCCAGGACTGCTGGGTAATATGGCTGTTTGAGTGTTGGCAACTCCAGAGGGAAGCAAGTGAGCAAGACCCTAGATACCTCCAGGGCATCTCCAGGGGAGAGGAAGAGAAAAGAGAGTGTGGAAAGAGCAGAACATTTGTGTGTTATTTCCCTAGGGTTGTTGTGACACACCACTGCAGACTGGGTGGTTTAGAGATTTGTGTTCACAGCTCTGAAGTCCAGTGGCATGGAATCAGTGTCTTCTGGGCCAATTCCCTCAGGAGGTACAAGGCACTGTGTGTTCTAGGTCTTAGTTTCTAAACCTGTGAGAGCAGAGTGAAGTCTCTACAGACTATCAGTCCTGTGTACATTTCTGGGATCCAATTTCTCCCTTTTAGGGGCACAATAATAGTGGGTTAGGGATGACCCTAACAACAGGAACTGAAGTTGTTCACCTACCAAGAGCCCATTTCCATATAAGGTGACATTCATAGGTGCCTGGTGATGAGAGTGTACGTATATGAACTTTGGGAACACAATCCATTACAATGTTCCTGTCTCTGTCCACAGCCTCTACCTCCCTATTGGCCTCGTGGCTCCTCTGGGGACCTATCTCCCAGACAGCTGGGCCTGGGCTGACACTGTGGTAATTCAGTGAGAGCTGGGACGAGACTGCCCTGGGACTCGGGGCACTGAAGTTTAGAGCAGGCCCACACAGAGGCCAGTCTGTCTCTGGCACTGAGACATTGGGACACTTCCTCAGGGCTTCAAGTTTTCCTGTGTCCTGGGCAGAAGTAGTTGCAGCTACAGGGTAGTAGGAGGAGCAGAGCACCTCAGGGGTGGGGTAGAAGGGAGGGGCAAGAGCACGGAAGTGAGCAGTCCAGGGACAGGGCTTGTGGGGAGCAGAACGTGAGAGGGGTGGGGCAAGAATGAGGAAGTGAGTGGCCCAGGCGTGGGGTCTGTGGGGGGCAAAGCTTGAGGGGGGGTTGGGAAGTGGGCTCAGTGGTAGAGTGCTTGCCTCACATGCATGAGGCCCTGGGTTCGATTCCTCAGCACCACATAAGCAGAAAAAGCCAGAAATGGCATTGTGGCTCAAGTGGTAGGGGTGCTAGTCTTCAGCTGAAGAGCTAAGGGACAGCACCCAAGCCCAGTGTTCAGGCCGCATGACTGACCAAAACAAAAAAAAGAGAAAAGCTTGAGAGGGACGGGGCAAGAGTGCAAAAGACAGCAATTTAGTGGCAGGGCTTGTGGGGGATCAGAGCAAGAGAAGAGAGGAACAAGAGCGTGGGAGTGAGTGGTCCAGGGGCGGGGCTTGTGGGAGGCCTGGGGGTTCTGGGCGCACAGACCTAGAGCACCATCTGGTGGTAATCCGTGGTCACTGCATCTCTGGTCCTGAGAAGATGAGCATGTTGTGCACACCTATAGCACCACCTGGTGGGAATCAGTGGTCACTACACCCTCTGGTCCTGAGAAGAGCATGGTGTGCACACCTATATCACCATCTGGTGGGAATCAGTGGTCACTGCACCCGAGTCCTGAGAAGAGCATGATGCACACACGTAGAGCACCATCTGGTGGGAACCAGTGGTCACTGCATCCCAGGTCCTGAGAAGAGGAGCATGGTGCACATACCTAGAGCGCCATATCTGGTGGGAATCAGTGGTCACTGCATCTCAGGTCCTGAGGAGAGGAGCATGGTGCACACACCTAGAGCGCCATATCTGGTGGGAATCAGTGGTCACTGCATCTCAGGTCCTGAGAAGAGGAGCATGGTGCACATACCTAGAGCGCCATCTGGTGGGAATCAGTGGTCACTGCACCCCAGGCCCTGAGGAGAGGAGGACAGTAGGCACACCTAGAGCACCCTCTGGCAAGAAGCAGGGCTCACTGCAGTCTGGATCCTGAGGAGAGCATAGTGCTCATGTGCCTAGTGTGCCCTCTGGTGGGAAGCAGCCCTCACTGCACCCCAGATCCTGAGGGTAATGGAACACATGCCTAGAGCGCCATCTGGTGGGAATCAGTGGTCACTGCATCTCAGGTCCTGAGCAGAGGAGCATGGTATGCATGCTTAGAGTACCCTCTGGCAGGAAGCAGTGCTCACTTCACCCTGGGTCCTGGGCATGACGGTGCACACGCCTAGAGATGCCTCTGGTGGGAATCGGTGCTCACTGCACCCTCCGGTTTTGTGGGAGCAGCAGAGCACAGGAGGGGTGGGGTAAGAACTCGGAAGTGAGTGGCCCAGGGGTGGAGCTTGTGGAAGACCCGAACAAAGAGGGGCGGGCAGGAGCACGAACTGACCAGTCCAGGGGCTGGACTCGTGGGGGAGCACAACACCAGAGGGGTGGGGAAGGCGAGGAAGTGAGTGGAGCAGGGGTGGGGCAAGGTGAGGAAGTGAGCGGCGCAGGGGCGGGGTTTGTGGAAGAACAGCGCACAGGAGGGGCAGGACAAGAGCAAGGAAGTGAGCGGCACAGAGGCTGGGTTTGCGGGGCAGAGCACAGGAGGCGTAAGAGCCAGGAAGTGAGTGGCGCAGGGCGGGGTTTGTGGAGCGGAGCAGGAGAGGGGCGGGGTTAGGGAGAGGAAGTGAGCGGCGCAGGGCGGGGTCTGTG
>NW_012267307.1:4952860-4954250 GCF_000151885.1 Dipodomys ordii
TACTTATTAGGGTATGTTAGGGCACATGTTAGGGTACATGCTAGCTTATGTTTGAGTCATGTTAGGGTACATGTATGGATACTTGTATATTTTACAGTACATGTCAAGGTACTTGATAGAATACACGTTAGGGTCAGGGTTAGAGTATATTAGGTGATTTCAGGGTACATGTAAGGTTACCTGTATGCTTTATAGAGTATATGTTAGGGTACTTGTTACCATTTATGTTAGTGTCTAGAGTATGTTTAATGTGTTAGAGTACTATTGGGAAATCTGTTAGGGTTAAAATACTTGGTAAAGTTAGGGCACATATTAGGGTGTATATTAGGTTACTTTGGGGTACATGTTTTAGTGAGTTTAAGAGTACTTGCATGGTTTTGAATAAGTGTTAGGGTGCTTGTTAGGATATGAGTTATCAGTTGGAGTATATGTTAGGAAACGGTATGTGTTGTGCACGTGTTAGAGTGCACTTATGACTTGAAGTACAAATGAGATTATGTTGTAAGATATGTGCACAGGTTTAGAGTGTGTGTTTGAGTACATGTTTGAGTATGTTGGGGTTACAGTTATGGTTTGGGTTAGGCAACATGTTAGGATGTGTTTTGGCATAAGTTTAGGGTACTTCTTAGGGTATATGTAAGGTTTACAGTACGTGACAGTAGTTAAGGTACATGTTATGTTTAGGTTACATGTCTGAGTATCTTTTAATTTCTATCTTAGGGTATACATTAGAGTGTTTGTGGTACATGCTAGGGTACATGTAAGAGTAACTGTTTTGTTCAAAGTTCATGTAAGAATAATTGTTACCATACATGTTAGTATCTTGAGTATATGATTTAATATGTGTTAGGGTAAGGGTAAAATTTTAGTATGTAGCAGGTTTGTGTTAGAGGTCGGGTATGTGTTAGGGTTTAGGTATGTCATGGTTTAGATTTTAGGTATGTTTGGTAGGATTATGGTACATATTAAGACCACCCACATGTTAGGGTATTGTTAAGACACATTGTTGTTCGGGTGTATGTAAGGGTGCGTGTATGGTTTAGACTGCGTTAGGGTAATGGTTACTGTACGTTAGTAATTAGGGTACATGTTAGGGTTAGAGTATGTGTTCGGATACATGTTAGGGTTAAGTTATGTGTTAGGGAACATGTTAGAGTATACTGGGGGGTTCATCTTAGGGTACATGTGTGGTTTACTGCAAGTGTTCAGGTATGTGTTAGGGTTTGGGTACATGTTAGGGTTCAGGTACATGTAAGGGTTAGCGCACATGTTAGGGTATTTCTTAGGGGTATGATTGGAATTAGGGCATGTTTGAGGCACATGTTAGTGTTCATGGTTCCAAACCTGTATGGTTTAGAGTGTATGTTAGGCCACTCCCATGGCCTCAGCC
>NW_012267307.1:4958285-4958802 GCF_000151885.1 Dipodomys ordii
GTTCAAGTTAGGGTTAGAGTATGTGTTAGGGTTAAGGTATGTGTATGGCACATGTTAGAGTGCATTTGGGGTACATGTTAGGGTATATGTAGGGATACTTGTGTGGCTTACAGTATATGTTCAGGTATGTGTTCAGGGTTCTAGTACATGTTAGGATTAAGGTACGTGTAAGGGTTAGCACACATGTTAGAGTATCTCTTAGGGTTATTATTTGGGTTAGAGTTAAGGCATGTTTGAGGCACATGTCAGTGACAGGATTCCAAGACTGTATGGTTTAGAGTGTGTTAGGCCACTCCATGGCCTCAGCAGTTGTGGGGTTGGTTTGCTCAGAGTCCGTGCCCTACCCAGCTCGATGGTGTAGGCCCTTGGGGGAGACTGGAGGCTGGAATGAGCAGTCAGCTTTGCTTTCACTCTGTTTACATACCTGCCATGCATGCACATGTGAGGATATGGGTGGGTATTGTGTGCTATGTATCTCTGTGGAAATTGGACCCAGCTTAAGCAGGTTTGATGAAAG
>NW_012267307.1:4958852-4960539 GCF_000151885.1 Dipodomys ordii
CAGGAGAGGGGCGGGGTTAGGGAGAGGAAGTGAGCGGCACAGGGCGGGGTCTGTGGAATAGAGCAGGAGAGGAAATGAGCGGCCTTGGCGGGGTTTGTGGAGCCGAGCCGGAGAGAAGTGAGGTATGGGATTCGGCTATGCGGAGGGGCCTGGCGGAGGTGTTCCTGAGGCTGGAGAGGCTGTGCGGCGTGGCCAGCGGAGGGTCTCCTCAGGACGGCGGAGGGTCTCCTCAGGCCGGCCGAGGGTCTCCTCAGGCCGGCGGAGGGTCTCCTCAGGCTGGCGGGTCTTCTCAGGCTGGCGGAGGGGCTCCTCAGGACGGCGGAGGGTCTCCTCAGGCCGGCGGAGGGTCTCCTCAGGACAGAGGGTCTCCTCAGGCCGGCGGAGGGTCTCCTCAGGCCGGCGGAGGGTCTCCTCAGGCCGGCGGAGGGTCTCCTCAGGACGGCGGGGCTCCTCAGGCTGGCGGAGGGTCTCCTCAGGCCGGCCGAGGGTCTCCTCAGGACGGAGGGTCTCCGGCGAGGGTTCTCCTCAGGCTGGCGGGGCTCCTCAGGACGGCGATGCTGGGCGGCGGGGCCAGCGGAGGGTCTCCTCAGGCCGGCCGAGGGTCTCCTCAGGCCGGCGGTGCTCCGCTGAGGGGCCGGCGGAGAGGCAGAGAGCCTGGGGAGCTGAGGGGCCTGCAGAGAGCTGACACCTGTGGGAAGGAGAAAACAAAAGCCTTGTAGGTTGCAGCTGCTCCTAGTTCTGACAGAGCTCTGGACTCGGCAGTTGCAGACCCATTAGGAAAACTCCTTTGTTATCTTTCTCTGTGCCTGGGGGAAGCTCTCACTGGCAGGGTTATTACGAGTAAACCATCACTGCCTCAGGCCTGGGTCGGGTAGCCGAAGGTGGGAGCAGACAGTATGGTTGAGATGGCTTTTTCTTTTTCTCCTCAGCCATACTCCAGATCCCGCTCAGCAGCATAGTGCCTGCAGGATGCTGATTGATTGTTCTCCCGAGACTGCCCTTGACCTCAGGTGCTGCAGTGAGAGAATGGGACGAGTTCAGAAGCTTGGAGTGGTGAGTGCCGGGTCTGCCCCACACTTGGTAGGCCCCTCACCAGGCTGGTCCCATGCCTGGCCCCACACCAGGCAGGCCTCACACCAGGCTGGCCCCACACCAGGGAGCCCCATACCAGGCCCCACACCAGGCAGGCCCCACACCAGGCCCCATACCAGAACCCACACCAGGCAGGCCCCACACCAGGCCCCATACCAGAACCCACACCAGGCAGGCCCCACACCAGGCCCCATACCAGGCAGGCCCCACACCAGGCCCCATACCAGAACCCACACCAGGCAGACCTCACACCAGGCTGGCCCCACACCAGGGAGCCCCATACCAGGCCCCACACCAGGCAGGCCCCACACTAAGCCCCACACCAGGCAGGTCCCACACCAGGCAGGCCCCACACCAGGCCCCATACCAGAACCCACACCAGGCAGGTCCCACCCCAGGCCCTACACCAGGTCCCACAACGGGCCTCACACCAGGCAGACCCCACGCCAGGCCCCATACCAGGCCCTACACCAGGCTGGCTCCATGCCAGGCCCCACACCAGGGAGCCCCCACACCAGGCCCACAGGCCTCACACCAGGCAGGCCCCACACCAGACATGCCCCCATGCCATGCCCCATAATAGGCCCCACACTAG